>NC_056732.1:1895856666-1896216375 GCF_019279795.1 Protopterus annectens | reverse complement strand
CTGACGGGGCAAAAACCTTGGTGCCCTTTCTGTAAATGGTAGAAGAAACACAATTGTGTGTAGTATCTATAGAGATGCGAGTGTCCAAAAAAGACACAGACTCCCCTATCCCAGATTGTACAAAACCAAGGAATGCGATGCTACCTTGCAAGACCTCCAAGAAATTGTCCAAGGCATGACGTGTGCCTGTCCACACAAAAAAAATATCATCAATATAACGTGAATATAACAAAGTGTGTTCGAATCCAGGCAAATTAGTGAGAGTGTCAATTTCCCACATGGATAGGACCAAGTTGGCATAAGAAGGGGCCATCTTAGACCCCATGGCCACTCCTTTAACTTGTTGGTAGATTTTGTTATTAAAGTGGAAAAAGTTGTTGCATAACACAGTTTCAAGCAAGACAGACAGGTAGGCGGTGTGTACACAGTCTTCCCCTCATCCATGGCTTTGGTGACTGTTTCGAATAAGTTGACCAAGTTTAACAGGCATGATCTCTCTGACAAAACCAAACTGTTTGGGGGTCAAGCATTTGGAGGCTACCAATGTCCTTCATAAGGTCCACGATAATTCATTCCATGGCCTTGCAGATCAGGCTAGTTATGCTGTTGGGCCTATAACTGCCTGGTTCAGTGGATGCTCGCCACCTTTGTGTAGAAGGATGACAGGGTCTGCTCTCCATTCAGCTGGGAAGAAGCCAGTGCTCCGGCTTTGGTTGAATAGGGTGCCTAATGGAGCTGAGAGCTCATAAAAATGCTGGGTGAGACAGGTGTCTCCTGAGGGTTCTCATAGCAGTGTGGAGAGAAAGGCATATCCCAGACGACTGGAAAATATGCATACTCATGCCAGTGTACAAGAACAAAGGGTGCATTCAGAACTGTGGCCAGTACAGAGGTATCAAATTCCTATCGCACTGCATGGAAGTTCTGAGAGTGTGGCAAACAAATGTGCAGAAAAGTATAATGTAAGATGGGAGATGAGCAGTTCAGATTCAGGTCAGGATGCAGCACAACTGACCCAATGTTTGCAGTGAGACAAATAGTGGTGAAGAAGCCAGAGATGAGGAAACAGTCCAACTGGGCATTCCTAGACTTGTAGAAAGCATACAAGGTCCCAAGAAAGCTGATCTGGGCAGTACTGTAGTGGTTCAAAGTCTCTGAAGCACTGTTAGAATTAGTGCAGGCTACATACAGTCTCACAGTGGGGCTTCCCAGTGCGTGTGGGTATGTACCAGTGTTCAGCTCTGAGCCCACTTCTGTTCATGAACTACGTTAGTAAAAAGGTTGGAGGGAACAGATAAAGTTGCTGTATGCAGATGATGTGGCATTACAGGCAGATTCTCAGCAAGACCTTCAGCAAAGCGTAGGGGAATGGAATGCAAAACTGAAGACACACTGTGTGAAACTAAGCACAAATAAGACAGTGGTAATGGCCGCAAATTGGATAAATCAGAAGAAGTTGAGAATTGAGATAGAAGGAAAGATAGCTGAACAGTTAAATAGCTTCAGATATCTGGGAGGGGTTGCTGAGGAGATGGGATGTCTGAATGAAGAGTTCAAAGCTAGAATTAGAGGGGCTGCAGCCAAATGGCATAAGGTCTCAGGTGTAGCCTTTAAAACACGAATGCCAAAGAAGCTGAAAAGTAAGGTGCACAAGACAGTGGTGTGACCAGTATTACTGTATGGTACAGAAATCTGGGCATTAAAGGCAGAGCAGATGAAGATGCTAGAGGTGATGAAAATGAAGTGCCTGTGAAGGGCGATAGGATGTACACCAGGGGACAGAAGAAGAAATGAGGACATAAT
This sequence comes from Protopterus annectens, assembly GCF_019279795.1. NCBI lineage: Eukaryota > Metazoa > Chordata > Ceratodontiformes > Protopteridae > Protopterus > Protopterus annectens. The sequence goes on along the minus strand of NC_056732.1, from coordinate 1,896,214,572 downwards.
ATTGGCAGAGAAGGTAGCTCCAACTGCAGAAAACATCAAAGAAAACAAATTATGGCGGTTCGGACATGTGCAGAAAAGAAGACAATCTGTTGAAGAAAATTTGGGACAGACAGGAAGAAGATAAGAGGAAAAGAAGATAAGAGGAAAAGAGGACGTCCAGCCAGGAGGTGGATGGATTGTGTGAAAGATCTGCAATAGTCAGGCATGAGTGTTGAAGAAAGTAGGAGTGTGGCACTGCATTGAGAGAGATGGCAACAGTAAACACAATACCCCGACCCAATGCAAGAAAAAGAGCGGGATGATGTCTAATTTTTCAGTAATACCAATGCAGAGGATAATGTCAAAAGCGTGAACATGTCAAGATAAAAACTAATGACTTCTCACAGCCTCTAACATTTTCAAGGAATTTTGCTAGGTTCAGGGGACAAGACCTGCTCTTCTTAAAACTGTACTAAATGGGTCTGAATCAATTAGGTTGCACGTTTGTATAAATGGGTTCTGCTATGGTACATTCCATGGCCTTACATATGGCTGGTGAGGCTGAGGGGCCTATAATTACTTGGGTCTGTAGTGAAGCCACCCTTGTGTAGATGCAACATAGTGGCTGCGCTCCAGACATCAAGGATAAACACTGTGGACAGAGTGGGTTGAACAGTTTAAATAGAAGCTCAGACAGTACATACTTGACACTAACGAGAATGTGTGAATGCAGCCTGGTATGTTATCTGGTCTCAAAGAAATGTTTTTAGCCTTTGACAGGGATTCAAACACTTGTTGATTACAGGGGCAACTACATTCTCAAGCATACCGGGATGCAATAGTGTGGGTAAGGTGGGGGTAAAGTTAGCTCAAAATTTACAAGCTAATACATTAGTTATTATCCTTGGGATTGGAATAGGTTCATAGGTTGATAATTAGGCTATCTGCCCTAGGGCATTTACAAGCCTAGCCAGAGTGTGTTTGGCTTTCGCCACCCTTCTTAGATTAGTTGACTGTGCCTCTGTATAGTAGGTCACAGAAGATAGCCCATTTAAGGTTAGTTTACCGTGCCTCTGTCTAGCAGTGACACAGAAGAGATCCCAGAGGTAAATTTACGATCTTCCATCCAAACGTCAAGATTCTTCTTGAAGAGGGTCATTGAGGGGCTCTGTCTGACATGGATTGGGATTTTGTTCCAGAGTGAGGGGAGCCTGACATGGATTGGGATTTTGTTCCAGAGTGAGGGGAGCCTCTGGGATATGAATCTGTCCCTCCAGCATGTTCTATTTATTTCTGTCACTGGAGCGTGTAGTTCTGATGGACTTGGATTTCTTGAGGTGAAGCATGTCCATTAATTCTGGGTTGGACATGGCTTTATACGTCAGGCACATATCACCTCTGAGTAGGCGGTAAGCAACAGAGTAGAGCTGGAGTTTCTTTAGCCTAACTGCGTAGGGCATCTGCTTGAGTCCCTTGATCCTCTTGGTGAGGTACTTATGGGGTCTTTCTAGTTGTAGCAGGTGTCGGGTAAGGTATATCCCAAATGGGGCATTGTATTCAATTATGGGCCTGATGAGTGATGAGTAGAGGGGCTCAATGACCTCTCGATCTAGATGTGAACCCCTTCGTGATAAGGTGGGCTATATAGAAGGTCTTTCTAACCACTTTGGCAATGTGATTGTCAAAGGAGAGATTGCAATCTACTTGGTTCCCCAAATCCCTAATTACTTCTTCCATACTAAATGGATTACCACATATGTGGTAATTTGTGGGCACTTTGTTTTTCCCAAAGGGGATGACTGTGCACTTTTTGGCATTTAGTTTTAGGCCATGGCGCTGGCACCAGTTATCCGTCTCTGTGAGACCTTTTTGGAGGATGCTTGTGTCAGCCAGCGAGTCGATTATGGCCCCCAGTTTGCAGTCATCTGCAAACTTGGTCAGCCATAGTCCTCCTGTGTTAGCCTGTACCTCAGAGAAATATTTATCAAACAAGAGAGGTCCCAGGGCTGAGCCTTGTGGGACGCCACTTGTAACTGGTTTAGAGTCTGACATGTCACCTGCAATTCTGACCATGTGGGTTCTATCCCTAAGCCAGTTTGCAACTCATCTTATGACATAGGGGTTGATATTTAAGCTGGTGAGCTTATTTATAATGCCCGAGTGGGGTATTGTGTCGAAGGCTTTTGCAAGGTCAAGGTAGGCTGTGTAGACCACCTTCCCTTCGTCTATGGCCTTGGTGACTGTTTCAAAGAAATTGACTAGGTTCAAGAGGCAAGATCTGCCCTTAAACCCGAAATGGGTAGGATCCAGTGTTTGGAGGTTCCCAATGTCTTTTTTTTTTTATGAGTTCCATGATGATACGCTCCATAGCTTTGCAGACCAGGCTAGTTAGGCTTATAGGGCGATAGTTTCCAGGGTCCGTTGTGGCACCACCTTTATGGAGTGGGACCACTGTTGTTGTATGCCATTCTTTGGGTACATATCCTGTTGTAAGGCTGAGACTGAACAGTGATTTTAAGTGAGGGTTCAGTTCTTCTTGGAGCTCACGTAAAACGCAGGCCGGGACACCGTCTGGTCCCATTGATGCTGTGTTTTTTTTGCTTTGGAGAGGGCAGCTCTCACCTGTGCATCTGTGATGTCAGGGAGGCTACACTCTGTTGGGATAGTCATTTGCTCATTTTGGGGGGGGGGGGGGGGGGGGGTTTGCACTGAACCGGTCTACCAGGATGTTGGCAATGTCTGTGGGTTCAGTATATTTTTTGTCATTTTGCACTAACTCAGAGCATATCTGGGAGTTTCGACCCAGGTTTCTGACATAACTAAAGAAAGCCTTGTGATTATCTTTAGTGTCTTGTGCAATTTTTCTTTCAAAGCTAGCCTTAAATGATTTTTATGAGGGATCGTAGTTTCTTGCTAGTACTGATCAGAGTTGCCTTACCTTTCAGGGATTTTGGTCTATCATGTAGTAGCTTCCTCCTTCTGTTGTACAGCTTATTTATGGCTGGGGTCCACCAGACAGGTCTCCTGCCTTTGGAGGAGTGTGTCTTGGTTTTATTTGGGATAGCACGATCCATGCATTCCTGTAGGTATCCATAGAATGCGTTTGTAAAGGATTCTGCGGTTTGGGCCATATTTTCCACTGGCCCTGGGGCTTTGAAGGATTCCACCTCGGTTTTGTGAAGTGGGAAGTTTGCTTTTGAGATGTTTTTGACCATGGTTTCCTTTGCTGGGGGTGGGGGATGGGATATGGATGTCCATAGTGATTAATTTATGGTCAGATCTTACCAATGAGGGGTATACCTCTGGTATGGAACATAGAGTCCCCATGTTGGTGATGATCAGGTCCAATATGTTTTCCCCTCTTGTGGGAGTGGTGACCAGTTGTTCCATAGCATTTGAGTTTATAAATTCTAGGAACCGTTGGGCTAGGGTGTTGGGGCTTGAGTAGTGCTCCCAGTCTATGTTTGGGTAGTTAAAGTCACCCAATATAATGGCGTTTGGAGAGACCTTCATGTTCTCCAGTGTCTTCAGGAAAGTGGAGTGGGGTTCCTGAGTTTGGGAGGGTGGTCTGTAGCAGGCTACAAACTGGAAGGCAGTTTTGCCCACTGTTAGTTGCACATGGATGGTCTCAGATGCTTTGTGCAGTGCCACTAGCCTGGAGGTATGGGCATCTTTGATGAATATGGATACTCCCCCTCCTCTTGTGGTTCGGTCAGAGTTTTGGAGCCAAAAAGCATGGTATGAGGTATAGCCTGGTAGTGCTGGGGTGCTCTCGGGAGCCTTGAACCAGGTTTCTGTTACTGCACAGATATCTATATTCTCCATACCGAGGGGAGCCTCGAGTGCGTGCATCTTAAGGTTTAGACTTCTGGCGTTGAGCAGCATTACCCTTAGTTTCTTTTTCCTTGTGTTGTCTAAGGAAGTGGGTTTGTCTTTTGAGCCTTGCCTAAAAAAGACACTATGTGGGTGGCAAGAGCCTTGGCCAGTATTCGAAAACCTAGGGGTGGCAGGTGTAAGCCGTCCCTAGCGAAGCAACGTGGCTTGTCAAGCATGTCATCCCAGGCTGACAGATACTGGATCCCCTTTGAGTGACACCAATACTTTAGCCAATTGTTGAAATTGATCATTTTGTCTTTATACTGTGGTATCATTCTTCGTGAGGGTAAGATGCTACTCAAGGTCAGGGTCATACCGGCCTGGGCCACATGATCAGAGAACTCTTCTATGTCTCTTTTCATGTAATCCAGGGAGGTATGTCTCAGGTCATTCACACCAGCATGGACAATGACAGAGTCATATTTGTACTTGCTTTGGAGGGACCCGAGTGCTTGTGTTATGTGGCGGATCCTGGCACCAGACAGGCAGCTTACAGTGACCTTCTCCTTGTTTAGCCTGGTGAGAGGGACGTCAGTGTGTCTGACAATAGAGTCACCTATTACAAGTGTATTATGTGTGTTGTCTAGCCTTAAGGGCTGTGACTGTGTGGCACACTGACTTTGTGAACTATGTGATATGTGGGTATTGTTGTGGGGTAGCGGTTGCTTGGATGTCTGCTTTGGAGGTCTCTGTTGCTTGGGCAGATTTTTATTTAGAGCCTCAGAGTATGTTTTTGTGTGTTTGGTTTGCTGTTGCGATAGGTCTATGTGAGACTGGATTTGTGGTGTGTGTGATTACCTTCTCCTCCAAACTGACCGTGCCAGTACTATGTTGAGAGAGCTCAGCCTCCAGTTTGGCTATATAGTTGCATCTCTCACATATATTTGAGCTTGTTGGAAAGAGGAGAGGGTGGTTTGTATACATAAGGCAGTTGTAACATTGCCTCAAGATTCCCATATTCACCAGCTGGACTGGAGAGTAAACCTGAAACTGACTTTTGGACATGCCAGAATAGTATAAGGAATTACTTTTTGATTTGATCAAAAAGGACTAATAGGGAGCCAAGTACTTAAAGGGAGTATAAGAGGGTGTACTGCTTTAGTTTATTAGTGCTTACTTATAAGACACTTATCCTAGCTACTGCTGGGTTTTAGAAGGAAAATTGAGTGCTTACTTTGAGATTTGGAACAGTTCTAAGAGAAAAAGTGAAGAGCACACTTTGTGGAGCCGGGAATACTTTAAACCTGCTTCGATGCTGCGCTATGCACAAAAACGCACAAAAGAGGGTTTTAAGAGAGGGCGATCAAGGAGTTTGGAATTGACCCAAAATGGCCAATAAAACTACAGGTTCTAGGCAGTAACCACTCCCACAGGGTCAGGCAGGCTGTTCAGTGTTTACCACTGCCACTGATGAACACAGAGACTTCCCTTTAGCCCAAGCAAGCAATGGCCTCCAAGAAACTTACAAACAGTTCAGAACAGCAAATCTGTAACTGAACTTTTTTTTTTAATTTCAGAAAGTGGGAAAAAAGCAAGATTTTTTTTTTTTTTTTTTTTTTAAAGATAGCAGAGATACACAAGTAGCAACAAGTTAGAACAGTGCAATAAATGACCCCACACTTGAGTGCTAGGCCAGAGACAGGTAAAATGCATGTTTTAATCAAAAAACGATTTTAAAATAAGTGCAACACAGGAAAGGCAGTAAACAGGCTCTAGATGTGTTCTAAATACAGTTCCTAATACAGATATCAAGTTTAGCAAGCTGGAAAATGCCAAAAAGTAGGCTGCAATGCAGAAATCAATAATCTGAAGAAAAATACTTAAAATCTCAAAAGTGGCTCCTCCTTTCTTCTCTCAGCATTTTCTCCTCTTGGTGGGTGCTTCACCAACAGCCAACAAGTCTGAAATGTGTGACGAGTAGGTTCAGTGCATTGTTGAACTCCCTGTAATAACTGAAAAGTTGTAGTTTTGTTTGGTATATGTACTCCGCTAGTCCCTACCACTAATTTCTAGTAGTGGTCTTACGTGCCTTGCTGGCTTATTTCAGTATGATCTTGTGGTAGTCGGAATTAGGATTTTGTACGTTTCACCATTTCCTTCTCTTGTTACACAAACGGAATCCACCAGAGAGGTTTAATTCTAAATTTACCATTGCATTTTTGGCAGACAGATAGACTTTTTTACTTAACTGTTCATTTGCTTCGTAAAAAACGGGAGGTGAATATGGTAGTCCTCTCAGATGGGCCCCTGGCAAAGGATCGTTGGGAATTTTCTCTAGTTGTTAAACAAGATCAAGTACACCTGCCCTAGAAAAGTTCCTAAAATCAGTTTAATTTGGTGGTGGGGTGGTACCATTAAGCCTGACAGAGAAGGTAACCGATTTGTGGTAGGGGTACAGGCAAGTGCTTGGTAGGTACGGACAAGTTCAAGGATATTAGAGCCTCTAATGGGCAGTTTTGCAATTTCCTTCAGTGCATTAATGGGTAGTTTTATAATCTGGTGAGTCAGTCAATGATTGAGTGCTTTCACCCACGTTGACATGAACTTCAGACTAAACCTTCATCCACTCAAGTTTTTACATATAACCTAGTATCACAATGGGTTTAAAGGAACCTTACATTTAAAACTCTTGAATTTACACTTAAAAACGTAGCAAACAAATGAACATACCAACCCATTCTGCTTTTGAACCTATAAGTTGTGGTCTACTGATGCATTCATACACTGTGAAGCTGAAGTCCTCTAAACCTCAAATGTAAGACTTCAAAGAAAGCACTAGAAAAACTGAAAAATACAGCAGAATTGTCTATTAACTACTAGAGGGTCACTGCAACGTGCTTACCCACCACCACCTGTGTACTGACGGTTCAGGTAAATCAGGGAGAGTGAGTATGCATGCTAATTAATCCACACACACCAGAGATGTGGATAGTGAGTCAAAGTATGTCACTAAAACTTAGAGAATCTGACAAATAACCATGTAAGAAGGCACAGCACTGATGTGTCCAGCATATAAAATCCACAACACAAAGCCTTTAAAGCTAAACTGCAGAAAAGCTAAATTCATATGCATTTCCTATCATTTTACTAGGTCATTAGTAGTGCATCCAACTGCTACAATTAACTGTCATTAAATATCTGAAAAATGTTGCATGCTTACCGCCACTGATCCATGTGAGATTTGTCAATCCCTTCAACTGCCAAGAGGGAATTTTCAATGGCCTTGAGAACAGAGTTACATTCCTGCATCTGATGAACAACATCATGTTCAGAGACTGCCCAGCATCTATTATTTCCAGGTAAATCTGGAGCAATGCTACTACTGTCATTCGCAACACTTTTTGAACTACTCCCAGCATGTTTAGTTTTTACAACAGGTTCTTCTCCATTTGAACAAGTAGCATAACTATGCTCTGCATTGGAATGTTGAACAAACTGATTACTACACACACTGCCAACAGAACTGTTTATGCCATCAGGGAGGATGCCAGTACCATCTTCATCAGAAGAGTAAACTTTATCCAAATCCCCCATACTTATGTTAAAATCATCATCATCATCATCATCAAACTCAACTGGCAACTGCAGTTTATCATGAATTTTATAGTTCATAAGTTCCTGGATGTTCTGAATGCTGTTCTGCGGAGCTTGAATGACATGTGGCTGGTGGGCTAATGAAGGTAGTTCAGTTGAATGTGATGTTTGTAAAGAGTACTGTGGTTCAAAAACTGGAGAAAGATTTCTAGGACAAGAATTATTTTGAGAGTCTGAGTCTAATAATGAACTTGAGTTCTCATCTGCAGTATGAGGGGGATTAGTGGAAGAATAAGCCTCTGTTTTCAGGTTGCTTATAGATTTTTCAAAGCCTGAACAGTGAGCACCAGGTTGACTACTGCTCGTAAACACAGGCTGTGATCTTGTTCCATCAGCATCCCGGACACAATCACCATTTCTTCTACCATTCTGAAGCTCCAAGATATTACTTGACATGCCATATCCCTGGACATTGCTTGATGAGTAAGCGGATCTCTCCATTTCCCTGCAACTTCCAGAGCCATCCTCATCCAAATCAGAGTCTACTTCTGCTTTGATATTCAGCCTGCCCTTTTTACCATCTTCTGCTTCACTGTCTTCAGTTTCTTCCTCATCGCTGCTATCAATCACAATAACTTCGATTACCTTATGCACTTCATATGCAGATCTACTAGTATTTACACATTCATTTGCTGAAGATAGCGACGTCTTTTCCTTTTTATAATCCAGATAATGCATTTCACTTTCAGTTAAGTTGTTCTTTGTTATATAGGACTGGGAGAGGTTGCTGCATTCTTCTTCTGCCGTCTCACGTGTAATTTCCAGACTCGCTTCATCTTCAGAAACGGAGGAAACAGGAGGTACAGGTGTACATGCAAAATCACACTCCTCATTGGATCTTTTTCTTTTTAAAGGCAACACGATGGAATTTTCTCTTTCCAAGCAGCATTCACCTTCCATCTCAACAGACGGCCTGCATTCTAACACTTCAGCAGCACCTATATTCAACGTAAGGGGGAGGGGGCAAAAAAACATGAAAGTGGGCAACTCTGGAAAATACTAGAACATCTCACAAAAGATTTAAGCAATTAACTCAGTCAAGTGCCTACAGATGCTGCTCAGTTTTGTAGCCTTACACACACACACACACACACACACACACACACACACACACACACACACACACACACACACACACACACACACACACACGTTCTGTAACACTTACCGGTTTGCTTTCCCTTATTCTTCATTATGCCTGAACCTGAAGCAAGGCCATCATGTTTGAACTTAAAACGTGCATACACAATACAGTAATTCTGAACTATTCCATTTTTACTGTGTACTACTGTCTTGAATGTAATGTGAAAACGATGGCAAATGAGACACATCCACTTTCAACTCAGCTTAAAGTACTGTCAAGAGTTTCACAGAGCTAGCCTACTGAAAGGAGTGGATTGAATTAGCTGAATTAACTCACCTTCCAGGAGACAGGAGCGAGTTTTTCCCAGGTTCATCAACCACAAAAGTAGGGAAACAGACTATTGGTGGCACAAGCATGGTTGCCTCTGTAGAATTGAAGTCTGACCTACCACTGGGGTTAATACATGCCCACCTTCTCAGGTAATGAAAAGGGAATTATCATTAACACAGGAAGCTCTTGCCCTACATTCTAAAGAAGATCAGTGGGATACTTCTCCACTGCCCTTGTCTTCACAATGTACAGGGAATAATATGTGTACAAAATTGAACAATGAAAAAATCCAGTCAACCACAATTGGAAGATTGTGAGAGGCACAAACATATTTTACAAGTGAAGTGACTGAAAAATACATTACAAAACATTAATACTCTCTATATGTATTTGCAGCTGTGAGGCTGACATGCGACAACCCACATCAAACCACACACTATTTATAACTCAACACCTACAAAAAATATTTCAAAAAAGCAATGGAAGGGAGAACAAGGGAATATTAACTAGTTTTGCTACAGGAAGTGCAAGGTCAGGGATGACAAGTTCACAATCCTCAAGCATGCAAATGCGCACCACAGGGCAACAGGAAATCTAAAAATGAGCAACTGCACCTGGTGGAAAAAAAAAACATCCCAAGCAAATAAGAAACAAAAGACAAAATGTATTGTATACGGGAATTTAACACGCTAATGCTTTACATACAAATGAAATGCAGAAATTCCGATATCAGAAACACTGCTACACAGCTCTGTTGGTGAAAGCTATACACACTACTCTAAAATGGATAAATCTTTTTTTTTTTCAGCAGCAAGAAGTTTCAGAAAAAGCAGCGTGCATGGCAGTAGGAAAACCCAACTGTAAAACAGAGTTTCAAAATAATGCAGCATCAGGTTGAATACTATGCTCCCTGATGTGCACCAATGGAAAAAAAAATGTCAGAGTACTGTAAAATAAAGTTACTCACTGTATCCTATGAGACACCACTCTGAAGAAGTTCCATCCATCAACCCCTTTTTTTCCATTTTAAACATGGGGTCAGGGTATCACTTCAGCAGTGACCATCATCTTGAGCAAAGGTTTACACCACCAGGTGGCTAGCCTTGCCTCAGTAGTTCATTCGTACCACTCATTCTGACACACACACACACGCTTGCACCTACAACCAGTTTAGACTGTCCAATCCACCTACTGTATGTCTTTGGAATCTGGGAGGAAACCAAAGCACCCAGACAAAACCCACACGACCACAGGGAGGACATGCAGACTCCACACAGAAGGCACCCCGGCCAAGAATCAAACAAGAGAACCTCTTGCTGTGAGGCAACAACACTAACCACTGCACCACCGCAGAGGTTAACCACTGGGATTTCCTATTCAGGTGTTCCACCTATATGTAATTATGGAAACCTTTAATCTGTCGTTTTCAAAGGCATGTGTGTAATCTGCAAGCATATGCAATAATGTCGCTCACTGGAGTAGAATATGGCAAACCCTTACACTCCTCCTCAGAAAGACAGACAAATAACATAAAACTACTTGCCAGATATACCAGAAGTTCATCAATTAAAGTGGGCAAATCAGCTATTCAAAAACAAAAGGGGGGGTGGCAACAACTATCAGAACAAATAGTAGTAAATATAAAACTTGATCTTACAGTATCCCCTCCGTCCAACTCAACTGTATGGTTATCCACCTTCAAAGGCAGACTCAAATCTAAAAATTCAGCTATATCCAGAGTCTGAATCCCTACATTCTATCTAATTGCACCTGTATCCTCTCAGCCCTTCAGATCTAGTCTGCTTCCTTTAGCTACAGGCATGATTCTCCAAAGCTCTTTCTTCAGAGTTCTTTTCCCACCCCCAAAATAGCATCTGTATGAATCTGGCATCTTACAAAGCTTTAAAATATACCAAAAAGACGAAAACTGAGGAGCAGCACCCAAAGATAGACCAAGTAATTATTCCAATAGACCAAATGTTTATTCCGGTTAAGCGCTTTTCGTTTGACAGAATTGCAAACTTCTTCAGACATTCAAAAATTCGATCTACCAAGCATTTAAATATAAAAAACAATTAACCACACATTTAATTGACAAGAACAATTAAAGGAGAATATACATTTAAAATATTTTCAAGCACCACTCACTAACTAACAAAAACCTTCCTTAATAATGGTCGACACTAGACAAGTATTCCTAAAAAAGTAATATTCTAAGTTAGAATAAAATAGGGTCATTAAAATATAAAGCAAAGTAAGGTCCTAAGCCTTAAAGTATCATCTAATAAGGCTTTTAAGTTTTAAAATACTACTAACTGAACAACCTTCATTTAACACTGGCATGTTATAGGCATTTAGCCTGATCTGCCAGTTTAATTCAAGCTCTTCCAACTTTAACATATCAGGGCCGCCCCGAGGATTCTGGAGTACTTGATCAATTACCATAAATTTAAAAGTATGGTGGGGGTACTGTGAGATATGTTTAGCCAAGGCATTCTCCAGTTTATGTTTTCTAATGGAGTAGATGTGCTCATAAATACGATCACGAAGCCTTCTCTCTGTTTTACCAATGTAGAAGGCCAAGCATGCCTGGCACTGGGGCTAGATGGACCACCATTTAAGAGTTGCAGTTCACTCTCAGCATCAAGTTGAACTGTTGGTCGTGAACTGTAAATCTGTTGGATTCAAGAACATACTGGCAGTAGTTACATGCCTGGCACTTATACATACCCGTTGTTCTTGCACGTTTAATTGGACGAGGTTCAAAGTACACCTTAAGGTTCTTGGCTTTCTTGTAAACAACAACTGGGTGTTCACCTAATTTTTGAAAAACATTCTTATCACTTTTAAATAAAGCCCAGTTTTTACTCAAAATCTTAAAGCAATCTCTACTGTTAAGATTATAAGTAGTCACAAAATTAACTCTCACTGGTTCAAATAAACATGCCACTCCAGGCACTTCACACCCCTGGGGATGAGTGTTGTCAGTAACACAGTGTATTGTGTGTTCATTACTCAAAATTGGTCTATAAAAATGTCTCAGTCGTTTACTTATCACTTCTTCTACAATTTCCTCTACCATAAATACAGGGTAACCTTTATGTACAAACATATCCCGTAAGTGTGAACATTCAGCAAGAAAATCCTTATCCAGTGTAATACGAGCTGCCCTGACAAGTTGACCCTTTACTATGGCACATTTTGTCTATTGGAATAATTACTTGGTCTATCTTTGGGTGCTGTTCCTCAGTTTTCGTCTTTTTGGTATATTTTAAAATCTTACAAAGCTTGTCAGGCACCTTAGGGAAAGGAGGTTGAGCATCAGGGGAGGAAAAATTATTAAATGCAGCCACCGAAGCCCCATGAGCCAGCGGAATTCCTAAGGGCATTTGGGGAATCTGTGCTAAGAAGGTCATAACACATCTTATGAGTATTTGAGTGGTTTTCCATATTATAAACTGTATACAACAAATTTCCACTACAGGAGAATCAGAAAAGATATGTTCTCCAGACTCTGATTCAAAACAGACTGGTGAGGGATGCAAATGTCTTCCACTTCTGAGCCTGGGGAAAAATGGAAGAGCAACAATCCTTTTGCAGAATTATACAACTCAGCTTGGGACTCTTTTAACACTGAATGGAATGGAAGAAGGACAAACGTGCTTGGTTTTCTAGGATTTCTTTTTCAGAGTATCAATCTTTATAGTTTTGGATGCTTCCTGATCTTCATACCACCAAACACCAGAGATATGCTATTCAGCCATACAAAGAAAGCACTGTTCTGCTTCCTCGGCAGAAGCCAGACCGGTCTGAATGGATGTACTTAACGCCAAACCCACAGTGGCTTCCATGGCGCAATTACCAGAGGAGTCAGGAAGATCAAACTGATACCCAGAGTGAATTTCTTGGTCGCAGACGAGTAAAACTGAAGTGGAAAGCTGAATCCTCTCCAGAGATTCTCTTCTTTTTCTTAGCCTTAAGGGGGATGTCCAGTGAAGAATTGGTAGCCATGGAAAGTCTTGAATTGTTGATCATCTACAAAGATAAAGGCTGTTACATTGCCTACAGATAATCTTTGGGGTAAAGGAAAGGTAAATATCACAAGCATGGACACCAAGACCACAACCCCAGCCCCCCCCCCAAAAAAAAATGAAATAGGCCATGTGAGAAGAGTTGCATGGGATTTATCTACCTATGGCACATTTTCTTCTTTTGTTACACATAACACAAAAAAATTCTCTACAATTTTTAGTCAAAAAAAATATTAAAGGAAGGTCCCCAAAGGTGCAGTTGTTTGCCATAAAGCTGAGGTCCACATCAACCAATAAAAATGAAATGCACTGTAGAAGAGATGTTGGACTGAGCAAGAAAATTCTGCCGTCATATATCCCTTTTCACACCAGCAGTCTTGTGTTTCACTGGCCAGACATCCAATTCTTGGCAGGATACATCCCAAACAGCTTTATGCTACTGTGACAGTGATCTAATGATGAACATCCATTGTCCCGGTTGTTGTTTGTCTTTCGGCTTTTCCCGGTTAGGGGACGCTACAGCGGAACTCCGGTCTGCTAATGACTGGCAGTTAGTTTTTATTGTCGAGTTGCCAGCTCGACGCCCAACCTTCAACGAAGGCATGCCCATTCAACACATGTCTTTAGAATGCCCACTCGACCGCGGGGAGGACATGCAGACTCCACACAGAAGGCACGCCCAACCCAAGCCGAGAATCTAAGGGAGAACATCTTGCTGTGAGGCAACAACGCTAGCGCTGCACCACCACGGAAGTATCAGTAAGTACATAAAAAGAAGTACTCACCATAAAGATTACTTGTACAGATGTCCTTCTCTTCTCTGTTGCAGTATTCTTAACATGAGGAAGTTGCCTGCCAAGGAGATGACCCAACGTCGGCCAGTATATCAAAGTCTTTTATTACCTTAGGGTGAGTGGTATGTCTGATGTAGGCCACTATCAGACATCGGCCCTAAATGAAGAGTACGAGCATACCATACTCAGAACTGAACCCCCAGGCAGAGAGACAGTGCAAGGAAAACAGGATTAATGCATCCATGAAAGCCAAGAAGTGGGAGAATGAGGGAGGGACAGAATACTGCAACAGGGAAAAGGACATTTATTGTTACAGTAAGTTCTTACACAAGTAATCTATGTCCTTCTATTCATCTGTTGCAGTATTCTTACATGAGGGAGAATGCAAAAGCTCATGCAGAAAGGAAGGAGGAAGTGGCGGACAAACTCTCCAGGAAGCCATGGAGAACGGCCATGGCAAACCCATCCAGCTTATAGTGTTTAGTGAAGGTGTGGACAGATGTCCAAGTAGGTGCTTTTGAGCTAGAGCTGGTGTCTAGCCCTTTGAGGAAAGCCCCCCCCCCCCCGGATGAAACTGCCCTTGTACAGCGAGTTTTGACTGAGCCTGGAAGAGTTTTACCATGGTGGGTATAGCAAAAGCCTACAGCTTTCGATATCCAGTTGGAGATGGTTTGTTTGGACACAGGCAGTCCCAGCCCTGGGCCTAGAGGATCTTCAGAACTGATGGAAAAGGGGGGAGCTGTTCTTTTGGGGATGGAGGAGTACCTCTCCCTGAAGGGGTAGTGATCCAGGTCATGAAATACCCATTTTCTATTATGGAAAAAAAAACATTTGTTTGTAGTGACATCTCTCCACACTGGGAGACAGTGAGAGAAAGTACAGTTGTGTACAGTTACCATAAATGAAGATGTTAGAGTGTATTCACTGTTGCAGTCATCACATTTGGGTTATCTGCTTGCAGTATCCCTCAGTCGGCCTGATTATCAAAGTCTTGGGTCCTGCGTCGGTTGCTGTTTCATCTTCCATGACATCAGGTAGTCAGGGGTATAAAGCATGCAGCCGACGCCATTACATCAGTTTTTCTTGCCCTATAATGGGAAGCAATTATACACAAGATTGCACCTCCAACAAAAAGCAAATACACCAAAAATCTTTAAGCATAGTAAACAAGAATAGAGGTATAGTCAATAGAAGTCAGGGGGCTGGAGGGAGGGTAACCAGGACTGCAACAGTGAATACACTCAAACATCTACATTTATGGTAAGTGTACACAACTGTACTATGTTCTTCGTATTTCACTGTTCCAGTCATCACATTTGGGAAGATTCGTAAAGCTAAGGATGGGAGGAGATAATTAGATAGCATTAGGCTCAGCTATAAGGCCCTGCAAGACTGCAGTGGCAAGGTCAGCTCTGGCTTTAGAAAAAAACTGGTAAGTGGCAATGCTTGGTGAAGGTATGTACAGAACTCCAGGTAGCAGCTTCTAGGATGTCCCTGGTAGGGAAATCTCTGAGAAAGGCTGTAGAGATAGATGCAGCCCTGGTTGAATGTGGTCGTATCCCATTTGGGGTAGGTTTTTCATGGTGCTGATAGCAGAAATGAATGCAATGGCCTATCCACTTAGAAATGGTTTGCATTGAAATGGCCTTCCCCTCTCCCCCTGCAGCAAAAGCATCTAGCAGTTGTTCAGATTTCCTGAAAGGTTTAGTCCTGTCCAAGTAAAATCCAAGTTGTCTGTACATGTCCAAGGAGCGCAGTATTCATTCCCCTTTGTTCTGTGGATTAGAAAAGAAGGTTGGCAAATGAATGGACTGATTAAGGGTCACACTGGATACCACCTTGGGCATGAAGGAGAGATTGGTCCTGAGGGACACCCTGTCCGCATGAAAGATGATGAAAGGCTCCACTGCCATGAGGGCCTGTAATTCAGACACCCTTCTTGCTGAAGTGATGGCTAGAAGGAAGGCTGTTTTCAAAGAAAGGAATTTCAACTCTGCATTTGCAGCTGGCTCGAAGGGAGGTAGTGAGCTTTTCCAATACAAAGTTAAGATCCCAAGCTTGAGTAGGGCTCTCCTGGGTGGTCTTACGTTTTTGGCCTCTCTGAGGAATTGCTTCAACAGTGGATGAGAGAAGATAAGTGGTTCTGTATTGTAATGAGCTGAACTGGCTGAGGCATGAATTTTTTTTGAGGAAAGGCCCTTGTGAAGCATTTCAGTTAAGTATTGAAGAATCTGAGGTAAATTGGGCGCTGCTGTGCCCATCCAGAGTTTGGCTCCAGGAACAATATATTTACCATTTTTCCATATAGGATTTTCTAGTACTAGGCCTCCTTGCCTCCAGAGCAACATCCATCACTTGCTTACTGAGGGAAGGTAACAGAGAGATTAGGTAATTAAGCTAGGCTGCCAGGTTCAGGGTTTGAAGCTGTGGGTGCAGAATCTGGCCCTCCTGTTGAGACAGCACAGCAGGGGTCTGAGGCAGGTGCCATGGTGCCAGCAGTGACACACTGCACAAGAGGGGGTACCAGTGTTGGCGTGGCCAGTCTGGTGCAATCAGTATTGTCCTTTGGTTTGTCCTGTTTGATCTTTAGTAGTACCTTGGAGAGGAGAGGCAGAGGGGGAAAGGCATAAACTGATAGGCTTTTCCGGGTGAAGGACAGGGCATCCACTTTCCAAGCTTATTTGTGGGGAGTCCCTGTGCAGAATTTGTCCAATTGGTAGTTCTGGAGGGAGGCAAACAGGTCTATCTCTGGGCTTCCCCACTTGTTTCTCAACATGTTTAATATCTTTGGTTCCAGTTTTCACTCATGTGGGTCCATTAGATTTCTCCATTAGCTTTCCTGGCAGGAACTGAGCCTGTAGGTGCACTTGGTAGCTCAAGGCTGTGTTCCACAGAGCCATGGCTAGTCTGCAGACAGGGTATGAGTGGGTTCTCCCCTGCTTGTTTATGTACCACATAACAGTAGTGTTGTCCATCTTTACCAATAATTGTCCTGGAAGAATGTGGTCCTTGAAGGCTGTCAGAGCATTCTGTACAGCTAACATTTCTTTTTGATTGATATGTGGGTACATTTGACTTTGGTACCATTTGCCCTGAATTTACTGCCCCGCCAAGTGAGCCCCCCATGCATAGTCTGATTCATATGTTGTTGGGGTTTAGGCGGCAGGGTGTAGAGTGAATGGCAGTCCCTTGTTTTGGTGGCAGGTCTCTGCCCACCAAAGGAACTCTATCTGTAGACAAGGTATGATAGGAATCATTGACTCTAGATCCTGAGAATGTTGGCACCATAGACTTTTTAGATACCACTGTAGTTTCCTCATATGCAGTCTTGCATATGAAATTAGTAGAATGCAGGAGGTTGTGAACCCCAGGGCTTGCAGTATTTTCCTTGTAGATAGCTGGGTCTTTGTGGTCAGTAGTTTGAAGTAGGCTGCCAAATGAACATTTTTCTTTGGCGTGAGGTAGGCCATCTGGGAAGTTGTATTCAAGCTTGCTCCCAGGAATACAATTTGTTGGCAGGGTACAAGATGTGATTTCTTTTCATTTATGGTGTTACCCCAAAGAAGTTAACAATTTCTTTACAAATGCCAGATTTAATAGTATGTCCTGGCTTTCTGCCTGAATTAGACAATCGTCCATGTATGTGTATATCTGAATATTTCTTTGCCTGCAAAATGCAATGACTGGAGCTAGCCACTTTGTGAATATCCTGGGCACAGTAGATAAGCTAAAGGGTAGTGCAGAGAACTGCCCGTGCATGTAGCCTGCTCTGAAGCATAGGTGTCTTCTGCAAGATTCCCTTATTGGTTTGTGCAGGTAGGCTTCCTTTAAATAAAGTGTTGCCAACCAGGCATCTTTGCCTAGCATGGGAAGCAGCTGATGATGAGTTAGCATCTCGAATTTTGGGATTACCAAAAATGTGTTTAGGATAGACAGTTCCAGGATAGGATGCAAGGAATTGTCTTTTCTGGGTACCAGGAAAAGTCTTGAAAATTGAAGCCTTGCCCCCATTCTTACTCTGGAACAGGTTGAATAGCCCTGATGCTTAAAAGAGAGAGAACTTGCTTTTGAGCCTCTGCCCACTGATGTGGGGGGAGGTCTGGCCAACAGTTCGGGGCTGGTAAGGAGTGAAATGGAACCTGTATCCTTGGAGAACTATATTTAAAACCCATTTGTCCTGGATAATGAGTTCCCAATTTTTTGCATGCAGGGCAATCTTTCCACCTAAAGGAAAGAGTCAGTTGAGCAGGGCTTGGAAGGTTTAAAGTCAAGTCATTGAGACAGTTTACCATAGGGGGGAGTCTTACTATTCCCTGCTTTGGAAGTAGGAGCCCCGCACTGCTTAGGCCTGCGAGTATCTTGGGACTGAAGCCGGTGTTCTGCTGGTTCTGGGTTTGGACTGAGAAGGCCTGGAAGAGGCAGGAAAGGACCAATTCTTAGAGGACCAATGCCTACTAAATCTGGGAGGCTGTACTTGCAGGAAATCTAACAGTTTGCAAAGATTTAGCTTTTTCCTCCATCTTTTTAAGTACTACTACTGCTTTCTTGCCAAACAGGTGGTCTTGGTTTAAGGCGCATCCAGTAATTTAGCTTTAACATGATCTGGCAAAGATTGCTCCTTAAGCCAAGCATGCCTACCAAGTACAGACTCAGTGACAGCAGCCATGCAAGATGCCTCTAATGAATCAAAACCACATTGCAAAGTATGTTTTCCAACTTGTTCAGCAAAATGCATTAAATCCTGCAATTCTTTACTTTCAGCAGTCAGGAATCAACATCATTTTCTGTTTAAGCAATCCAATAATATGCTGCTAATACTTTAACATATGAAACTGGCAGTTAAAAGCCCTAATGGCCAAAGTTGCAGAAGTGTATACTTTCTTACCCCATCTATCCAGCGCCCTGGAATCTCTATCAGAGGGGGTGGGATTTCTGGCAGTAGTAGCCTTAGTGCCCTTGGGTCCCTGTGAAATGGTCTCAGGATCCGCAACAGGATTTTTAAAGAGGAACTTATGAGAGTCAGGTACCCTGTAATACCTACAAGGTTTTCTGAGAGCAGGAGGTAAAGTGTCAGGGGCCAGGCTAGATTCCGAGAAGGCATCATCTACAATATCCAGCACAAGAGGGGTAGCTAAAGGCCTGTGTTGAGGCAGGAGTAAGAATTCCCTAAACCTCTTTTTGGAGTCAGAGTAAACCTGGCTTTCCCAGTGGAAATGCTTCCTAAGAGTATGCAAGGTTTCACCAAAAGAGAAATCCACTGGAGGGGAAGCAGAGGGAATGGAGTCCTCTGCATCAGAATCCTCACAGGTAGATGACAAAATCCTGGTCATCAGAGAAAAAGTACAGTTTTGTACCTACCATAAATGTAGATGTTCGAAGATCCACATTGCTGCAGTCCTTACACTTGGGTAGTCCGCTGTCCTCGGTCGGCCCGAATATCAAAGTATTAGGCTGGCCGGTCAAAAGACTGACATCAGGACGTCAGGGTACAAATGCGCATGACCATATCCTCAGTCTTTTCTTGCCCCAGGTGTCAGAAGACCCTAAAAAGAAAGGTCAAAACCAAAAGACAGCAAAAACCAACCAACCACCCCTTGCACTAATAATATGTACAATATATACAATATACACAATATTTACAACCCAACCCACACAACCGCCTCTAAATACAGAGGGAAGGAGGGAGTGGACTGCAGCAATGTGGATCTTCGAACATCTACATTTATGGTAGGTACAAAACTGTACTATGTTCTTCATCTCACATTGCTGCAGTCCTTACACTTGGGTAGAATCCCAAAGCAGAGGTAAGGGAGGATGGCAAAACTATAAAGCAGCAGGAGCTGCCAAAATGCCCTGTAAAATTGCAGTGGCAAAACCAGCCCTAGATTTAGAGTAAAGTGGAAGGTGATAATGCTTAGAGAAAGTATGCACTGAACTCCAAGTAGCTGCCTAAATATCTTTAGTTGCCACAAAGCTGTAGAAGTGGCAATAGCCCTAGTGGAATGAGGCCTAATCCCAGCTGGAACCTCTTTACCATGATGGGAATAACAGAAAGCAATGCAAAACCCAATCCACATAGAAATAGTTTGTTTTGACACAGGCTTGCCCTGAGAACTCAAAGCAAAGGAAACAACTGCTGAGACTGCCTGAACCCTTTAGTTCTGCTCAAATAATATCGCAGCTGCCTGTGAACATCTAAAGTGTGCAAAATCTTTTCCCCTTTATTTTGGGGATTTGCATAAAAAGTAGGCAAATGAATAGTTTGGTTTAAAGCCACACTAGAAACCACTTTAGGCATAAAGGACGGATTAAGATACCCTATCCTTATGGAAAATTAAGAAAGGCTCAACCGCCATAAGGGCCTGTAATTCAGAAACCCTTCTTGCAGAGGTAATGGCCAACAGAAAAGCAGTCTTCCATGATAAATATTTCAACTCGGCAGTAGCTGCAGGCTCAAAAGGTTGTAGAGTGAGTTTCTCCAACACAAAATTGAGATCCCAAGCAGGAGTAGGAGCTCTACGGGGGTCTTATATTCTTTGCCCCTCTAAGGAATTGCTTGAACAAAGGATGAGAAAACAATGGTGGGTCACAGTCATAGTGAGCAGAAATTGCTGCAGCATGAATCTTAATAGAAGAGAAGGACAAACCTTTGTCCAGTAACTCAGTAAGATATTGAAGAGCCACACTTAAATTAGGCTCAGAAACATCAAATTCCTTTGCTGTACTCCAAAATAAAAATCTCTTCCATTTATCTGCGTACACTTTCCTTGTACTAGGCCTTCTGGCCTCCAAAATAACATTCAAAACTTGCTGTGGAAGCTGAGACCCTCCAGGGTTCAAAACAGAATATGCCAGGCTGTTAGGTGAAGAGAGTGAAGTGTGACATTGAGTAAATGACTGTTCTCCTGAGACAGCAGGTGTGGAATCGAAGGCAAAGGCCATGGAGGCTCCCGTACCAGACTTCTCAGTAATGGGTACCAGTGCTGTCGAGGCCAATCTGGAGCTATTAAAATCATCTTTGGCTTGTCTTGTCTGACCTTTAGGAGTACCTTTGGGAGGAGAGGCAGAGGTGGAAAGGCATACACATGAAGATTGCTCCAATTGAAAGAAAGAGCATCCACTTTCCAGGCTGTGGGATGAAACCTTTTTGTGCAAAACTTTGGCAGCTGGTGGTTTAGAGGAGAAGCGAACAGATCTATGTCTGGAGTTCCCCATGACACTGTCAATTTCTGAAATACATGAGGATCCAATTTCCACTCGTGGGGATCCATAATTTGCTCAACACATCTGCTAAGGAGTTCTGTGCTCCCTGCAGAAACCTTGCCTGAAGATTTAGCTGTAAACTGAGAGCAGTCTCCCACAAAATCATTGCTTGCCTGCATAGAGGATAAGAATGTGTTCCCCCTTGCTTGTTGATGTACCACATGACAGTTGTGTTGTCTGTTAGAATCAACACCTGCCCTGGAAGAAGTAAATCCTTGAAAGCTATTATTGCAAATTGGACTGCTAACATCTCCTTCAAGTTGATATGTAGATGCTGTAGTCTGGCAGGCCACGTGTCTTGTATCCACTTTCCATTTAGATGAGCTCCCCAAGCTTTGTCTGAGGCATCTGTCATTAGAATCTGACTCGCCTCTGGCCGGGTCACAGAGAGTCCCTTGTTTAGGTGACATTCCTGAGCCCACCACAAAAATTCCTTTTGAATGCAAGGTATTATCTGAATGACAGTGTCCATATCCTGGCAGTGCTGTGTCCATACATTTTTGAGATACCATTGTAGCTTCCTCATATGCAGTTTGGCATTGGGAAGCACCAGAATACAAGATGCCATGAACCCCAAGGCTTGAAGGACTGTCCTTGCAGTCAGCCTGGACTGATAAGACAATTGATGAAAGTAAAGGGAAAGATTCTTTTGTTTGTCCGGGGTCAAAAAGGCCATCTGGGATTCTGTATTCAGTCTCACACCCAGAAAGCACATGTCCTGAGAGGGTACTAGACTGGACTTTATTTCGTTCACAGAATACCCCAGGCATCTTAGCACTGCTATCACATATTGCAAATGATGAAGAAGTCCGTCCCTTCCTTGAGCCAGAATCAGGCAATCGTCCAAATAAGGATAGATCTGTATTCCTTTTAGCCTGAAGAAAGCTATCACTGGAGCCAGAACTTTCGTGAACACTCTGGGCGCAGTAGATAAGCCAAAGGGCAATGCAGAGAACTGATAATGAGAAGTCCCAGCCCGAAACAGATACTTCCTGCAACTTGGCCTGATAGGAACATGAAGGTAAGCCTCCTTGAGATCCAGAGTTACCATCCAGTGATCTTTGCCCAGCAGAGGTAAAAGCTGTTGTAACGTCAACATTTTGAACTTGGGAATGTCCAGATAAGTGTTGAGGATAGATAAATCCAAAATTGGTCTCCACGTGTTCCCCTTCTTTGGTACTAGGAACAGGCGAGAATAAAATCCTAGGCCCACTTCTGGCAGAGGGACCGGCTGTATGGCCGCTATTTGGAGCAACAGAGAAATTTGTTTGTGAGCCTCTATTCTTTGCTGAGGAGGCTGGCATGCCTTTGAAAGGAGGCAAGGTATGGAAATAAAACTTGTAACCTTGGTGTATGATATCCAATACCCATCTGTCTTGGGTAATTAAACTCCAATTTTCCTTGAAGAGTGCCAACCTTCCTCCCAAAGGTGCTGCCAGACGAAGGCTCTGGCAGCTGAAAAGGTAGGTCATTGGGCCTGTTTAAGGACTGGCCCCTGCCCTCACCCGAAGACTGTGCAGGTGAACTCCTGTTCTAGGCCTGAAAGAGCTCTGAGCTCTGCCCCTACCACGCCTAGATCTACCCCTAGACTGTGAATCATAAGAAGGGTACGTCCACCCCTTAGCAGGCCAATTCCTACTAAACTTGAGGCTGAACTTGCAAAAAATCTTTAACAGTCTGCATAGACTTAGCCTTGTCTTCCATTTTCTTTAAGACTGCTTCCACAGGTGAACCAAACAACACATCAGACTGTAAAGGAGCATCTAAAATCCTTGTCTTAACATGGTCAGATAAATTCTGATCCCTTAGCCAGGCGTGCCTGCGAAGAACTGAACCAGTGGCAGCCACCCTAGACGAGGCCTGTACAGCATCAAAACCACATTGTAAAGAATGCTTACCCACCTGTTCAGAAACATGTACCAAATCTTGTAACTCCTTACACTCAATACCTTCCGCCAGAGCATCTACCTTAGACTTCAATTGAGAAAGTAGATAGTTTTGATATTTCAACATGTGAAACTGGCAATTCAAAGCCCTCATAGCTAAGGTGGAAGAAGTATAGACTTTCTTTCCCCATCTATCCAAAGCCCTGGCCTCTTTATCTGGAGGAACCGGATTTTTTACAACAGAGGCCTTGACACCCTTAGGTCCCTGACTAACAGTTTCTGGGTCCGCCTTAGGACTCTTATAAAGATATTTATGAGCTTCAGGCACCCTGTAATACCTATCCGGCTTAACAGGAGCAGGAGGCAAAGAATCAGGATTAAGTGAAGCCTCTGCAAACACATCTTCCACAACATCCAGAACAGGAGGTATAGCCAAAGGCCTATGCTGGGGTAAAACAAAATTCCCTAAGCCTTTTCCTGGAATCAGAGAAGTCCTGACCTTCCCACTTAAAATGTTCCCTCATGGAATGAAGAGTCTCTGAAAAAGAAAAATCCTCTGGAGGAGAAGCAGAAGGAGTAGAATCATCCACATCAGAATCAGAATAAGGAGAATACTCCTGCAAGTCTTCAGCCGAAGACTCTGAAACATCCGAAGCCTGCTCAAAACTCCCCAATTCTGGTTCCACCCTAGGCCTCTTATCAGGAGGGGGCAATGAACCTCTAATCAAAGTAATTAAATCTTCTGCCATTTTAAGCATGTGCTTCTTGGGCACAGACCCTGAAGAACTAGGAGTGACACCAACAGAAGCTAAAACTGGCCTGCCTCTGGGAGAAGCCTTGGAAACAGAAGGAGAGGGCCTAGCCACCCTAGGAAGGGAGGGGAGTACATTAACCTGAGAAGCCCCTTCAACCTGACCTGCCTCCTGAGGCGCCACATCCTGCAATAACAAAGTCTCCCCCTGGGACTCCAGAGAAACCTCCAGCGGAACCACCGGTTCCACTGACACCTCTAAAGAACCTCTTGCCTGGGTTTAGCTGCTTTGTCTTTGCGCTTCTTCGAAGCGCCGGAACATCCGACGGCATATTATAATTGCACCGCTCAAGACCAACCTGGCACAGTCTAACCAACAGTATTGAACCTAGCACAAAAGCGACACCCAACAACGTCGTGCTCAGGCCCCAAACAAGGAATACACAAAGTATGATAATCTCTATGCGGTATCTGCTTCCCACAAGAAATACAGTTATTCACTTTTTCTGACATCCGGTAAACCACTGAGGCAAGAAAAAACTAAAATATTCTCAACGGGTACTAGCCAACTTTGACTCTGTCTGAAACTAAAATTTCAGAACGACGGCACTTACAGCGCTGCTTCTGCATCGGACCATGCAGCAAAAAAGACTGAGGATATGACGTCGGTCATGCGCATTTGTACCCTGACGTCCTGATGTCAGTCTTAAGCGCCTTGACTGACGTCAGCCTAATACTTTGATATTCGGGCCGACCGAGGACAGCGGACTACCCAAGTGTAAGGACTGCAGCAATGTGAGATGAAGAACATCAGAAATTTCAGAATCCTGATCAGAAGAATCAGAAGGAAAATCAGTCCTAGGTCTCTAAGAGGGGGAAGGGTGGCTTCCCCTGATTAGAGTAATAAGATCTTCAGCCATTTTTATCATTTGTTTTTTAGGCATAGGGGCCTGACCATGCGGTCTGGGCATCAGTTTTCTAGACATAGATCGAGTTTTAGGCCTTGAAGAAGAAGAAGATGGCGTCTGTTTAATATGCAAGTCAGTAGGCCTGAATACACCCTCAGAAGCCGGTGCCTGCACAGCGGCTCCGGACCCATCCAAGCTAGAGACATCCGCAGGTTCCACAGTCAAAGCATCATCTCGTTGCATACCGGACTCCGAATGGGTCTCAGTAGAGGCCTGCAAATCTGAAGTAGCAGGCATCAGGGGGTGTGAAAGCGCCTCACTGAGTACCGGTGAACTAGCGACTAGCTTAGGAGATGCATAGTCAGCAGCTTTGGACCTATGCGGTCTGTCTCTGTCTTTATCTTTGCGTTTTTCGGAATGTCGGTAGTCAGGTGGCTTACCGAAACCATTTCTGGATAACTGAACAGAGTACCAAAATATTTGGATGTGTAAATGAACCAACGAATAGTACAAGGTTTGAATAAGGCACAAAACTGGCAGCGAGGTATGTCGTGGTTTAGGCCTAAGCAAGGAATGCAGTAAGAATGAAAATCTTTATGAGGTATTTGCTTTCCACAAGAAATACAATTGTTAACTTTTACTGACAGTGGCTTAGAGCAAGAAAAAGGATTCCCAACGGGGTACTTAGCTTAGTTGAAGACTTCAGATTTGAAATTCGAAAATGAAAATTTCAGGAGTCGGCCGACCGGCACTTGCGAACTGCTTCTGCTTCGGACACCGCACGGCAAGAAAGACTGATGTAATGGCATCGGCTGCATGCTTTATACCCGACTTCCTGATGTCATGGAAGATGACACAGCAACTGACGCAAGACCCATGACTTTAATAAATCAGACCAACTGAGGGCTACTGCAAGCAGATAACCCAAATGTGATGACTGCAACAGTGAAACACGAAGAATATCCTTACTGACAGTGGGATGGGGGGGGGGGTTCAAGAATGGCAGGTAGTCACAGGCTACCTGCCCTGCCCTGAAAGTGAGGCTTTTGAGCCAGGGTCTGAGTAGGTCTGACAGGAGTTGATCGTTTCCTGGCAGCTTTCATTGGTCTTGGTGGGGGTGCAGGGGTGGGAGCAGAGCACTTCCTAATGAATTGAGTCCAGGATAAGTAGATTCTTTGGAACTTAGGAATAGGGGAGACAAACAGGTGCTTAAGGTCCTGAAGTTTTTTCCGCTTTTGTTGCATGGTTTTAAATAACTCTGCTGTCTTGAGGCCAAACAAGGCAGAGTTATCTAGAGGACCATCAAGGAGCTTAGCTCTGATGTCATCAGGTAATGGCTAAAGTCTTAGCCACAAATATCTTTCAATAACAACAGCGGATGCAGCAGACATAAATGAGGCCTCAGCTGCATCACAGATGCACCTGACAGAATGTCTAGTGACCTCAGAAGTCAAAGAAGTGAAGCTGGACAGTTGAGTTTTCTCTGGGGAGTCAGGGATATCAGGTAACTGTTTGGTAATTTTTTTCTAAGAGAGACAAGGCATGCTTGGACTTGTGTCTGATAACGGATAGCCCTGAATGTCAGGATGGAAGATGTAAAAACCTTTTTGCCCAAATGCTCCACTGCCTGTCAGTAGGTAGGCGGGAAGAAGGCAGAAGCTTGGAAGCCTTGTCAGCAGAAACAGGATTGTGCACATCAAGGGAATGGGTCCGCTTCAGGGCACTTCACTAAAAATTTAGCAGTTTCTGGAACTTTACAGAACCTACCAGGCCTCCTAGGTGGAGGTGGCTGAGAATCTGGGTTCGGGGGGGGTGCACTTTAGACATCAAGAAATGCAGGCAGCACTGGGAGGACAGCTGAAGGAGTTGGGGAATCCACCTGATGAAGATCATAGTACCTTTTCTGTCCCTCAGTCATCTCAGATGAATCCCATTTGAAGTGCTCCCTCATCCTGGCAATTGTCTCAATAAAGGTTAGGTCTTCTGCTGGAGAATCTGCATCTGCAGACTCTTCCTCTGGAGAGGCATAACCAAGGGGGGAGGGGAGATGAGACAAAAGATTCCTCTGAAGAGGATTCAAAAGATTCCTCCTGCACTAAGGAATGAGTCCAAGAGTTGGGGCCTAGAGCTTAATGCAGGGGGAGGGACTGGAGACACTGTGGAGGTAGCAGGCCTCATGGCCATAAAAGCACTGAAGAGGCTTTGCGAGAAAGCCTGCCAACCTGGTTGGCTTTCTGCTATGGAAGAAATATGTTTCTTCATTTCTTTTCTCTTTAAGGCAGGCCTAGCAGGTGACTGGATCATAGAGGGCCTAGGGGCTGATGGCATCAGATTATGAGAGGGATGCACCCAATCGGCAGACACAAGCCTGGGTTTCCCCCGCAGCACATGGACGTGCCTTCCGCACAGGTTTCTACAGCTTTCAGACTGGTACCTGCTATACCCGAATCGGCAGGAACCTATCATTTCCCCAGGCCAAAGGCCTTAGGATGAATGTCGGAAGATGGAGGTACAGTTACTTTCTCAGGCCTAGTGGTCTTTGTCTTTTTTTTTTGGTGGCTCGGCAGGCAGGTCGGACATCCCCTCCATACCAAACGCTAGCTGTTTAAGCCTCTGGTTCTCTAAGTATATCACAGAGTCTGCTACACAGAGCTTTCGGGAAGAAGGCCTGGCAAATGGAGCAAGCCTTGCGGTCATGGGACTGTCCTAGGCAAAATAGGCAAAGCTCATGAGCGTCTTTATGGGGAATCTGATTGGCTGCACTTGCACTTACCCTTTCTGGATGACAAACAAAACACTAGCATGCAATGACTAGAAAACAAAGGTTCCCCAACAGGGTACTTATCTGAAAGAATTATGATCCAACAGCTGGTAAAGCAGGACTAGCTGGTGTTCGACTTGCAGCATTTAAGTTCTGTGATCTGGTGCATGCAGACATCACTTTTATGGCCCACGTTTGCTCAGCGATGTCAGACATTCCATGCACATTGCGTTCAGGTACCAAGGAGGATACCCCAACAGTATTGAATACTGCAACATGTGAATAGAAGGACATCTAATGAACTAACAAGTTTAAGTAACTAACTCCACAAGAAGAATGAGAAAAGGAACCAACTATGGTATTGAAGACTACACTAACTCATGTAAAGGAAAAAAAAAAAACGTAGGTAGTTTGACAAGAAGCTTAGAAGAAAATCCCTTAAGTAAAACTGCAAAGGTAGTAGTATGTCGAAAAAAATCCACATCTCCAACTAACACTCGAGAGCAGAATCAACCACGCCTGGCAGCAAAAGCAGTAAATGAGATCTGAGGGAGTTAGGCGTGGTGCATTGTGGGTAGGGAAGGGAGCTCAATAGTTTGTTAGTCTCCATGAGCTGGAGTAATGGCAGAGTCAGATCAAAGTCCATACGCTGAGGAAGAATGAAAACTGACAATATCAGATCTCATTTTTCAGCCACTGGTAGACTACTTCTCTCAAGGTCAATTACAGTGGGGGTCTCCCTTTACCACCAAGGTGCAGTGATCCCTCAAGACAGCCACACAAGGAACAGAGTTGCACTGTTGTACAACCCCAGCAAAAGAATAAAGTGGTGGTGGCTCCAACAAAAAAAGAAAGTCATAGGACCATGACAGCACATTCTCTGAAAACATTTACATCTCTGCAGTCAAAATAATTTTACAGCCACAGCACAAAGAATAGTTGTGTAAAATCTTACCATAACCATAGATATCCTTTCTCTTCAGTGTTGCAGTACTCTTGCTGTGGGATTTCCTGCCCTCAAGCGACTTGCAAGCCAGTTCCTATACAAAAGCTTCAGTTTGGCTGTTCATAGGTTCATAGGTTCATACTAGGCTATCTGCCTGAGGGCATTTACAAGCCTAGCCCATAGTTTTGTGGCTTATGCCACCCCTTTAGTATGGGGAACTATACCCATTAATTTGCTGTGCCTCTGTCGAGCAGTGACACTGAGGTAATCCCTGGGGTATATCTGCGATCTCCCATCCATTGGTCAAGATTTCTCTTGAACAAGGCCAGCGAGGTGCTCTGCCTCACATATACCGGGATTTTGTTCCACAGCATAGGGAGTCTTTGGGTGATGAATCTATCCCTCCAACACGTCCTATTAATAGCCGTGTCGAGGTTTAAGTCTCCCGCCCTTGTGGCTCTGACGGATCTAGATTTTTTGAGGTGAAGCATATTCATCAAATCTGGGTTTGACATGGCCTTGTATGTTAGGCAAAGGTCACCTCTGAGCAAGCGTGGCGACTGAATAGAGCTGGAGTTCTTTGTCGGGCAGCATAGGACAGATGTTTGAGACCCTTTATCCTTTTGGTGAGGAACTTTTGTGGCCTCTCCAGCTGCTGCAAGTGTCGGGTCAGATACATTCCAAATGGGGCATTGTACTCAATCATTGGTCTGATGAGTGATGAGTATAGGGAGACTATGACCTCCCTTGATCTAGATGAGAATCCCTTCATGATGAGGTGGGCAATGTAGAAGGTCTTCCTAACTACTTTAGCTACATGGGTGTCGAATGACAGACGACTATCAACCTGGGTCCCCAGGTCCCTGATAACTACCTATTTGGTAGCTAGGGGTAACCTTGTTTTTCCCGAAGGGTATGACTATGCATTTTTTGGCATTTAACTTTAGGCCATGGCTCTGGCACCAGTTATCCATTTCTGTGAGACCCTTCTGAAGGATACCTGTGTCAGATGTGTTTTCTACTCTGGCGCCCAGTTTGCAGTCATCTGCAAACTTTGTCAGCCATAACCCTCCTGTGTTTGCTTGTACTTCGGAAAAGTAGATGCCAAACAAGAGTGGGCCCAGGACTGAGCCCTGTGGTACACCACTTGTGACAGGCTTTGAGTCTGACATAGCGCCAGCAACTCTGACCCTGTGGGTTCTGTCACTCAGCCAGTTTGCAACCCATCTTGTGATGTATGGGTTAACATTTAAGCTGATGGGTTTTTCAATGATACCAGAGTGGGGTATTGTATCGAAGGCCTTCGCCAGATCGAGGTAGGCTGTATGGACTGCCTTTCCCTCATCAATGGCTTTGGTGACTGTTTCGAAAAAGTCAACCAAGTTTAGAAGGCATGATCTGCCTTTGACAAAGCCAAACTGGGATGGATCCAAAGTCTGCAAATTCCCTATGTCTTTATTTATGAGGTCCATTATGATCCTCTCCATGGCTTTGCAGATAAGGCTTGTCAAGCTAATGGGCCGGTAATTTCCAGGGTCAGTGAAGGCACCGCCTTTGTGGAGTGGGACCACAGTTGCTGTGCGCCACTCCCTGGGTACGTATCCGGAGGTGAGACTATGATTAAACAGCTGTCCTAGCTGTGGGTTTAATTCCTCGTTGAGTTCGTGGAGCACACAGTCGGGGACACCATCAGGTCCCATGGATGCTGTGTTTTTTGCTTTGGAGAGAGCAGTTCTCACTTGGGCGTTGGAAATGTTTGGGGGGCTGCAATCGCTTGGTATAGATATCTCCTTTTGGGGAGGGAAGTTTGCACTGAACCTGTCAGCCAGTATGTTGGCAATGTCTGTAGGATCAGTAATCTTCACATCATTTTGAACTAGTTCTGAACATATCTGGGAGTTTCCTCCCAGGTTTCTAACATAGCTAAAGAAGGCCTTATGATTGTCTTTTGAGTCTTTAGCTATTTTTCTCTCAAAATTTGCTTTGGATGATTTTATGAGAGCTCTTAGTTTTTAGTTATAGTGATCAAGGGTGTCTTACCTTTTAAGGATTTTGCTCTATCTTGTAGTAGCTTCCTCCTTTTGTTGTAGAGTTTGTTTATGGCTGGGGTCCACCAGACTGGACGCTTGCCTTTGGTACAAAGAGTCTTTGTTTTGCTTGGGATTGCCTTATCCATGCAGTCCTGCAGGTGCTGGTAGAAGCCATTTGTAAGTGATTCAGCGGCTTGAGTACTGTTTTCCACTGCTCGGGGCCTTAAAGGAGACCATACTAGTCTTTAGAAGTGTGAAGTCGGCTTTAGAAGTTCTTTACTGTGGTTTTTTTGTTTTGGGGGGGGTGGGATGAGGACCTCCAGTGAGATTAGTTTGTGATCTGATCTCACCAGTGAGGGGTATACTTCCGGTGTTGAACATTGTGCTCCCATGTTCGTGATGATGAGATCAAGTATGTTTTCTCCTCTTGTGGGATGGTGACTAGTTGTTCCATGGCATTTGAGTTTATGAATTCCAGGAACTTTTGGGCTAGGGTGTTTGGGCTTGAGTAGTGTTCCCAGTCTATATTAGGGTAATTGAAGTCACCTAGTATGATGGTGTTTGGTGATACATTTATCGCCTCTAGTGTTTTCAGGAAGGCCATGTGAGGTTCCTGAGTTTGTGAGGGTGGCCTGTAACATGCTACAATTTGCAGAGCAGTCTTGCCTATGGTTAATTGCACCTGGATGGTCTCCGATGCATCATGCGTTGCCACCAGTCTTGAGGTGTGGGTGTCCTTGATGAATATGGATACCCCCCCCTCCTTTCTTGGTATTGTCCGGGTTTTGGGGCCGGAACGCATGATATGAGGTAAAACCTGATAGTGCTGGGGTGCTCTCAGGAGCCTTGAACCAGGTTTCTGTCACAGCACAGACATCGATGTTCTCCATACTGAGAAGGGCCTCGAAAGCGTGCATTTTGAGATTTAGACTTCTGGCATTGAGCAGCATTACCCTTAGTTTTTTCCTTTTTGTGTTCTAGGGTGGTAGGTTTAGAATTTGAGCCTTGCCTAAAAAGGCACTATGGGGTGGCAAGAGCCTTTGCCAATATCCAGAATCCCAGGGTGACAGGTGCAAGCCGTCCCTTGCGGCAGCGTGGCTTGTCCAGCATGTCATCCCAGGCAGACAGACATTGATCCCCTTTGAATGACACCAGAGTTTAAGCCAATTGTTAAAGCTGATCATCTTATCTCTGTATTGTGGCATCATTCTTGGTGAAGGTAGGATACTGCTCAAGGTCAGGGTCATACCTGCCTGGGCTACATAATCAGAGAGCTCCTCAATGTCTCTTTTCATGTAGTCCAAGGAGGTGCGCCTCAGGTCGTTTACACCAGCGTGGACAATGACTGAGTCGTATTTGTACCTGCTGTTGAGAGACCTGAGTGCTTGCGTTATGTGGCGGATTCTAGCCCGACAGGCAGCTTACTGTGACCTTCTCCTTAGTCTGGTGAGCGGGACGTCAGTGTGTCTGACTATGGAGTCACCAATGACTAGTGTGTCTGGCATTGTGTTTTGCCTTAAGGGCTGTGACTGTTTGACACTCTGACTGTGAGGTCTATGTGTTGCAGGTGTTGTGTTCTGAGGTGGTGGTTGTTTGGGTGTCTGCTTTGGTGGCCTCTGCTGTTTTGGTAGATTTTTGATCAGAGCCTCCGAGTATGTCTTTGTATGTTTATGTGTATGATTTGAGGTTGAGGTTGTGATGGTACTATGTGAGACTGGGTCTATAGTGTGTGTGGTAACCTTCTCCTCCTGACTGGTCTTGCCAGTCCTATGTTGAGAGAGCTCAGCCTTCAGTTTGGCCGTATAGTTGCATCTCTCGCATGTATTTGTGTTTTGTGGGAGGAGGAGAGGGTTGTCTGTGTACATGAGGCAATTGTAACATTGCCTCAATATTCCCAGGTTCACCAGCTGAGCAGGAGAGGACACTAGCAACTGATCCCTCGACATGCTAGAAGGACTAGACAAAAAAACTTTAAAAGAGATTCCAGGGGACGTGGGTGACCGAGAAATGGGGGTTTGTCTTTTTGGGGTGCTATGTATAAGAGTGCCGTATCAAGGTAATAAGTACTGTAGGAGCAAGTGCTAGGTTTAACAGATAGAGAATAGTCTACTTGGAGTCAAGTAGAGATGATCTTTTTAGTTATAGGATACGCTGATTAGATCAGTAGTATAGTTCGAGGAAGGTAGTTTTAAGGGAAAATTTGAAGAGTGGACTTTAGGTAGCCCGAATAGTTTAAACCTGCTTAACCGGCGCTGCCCTAGTGTGCAACAGTGGCAGCTCACCAATCAGCTAAAGCGTGCTTTATAGCAGGGGGCTGGAAAAGACAGGAAATGACCCAAAATGGCCAATAAACTACAAGTTACTGCCTTAAACCACTCCTCTGAGGACAATCAGGCAGCTCAGTACTCCCTACTCCCACTAGTGAGTAAAGAAACTACCCCTTGACCAAACAAGGAAAATGGAGAAACACAGGAACCAAGACAAAGCCCATGGATCAGCAAATCTGATCACTGGAACAAACTATTAGGAAAGTATGGAAAACAAGAGTATTTTTTTTTTTTCAAGTTTTTTTTTCAGATAGGCAGAAAATACAATAAATGCTGTGTTTTTCGATTAATTGCTATCAAAAGCTAGTACACTTGAGTGTATTAGCCTGTTGTTTAACTTTTAAGCAAAACTTAAACAAGCAAGTGCAACAAACAATTCAAGCTATTAAAAACAGTAAAAACAGGTAATAACAGAATAAAACAGGCAGAAATAGCAATCGAAAGGCTTAAAAAGTCGAAAATGCAGAAAAAAATACTTAGAATCTGGAAAGTTTGTCTTTTCTGGTCTCTGCTGCTCTAGGAACTCTGCTGGACACCACGAGGAGCTGTGCTGAGTTCTCTATAGCCAGAAAAGCCCGCCAAAGCGTGCTTTATAGCAGGGGGCTGGAAAAGACAGGAAATGACCCAAAATGGCCAATAAACTACAAGTTACTGTTGCACATGCGTGGGACGTCACACGTAGGGCCATAAACCAGGGGCCTTAAATGTGACGTCTGCATGCACAATCTTCAGAACTTGAAGCTCAGCAGGCAGAGTAGAAAGCCCAGCAGGAGGAGGTGCCAGTGATGTCAGGTGTGGGATCCTGGGGTTCTTCTGTAGTATAGATAGGTCCAGGGTGAAAGATAAGATTATGACCTAGGGACATGCTGGGATGAAAAGGAAAATGATGAGGGGGTTATTGGGCGGGTGGGAAAGAATACTGCAACATGGAAGAGAAGGGTATCTATGATTATGGTAAGATTTTACACAACTATTGTATGTCCTTCTATTCCTATGTTGCAGTATTCTTGTTGTGGGAGAGTACCATGGCTTAATTGGATGAAAGGGTGGCGGATGCAGATGAAGACTCTGCAAAGCCCTGCAGGATAGCCCTGGCAAATCCTGTACATGCTCTGGAGACCTGGTCTAACTTTTAGTGTTTCGTGAAAGTGTGGATAGTGGACCACGTGGCTTCTACCATAATGGAAGACGTGTCCAGACCTTTTAGGAAAGCCTTGGAGGTGGCCACTGCCCTTGTGGAATGGGCTTTTACTCCCACTGGAGGATTTTTCCCATGGTGGGAGTAGCAAAGACAGATGACCTTTCCTGATACAACTTGCAATGGTTTGCTTGGAGACTACTTTGCCCAATGCTCTGGAATGGAAGGAAACAAAGTTGTTTGGATTTCCTAATGGATTTTGTTTTGTCCATGTAAAATCTTAGTTGTCTATGTACGTCCAGGGAGTGAAGTATCCTCTCACCTTTATTGGTGGGAGAGGGAAAGAAGGTGGGAAGTTGGATAGATTGGTTTAATGACAAATCGTTGACCACCTTGGGCATGAAGGAGGGGTTAGTTACCAGGGTTACCCTGTCTTTGTGGAACGTAGTATGGGGGGGGGGGCAAGCCATTAAGGCTTGTAATTATGAAACCCTTCTGGGTAATAGCCACTATTAGAACTGTTTTCCATGTACACATCTGAAGGGTAGCTGACCCAGAAGGTTCGAATGGGTTCTGGGTAAGCTTTTTCAGTATGAAGTTAAGGTCCCAAGGCACCTGATAGACTTCTTTGGAAGTCTAATGTTTAATACCCCTTTTAGGAAGAGTTTTACATTGAGCCTGGCTAGCAGGGGGGGTGTGTCTAGTGGCAAGCAGGCTGATACTGCGGAAAGGTGTACTTTCACTGAAAAATAGGAAAAGTCCACTTTTAATTAGTTGAAACACAAGTAAAAACTGGGGGTTGGGGGGGAGATCAGCAATGCAAGGGTCCCTTCCCTTGTCTAGATACTATTTAATAAATCTTACCCATTTAGCTATGTATGCTTTTCTTGTTGTAGGTTTTCTGGCCTCCCTCAGGACTGCAAGCACATCCTCTGAGTAGTGGTGTCTGAATGGGATCAAAAGTTTATCACCCACAGTATCAGCGACAACATCTGCAAGTGTGGGTGGATGAGAGTTCCCTTTTCTTGAGTCAGAAGTTCCACCTTGTAGGGTAACTTGTAGTGACTGCCCTTGGTTAGATTGTGAAGTAGGGGGAACCAGTGCTGCCTTGGACAGCAGGAAGTCACTAAATATTTTTGGTTTGTCTCTCCTGATTTTCAGGAGTACTTTCTGTACCAGTGGGAAGGGGGGCATAAAGAAACGTCCCCTTTCAGGAGATGCTGAAAGCGTCTACCCTCCACGCTAGAGGAGAGTAGGTCTTTGAGCAGGTCTGTAGCTGCCTGTTCCGGGGGTAGGCAAACAGGTCTATTTGAGGAGTGCCCCACCAGCGGACAATGTCTAAGACAACAGTCCTGTCCAGCATCCATTCGTGCTGTGGAGAGGCTGTCCTGCTTAGATCAGCTTGCTTGTTGTCCCTGCAGGCAACATACATTCCCTCGCAGGACACGTTGTGGTGAGAGGCTAGATCCCATATCGGCAAGGTTCGTCTGCACCAGCTGATATGGTTTCATCCCTCCGTTTGTTGAGGTACCACATTACAGTGATGTTGTCTGTTACTATTTGAAGAACCCCTGGTAGAAGCAGAGGGGTAAAGGTTTTTAGAGCTAAGCTGTCATTTCCCTCACATTGATGTGTTTTGTTGCTTGAACCCTGTAAGATGCCATGGTGGCTCCCCACTCTGAATCTGAGGCATCTGTATGTTTTACCTGGGTCGGGGTAGAGGGCTAGAGGGGAAGCTCCAGGTTCAGCTGAACTTGTTGGATCCACCAGCTGACCTCTTTCTTTAGACAGGGAAGGAGGTGGACTTCTTGCTCCTGGTGATTCTGGTGCTGGGACCAAATGTTTTTCAGGTACCACTGCAGCTTGTACATATGCATTCTGGCAAGTGGGAGCATAGGTATGGTGGCTGCCATTAAGCCCAGGGTTGGAGGAATTGCCTTGCAGTTATTACCTGTGCCTGTAGAAGCTCCTTGAAGTGGGAGGCCAGGGATATGACCTTGTCTTGTGGAAGAAAGGCCTTCATTTTATCTGTTTGTATTCTACAACCTATGAAAATCTTGTCTTGTTCTGGGTTCAGGGAAGATTTTGGAAGGTTGAGGGTGAACCCCAGATTTTGTAGGAGGGACATGGTGAAGTGGAGATGAGTTTAAAGGGTATCTTTGCACTCTGCAAGGATTAGGATGTCTAGACAGGGGTAAATCTGAATTCCCTGTGTTCTGCAAAAGGCAATGGCCGGGGCCAGGCATTTTGTCAACACTCTGGGGGCAGTGAACAAACTAAAGGGCAAAGCAGTAAAATTGGAAATGGGAAGAGGGCCCCAGAGAAAAGCAGAAATCTTCTGTGGGAAGGTCTGATGGGTATGTATAAGTAGGCCTCTTTTAGGGTGGTCATGAAGGCCTTGGTTAGGATGAGTGGTAGCAGAGTTGGAAAAAACAGCATTTTGAAGGTGGGCACCTTTAGGTAAAGATTTAAGAAGGAGAGGTCCAAGATGGGTCTCCATGGACAGTCTTTTTGGGTACTAGGAAGAGACGGGAGTAGAAACCTTTTCCTTCCTGTCCTGAGGGGACTGGTTCTATGGTACCCAGCTTCAGAAGGTCTGTCAAAACCTGAGGAAGGAGATGCTGTTGGTTTTTTGAGGGAAAGGGATGCCTCTCCTGGGTGGTTTTACATTCCAGGAGAGGAAGTATCCTTTTTGTATTATGGACAGTACCCATTTGTCCAAGGTAATAGTTTTTCAGAAAGAGAAGCAGTGGGAGAGGCGGACTGAAAGTGGTAGGGGCAAGGCAGTCACACATTGTTAGAGACTCCTCTGTCCTGAAAAGGTGGTCTAGGCTCAGGATGCAGGACAGCAGGCCTGGAAGTGTTAGGTCTTCTTGCACCTCTTCTAGATCTGGAAGAGGAAGTACCCACCTGGGCTGGGTTACACCTCACAAAGGTGGCTTTTGCTGGATAGTTTCTGTAGTACTTGGGAATAGGGGACATCAATAAATGTTTTTTGTCCTGCAATTCCTTACTTTTTTTTTTTTTTGCTGATTCTTAAAAAGATCTGCAGATCGCTTCCCAGAAAGGAAATTGTGGTCCAGGGGGGCATCAAAGATCTTTGACAAAGGCTTCTGGGAGATTCTTGAATCTCAGCCAGGAGCATCTCCTGAAAACACAAGCAGATGCTGCAGAGCAAGCAGATGCTTCTGCAGCATCATAGCTGCATCTAACAGAGTATCTGGCTACTTGTGTTGCCAGAGATAGTTTCGAGGAGATCTCAGCTTTAGTGGGGCAGTCAGGAATAGTGGCCAGCATGGAAGAGGCTTGAGAGACCCAAGTCCAGAGCATACTTAGTCATGCAAGTCTGACAGTTTATGGCTCCAAAAGCCAAAGTGGAGGATGCTCATAGGTCGGTACTAGGCTATCGGCCCTAGAGCCTATACAAGCCTAGCCAAAACAATTCCCTGGCTATTTTGCCCACAGTACTTACTTCCCTGGACCCCTGTCTAGCAGGGTGACTGATGTGATGCCCAGGGTGATTTTCCTATCTCCCATCCAATCATCAAGGTTCCTTTTGAAGAGGGCCAAAGAGGCACTCTGCTTGACATGTATGGGCAGTCTATTCCCGAGTCTGGGGAGTCTCTGGGACAGGAACCTACCCCTCCAGCATGTTTTGTTCATTGTGATAAGGTTTAGATCCCTGGAGCATGGGTCTCTGAGGGATTGGGATTAAGTGTAGCATGTCCAACAGCTCTGGGTTTGACATGGCCTTGTATACTTTCTTACCTATTCTAGCCATACATTTACTGTCTTTATCTGTGGGTAGGAGTGAGGCAGAGGGAAGACGTCTGGACTGTTTATCAGGATAGGTGACCATCACTGCTAGATCTGCCAAGGAAGGTTTGATTAAGAATTTTTGTTAGTCAGGCACCTTATAAAAGCGATCTGGTCACTTGGGGGCAGGTGGCTGTGAATCAGGAATCTTAGATGCAGAGTTACAGGCATCTAGGTATGCAGGTAAGACAAGGGGAAAAGCAGAAGGGGAGGGGGATTCTACTTGAAGAATCTCAAAATACCTCCTTTGGGTAGCAGACATTTGTGAGGTATCCCACGAAGTAATCTTTCATGTTGGTGATGGGCTCACCAAATGTGATATCCTCAGGGGATGAATCTCCCGCTATACAGTCTTCATCAGGAGAATAATACTGCTGGGGTGAAGCAATTTGGGATGCGTACGATATGGAGTCCTCGGAGAAGGAGAATGAAGTATCATGCTCTTCTTCCCTAACCTGAGATGTTCCGGGGGGGGGGGGGTTGAAGCAGGCCTAGGGCTGAGCAAAGAAAAGCAGTGGAGGATGAGGCTGAAGGCCTAAGGGCCATGAAGGCCTGCATTAGGGAAGAAGTGAAGGACTGCCAGTCAGGAAGGCATTCTGTAGTGGAAGAGGTGTGCTTGGTTTTCTGTTTCTTTTTTTCCAGGGTACACTGAGTAGGCCTGGAATCGGGTCTGACAGGAACCATGTCCAAAGGCGGAATCCCGGTCGGAAGTTGCACAGATTATGGTTCCCCCTCGACAGTAGTTTGGGTCTGGGTTTGCTCCAGGGATGTGTCGGCAGTCTGCTGAGCAATGGCTTCCACAAAGGTAGTCGTTGAAGTCTACGGAACCACCGGGCATCCCTCAGCTCCTAAATAGGCAACTGGCGGGGCATCTGGTAATGGAGCGGCAGCAGAAGAGGGCCTGGGAAACTTGGGCTTCTTACGCAGAAGTTCTGATGTGGTCACAGAGGCTGGAACCATCATTACGGCTAACCACTTAAGGCACTGGTTTTCTAAATAAAGATTAAGCTCGGCCAGAAGGCTGCGGAGGGTTTTCAGCACAAGCCATTGGCAAATGGAGCAGGTGGTATGTGGTGCTCCCAGCCCAAGCAAAAAAAAAAAAAACGATCATGGGAGCCATTTTGGGGCATCTGGCGCCCGCATTGGCATTTACCCTTTTTACCTAACATCAGCTATAAATTGCTACAACAAACCAACCCTAAGCAATAACAAGATAAGAAGAAAACCCCCCAACAGGTTACTTAGCTTTATTGAGACATTTGATGTGAAGGAGCGAACACACGATGCGTCGGTCATATGCAGCTGAAAGGTTCTATGGATTGTACGTGCAGACGTCATATTTAAGGCGCCTGGTTTATGGCCCTATGTGCGACATCCCACGCAGCTACAGCCAAGCTTTTGCATAGAAGCCGACGTACAAGTCGCCTGAGGGCAGGGAATCCTACAACAAGAATACTGCAACATAGGAATAGAAGGACATCAGTAACTACTAAACTGACTGTAGAGGACCTCCTCACAGATCAACTGATATCATGAGCAAATACCTGTTAATTCTGGTGTCAAACTTCCTCTGCAATGGGTACCTATTGGGAAAAATACAGAGTAACAATTGTAATGACTGCAACAGTGAAACACGAAGAACATCTATTAGGAAAAATACTGAGTAACAATTGAACATCCCTGGGAGAAAGTAGGAAGATCACCTAAAAAGAAAGGATTCAGAAAAGTACATTCTACAGCAACATACTAAAGAAGTTTGGAAAATGTTTAAATCAACCATCAGGTAGAATAGGATACACATCTGTCTGCAATGGCTACATTTTTGAAACAGGCACTGAAAGCAACTAAAACCCTAATGGTGACTTCTGACATTGGCCAAAGGGTGATTAATTTCCCAAATGCAAGACAGGATGCAGATGTCTACTCGTTTGGACAGTCATGCCTATCCCTAGCCAGAATCTCTAGCAGAGGAATCTAACAGTGGTGAGTCTTCCTGAATTTATGTACCTTCAACTGACAGGAAATAAGCCAACAGTGTACATCAGCAGTGGATATGGCGTTTTTTTTCTCTTAAAAAAAAATGGTTGGCATTTTCATCAACAGAGAAACATTCTTATCTTAAAAGATATCTAACCCCTTCATCTATTAAACCTCAGTCAATTTTAATAACATTCCAACGTTTACTTATGCTTGAAAGCAGAAAGTTAAACTCCTGTTCATTCAATGTTATAAAACAAATTACATAAAAGAATCAAGTAGCATATGCTATTTTCAACAATTCCTTAGACGCATGTAAATGAACCCTCAAAGAAATTTCAAAAATCTCCCTCTCTTAAAACCAGATTACCTCGTGGTTTTGGCGTCTTTTCAGACTTGTTAGCTGTTGGGGAAGCACCCACCAAGAGGGGAAAACGCTGAGAGAAGAAAGG
The DNA here is from genome assembly GCF_019279795.1 of Protopterus annectens. Lineage (NCBI taxonomy): Eukaryota > Metazoa > Chordata > Ceratodontiformes > Protopteridae > Protopterus > Protopterus annectens. Next base: position 1,896,174,629 of record NC_056732.1, on the reverse strand, counting down.
AGCCACTTTTGAGATTAAGTATTTTTCTTCAGATTATTTGCCATGTTTTTCTGCATAGCCACCTACTTTGAGCATTTTCTGGCTAGTTAAACTTGATTTCTGCACTGGTAACTGTATTTAGAACACAGCCTAGAGCTGTTCACTGAATTTCCTGTTTGCACTTATTTTTAAAATTGTTTTTTTCTTAAAACTTGCATTTTATCTCTCTGGCCTAGCACTCAAGTGTGGGGTCATTTACTGCACTGTTATAACTTGTTGATACTTGTGAACCTCTGCTATCTTTAAAAAAAAAAAAAAAAAAATCTTGCTTTTTTCCCACTTTTCTGAGATTTAAAAAAGTTCAGTTACAGGCTTGCTGTTCTAAACTGTTTGTAAGTTTCTTGGAGGCCATTTTTTGCTTGGGCTAAAGGGAAGTCTCTCTGTTCATCAGTGGCAGTGATAAACATTGAGCAGCCTGCCTGCCCCTGTGGGAGTGGTTACTGCCTTGAAACTGTAGTTTTATTGGCCATTTTGGGTCAATTCCAAACTCCTTGATCTCACTCTCTTAAAATCCTCTTTTGCGCATTTTTGTGCATAGCGCAGCAACGGGCAGTGCCGCCTAATTGGGTTTAAACTATTCCTGGCTCCACAAAGTCTGCTCTTCACTTTTTCCCTTTGAACTGCTCTAGCTCTCAAATTAAACACCATATTCTCATTCTAAGGCCCTTCACTGGTCCAAATAAGTAATCTTACAAGTTAGCACTATTAAACCATAAGCACTACTTACTCTTATACTCTCTAAGATTACCTTGACCCCTATTGGTCCGTCTTAATTCAGTTTCCCTATATTACTCTAGCATGTCCAAAGGTCAGTCAATGGTTTCCTCTCCAGTCCAGCTGGTGAATCTGGGAATTTTGAGGCAATGTTACAACTGTCTTATGTACACGGACAACCCTCGCCTCCTCCAAACAGGTTCAAATATATGTGATAGACGCAACCATATAGCCAAATTGGAGGCTGAGCTCTCTCATCTCAAAACTGGTGAAACCAGTCAGGAGGAGAAGGTAACCTCACACAACACAATTCCAGTATCACAAAGTCCCACCACATCAGCGAACCAAACACATAAATACACAAAAACATACTCAGAGGCTCTAAATAAAAATCTACTCAAGCAGCAGAGACCTCCAAAGCAGACATCCAAGCAAACGCTACCCCAAAACAAAACGCACACAACACATAACCCACAAAGTCAGTGTGCCAAGCAGCCACAGCCCTTAAGGCTGAATAACACACCTGATACTCTTGTAATAGGCGACTCTATTGTCAGACACACTGACATCCCGCTCACCAGGCTGAACAAAGAGAAGGTCACAGTGAGCTGCCTGTCGGGCGCTAGGATCCGCCACATAACGCAAGCACTCAGGTCACTCCAAAGCAAATACAAATATGACTCAGTCATCGTACATGCTGGTGTGAATGACCTGAGACGTACCTCCCTGGACTACATGAAAAGAGACAGAGAAGCTCTCTGATCATGTATCCCAGGCCGGTATGACCCTGACCTTGAGCAGCATCTTAACCTCACCTAGAATGATGCCACAGTACAAAGACAAAATGATCGATTTTAACAATTGGCTAAAATTTTGGTGTCATTCAAAGGGGATCCAGTGTCTGTCAGCCTGGGATGACATGCTCGACAAGCCACGTTGCTTCACTAGGGACGGCTTGCACCTGTCACCACTGGGCTTTCGGATATTGGCAAAGGCTCTTGCCACCCCCATAGTGCCTTTTTTAGGCAAGGCTCAAAAGTCAAACCCACCTCCATAGACAGCACAAGGAACAAGAAACTAAGGGTAATGCTGCTAAACGCCAGAAGTCTTAACCTCAAGATGCACGCACTCGAAGTTCTCCTTAGTATGGAGAACATCGATATCTGTGCAGTGACAGAAACCTGGTTAAAGGCTCCAGAGAGCACCCCAGCACTACCAGGTTATACCTCATATCATGCTTTTCGGCCGCAAAACCCGGATCGAACCACAAAAGAAGAGGGGAGTTTCCATATTTATCAAGGATATCCACACCTCCAGGTTAGTGGCATTACACGAAGTATCGGAGATCATCCATGTGCAACTAACAGTGGGCAAGACTGCTTTTCAGTTTATAGCATCCTACAGACCACCCTCTCAAAGTCAGGAATCCCACTCGGCTTTCCTGAAAACATTGGAGAACATGAAGATCTCTCCGAACACCATTACATTGGGCGACTTTCAACTACCCAAACAGACTGGGAGCACTACTCAAGCCCCAGCACCTTAGCCCAAAGGTACCTGGAAATTATAAACTCAAATGCTATGGAACAACTAGTCACCATTCCCACAAGAGGGGATAACATACTAGACCTGATCATTACCAACATGGGTACTCTATGCTCCATACCAAAGTATATCCCTCATTGGTAAGATCAGACCATAAATTAATTTCACTGGATATCCACATCCCGACCCCACCCCCCAACCCAGAAAACCACAGTGAAAAACCTCTCAAAAGCGAAATTCTCACTTCTCAAAACCGAAGTGGAAACCTTCAAGGCCCCAGGGTCAGTGGAAACTACGGCACAAACTGCAGAATCCTATATAAACGCATTCTACGGACATCTCCAGGAATACATGGATCATGCTATCCCAAACAAAACCAAGACCCAATCATCCAAAGGCAGGCGTCCAGTCTGGTGAACCCCAGCCATAAATAAACTGTACAACAGAAGGAGGAAGCTACTACATGATAGAGCAAAATCCCTAATAGGGAAGGCAGCTCTGATCAGTACTAGCAAAAAAATACGATCCCTCAAAATCCTCCAAGGCCAGCTTCGAGAGAAAAATTGCACAGGACACTAAAGACAATCATAAGACTTTTTTCAGTTATGTTAGGAACCTGGGATGCAACTCCCAGACTTGTTCTGAGTTGAATCTAAACGACAAAAAAATACACTGAACCCACAGACATCGCCAATATCCTGGCAGACAGGTTCAGTGCAAACGTCTCCACCCCCCCCCCAAAGAGCAAGTATCTATCCTGGCAGAAGGCTGTCTCCCAAACATCTCTGATGCTCAGGTGAAGGCTGCCCTCTCCAAAGCAAAAAACCCTGCTTCCATGGGACCAGATGGCGTCCCAGGTTGCGTCCTACATGAACTCCAAGAAGAACTAACCCCTCAAATAAAACAGCTGTACAAACTCAGCCTCACTACAGGATATGTGCCCACAGAATGGCGTACAGCAATAGTGGCCCCACTCCACAAAGGTGGAGCCTCTACGGAAACTGGAAACTATCGCCCCATAAGCCTGACTAGCCTAGTCTGCAAGGCTATTGGGAGGATCGTCATGGAGCTCATAAACAAAGACAATGGGGACCTACAGACACTAGGATCCTACCCAATTCGGCTTCAAGGGCAGATCCTGCCTTTTGAACCTGGTCGACTTCTTTGAAACAGTCACCAAAGCCATAGATGAAGGGAAGGTAGTCCACACAGCCTATCTGGACCTAGCAAAGGCATTTGACACAATACCCCACTCGGGCATCATAGATAAGCTATCCAGCTTAAATATAAACCCCTATGTCACAAGATGGGTCGCAAACTAGCTCAAAGACAGAACCCGCAGAGTGAGAGTTGCTGGAGCCATGTCAGACTCGAAACCGGTCACAAGTGCCATCCCACAAGGTTCTGTCCTGGGACCGCTCTTGTTCGGTATATACTTTTCCGAGGTACAGGCCAATGTGGGAGGACTATGGCTCACCAAGTTCGCAGAGGACTGCAAACTCGGCGCCATAATAGACTCTCCAGCTGACACAAACATCCTTCAAAAAAGTCTCACAGAGACGGATAACTGGTGCCAGAGCCATGGTCTAAAGCTAAATTACAAAAAGTGTATAGTCATACCCTTTGGCAAAAACAATGTGCCCACAAATTAACACATAGGCGGTAACCCATTAAGTATAGAGAAAGTAATTAGGGATCTGGGGACCCAAGTTGATAGCAATCTCTCCTTTGACAACCACATTGCCGAAGTGGTTAGAAAGACCTTCTACATAGCCCACCTCATCATGAAAGGATTCACATCTAGATCAATAGAGGTAATCGTGCCCCTTTATTCATCCCTCATCAGGCCTATCATAGAATATAATGCCCCTTTTGGAATGTACCTTACCCGACACCTGCAGCAATTAGAAAGACCCCAAAAGTACCTCACCAAGAGGATCAAGGGACTCGAGCAGATGCCATATGCTGCTCGGTTAAAAAAACTCCAGCTCTACTCAGTTGCAAACCGCCTACTTCGAGGCGATCTATGCCTGACATATAAAGCTATGTCCAATCCAGAATTAATGGACATGTTCCACCTCAGTAAATCTAAATCCCTTAGAGCCACACGCTCGAGGGACTTGAACCTCAGCACAGAAATAAATAGAACTTGCTGGAGGGACAGATTCAAAACCCAGAGGCTCCCTTCGCTCTGGAATAGAATTCCAATTCATGTTAGGCAGAGCACCTCACTGAATCTCTTCAAGAAGAATCTTGATGAGTGGATGGGGGATAGTAGGTTTCTCCCGGGGATTACTTCCGTGTCACTATTGGACAGAGGCACAGTAAACTACACCTTAAAAAGTGCACAGTATACTCAAATCAAGGGGTGGCGTAAGCCAAACAAAATCGGGCTAGGCTTGTAATTGCCCCAGGGCAGATAGCCTAGTATGAACCTATGAACCTATAAAGATCACGGTCTATAACAGACTTAAAGGGTGTTGGCCTAAAATGTAAATGTAGAAAATTCAGCAACTGACACTAACATACAATTATTGTGTTCTACACTTAAAGACCAAAATGGTAGTATTTTGAAGGTTTCTCCTTACCCTGAGATATAGCCATCTCAGTGTTGGGATGCTATTATACATTTCACAAAAAGACACACACCTTGCAAGTAGGTTTAACCAAACAAATGACTGGTGCCAAAGTCACAATCTAATGCAAAAAATGCATTACAATGCCCTCTGGGAAACTGTCAACGCAAATTAATTACTTCATCAATAAAATGCCCCCAATAGTCGACACAACAGTAAGGGATTTGGGAACAGAGAGAGAGAGCAGTCTGGCCACTGACCAACGTGTAGCTAAGATAAGAAAATCATTCTATGCCACCCTATTTATAGGCAAGGGTATGGCATCCAGATAAAAGGAAGTTATAGTACCACTTTACTAGGCCCTTATCAGACCTATCACTGAATACAATGCCCCCTTTGGCAATCATCTAACCTGCAACAGCTGGAATGCCCACAAAGGTTTCTCGCATTGAGAATTCAGAGCATGCATACCCTTGTCCTATATGGATTGCCTATAGGCTCTGTCTCTGTAATCATTCCCCTACAGGCTACTGCGAGGGGATCTTTCCATGGCTTACAAGGCTTTCTCAGATCCAGCTCTGATTGTTTTGCGCATGCGCAACAGATCTAACAGTATCAAAAACACAAGCTCCAGGGATCTGAACTTCAGTGACAAACAGAACATGCTGAAGGGAAGCAAGCCTCCCAAACGATCCGTGTGCTATGGAACAGGCTCCCCATCAATGTTAAACAGAGTTTATCCTTGACCCTATTCAAAGAGAACTGGATGGGAAATATACCCCTCGTCTGGCCACCATGTCCCTTAAGGATGGAGGCGATCGATAATTACAAGTTATATACTTACCATAACTTTTTATCTGTGTTGTCTTATAGGTTCATAGGTTCATACTAGGCTATCTGCCCGAGGGCATTTATAAGCCTAGCCCATAGTTTTGTGGCTTACGCCACCCCTTTAGTTTGGAGAAACTATGCCCATTATTTTGCTGTGCCTCTGTCGAGCAGTGACACTGAGGTAACCCCTGGGGTGTATCTGCGATCTCCCATCCATTGGTCAAGATTCCTCTTGAACAAGGCCAGCGAGGTGCTCTGCCTCACATAAACCGGGATTTTGGTCCACAGCATAGGGAGTCTTTGGGTGATGAATCTATCCCTCCAGCACGCCCTATTAATAACCGTGTCGAGGTTTAAGTCTCCGCCCTTGTGGCTCTGACGGATCTAGATTTTTTGAGATGAAGCATGTTCATCAAATCTGGGTTTGACATGGCCTTGTATGTCAGGCATAGGTCACCTCTGAGCAAGCGGTAAGCAACTGAATATAACTGGAGTTCTTTCAGTCGGGCAGCATAAGACAGATTTTGAGACCCTTTATCCTTTTGGTGAGGAACTTTGTGGCCTCTCCAGCTGCTGCAAGTGTCGGGTCAGATACATTCAATGGGGCATTGTACTCAATCATTGGTCTGATGAGTGATGAGTATAGGAGACTATGACTTCCCTTGATCTAGATGTGAATCCTTCATGATAAGGTGGGCAATGTAGAAGGTCTTCCTAACTACTTTAGCAATATGAGTGTCGAATGAAAGGCTACTGTCAACCTGGGTTCCCAGGTCCCTAATAACTTCTTCTGTGTTCAGGGATTGCCACCTATATGGTAGCTAGGGGTAACCTTATTTTTCCCAAGGGTATGACTATGCATTTCTTGGCATTTAACTTTAGGCCATGGCTCTGGCACCAGTTATCCGATTCTGTGAGACCCTTCTGAAGGATATCTGTGTCGGATGTGTTTTCAACTACGGCGCCCAGTTTGCAGTCATCTGCAAACTTTGTCAGCCATAACCCTCCTGTGTTTGCTTGTACTTCAGAAAAGTAGATGCCAAACAAGAGTGGGCCCAGGACTGAACCCTGTGGGACACCACTTGTGACAGGCTTTGAGTCTGACATGGCGCCAGCAACTCTGACCCTGTGGGTTCTGTCACTCAGCCAGTTTGCAACCCATCTTGTAATGTATGGGTTTACATTTAAGTTGATGAGTTTTTCAATGATACCCGAGTGAGGTATTGTATCAAAAGCCTTCGCCAGGTCTAGGTAGGCTGTATGGACTGCCTTTCCCTCGTCAATGGCCTTGGTGACGGTTTCGAAAAAGTCAACCAAGTTTAAAAGGCATGATCTGCCTTTGACAAAGCCAAACTGGGTTTGATCCAAATTCTGCAAGTTCCCTATGTCTTTATTTATGAGATCCATTATGATCCTCTCCATGGCTTTGCAGATAAGGCTTGTCAAGCTAATGGGACGGTAATTTCCAGGGTCAGTGAAGGCACCGCCTTTGTGGAGTGGGACCACAGTTGCTGTGCCACTCCTGAATGCGTATCCGAGGTGACACTAAGATCAGACAGCTGTCCTAACTGTGGGTTTATTTCCTCCTTGAGTTCATGGAGCACACAGCCGGGACACCATCAGGTCCCATGGATGGTGTGTTCTTTGCCTTGGAGAGAGCAGTTCTCACCTGGGCTAGAGATGTTTGGGGGCTACAATCATTTGGTATAGACATCTCTCCTTTAGGGGAGGGGAGTTTGCACTGAACCTGTCAGACAGTATGTTGGCAATGTCTGTAGGATCAGTAATCTTCACATCATTTTGAACTAATTCTGAGCATATCTGGGAGTTTCCTCCTAGGTTTCTGACATAGCTAAAGAATGCCTTATGGTTGTCTTTAGAGTCCTTAGCTATTTTTTTCTCAAAATTAGCTTTGGATGATTTTATGAGAGCTCTTAGCTTTTTACTTATAGTGATCAGCGGTGTCTTACCTTTTAAGGATTTTGCTCTATCTTGTAGTAGCTTTCTCCTTTTGTTGTAGAGTTTGTTTATGGCTGGGGTCTACCAGACTGGATGCTTGCCTTTGGTACAAAGAGTCTTTGTTTTGCTCGGGATTGCCTGATCCATGCAGCCCTGCAGGTGCTGGTAGAAGGCATTTGTAAGTGATTCAGCGGTTTGAGTAATGTTAACCGCCGGCTCAGGGCCTTAAAGGAGACCACACTAGTCTTTAGAAGTGTGAAGTCTGCTTTGAGAAGTTCTTTACTGTGGTCTTTTTCATTTCGGTGGGGCGGATGAGGACCTCCAGCGAGATTAGTTTGTGATCAGATCTCACCAGTGAGGGGTATACTTCAGGCGTTGAACATTGTGCTCCCATGTTCGTGATGATGAGATCAAGTATGTTTTCTCCTCTTGTGGGATGGTGACTAGTTGTTCCATGGCATTTGAGTTTATGAATTCCAGGAACTTTTGGGCTAGAGTGTTTGGGCTTGAGTAGTGTTCCCAGTCTATATTAGGGTAGTTGAAGTCACCTAGTATGATGGTGTTCGAGATACATTTATCCCTCCAGTGTTTTCAGGAAGGCCATATGAGGTTCCTGAGTTTGAGGGTGGCCTGTAACATGCTACAAATTGCAGAGCAGTCTTGCCTATGGTTAATTGCACCTGGATGGTTTCCGATGCATCGTGCGATGCCACCGATCTTGAGGTGTGGGTGTCCTTGATGAATATGGATACCCTCCTCCTTTCTTGGTATTGTCCGGTTTTGGGGCCGAACGCATGATATGAGGTAAAACCTGATAGTGCTGGGGTGCTCTCAGGAGCCTTGAACCAGGTTTCTGTCACAGCACAGACATCGATGTTCTCCATACTGAGAAGGGCCTCGAGTGCGTGCATCTTGAGGTTGAGACTTCTGGCATTGAGCAGCATTACCCTTAGTTTTTTTCTTTGTTTTGTTCTAGGGTGGTAGGTTTAGAATTTGGGCCTTGCCTAAAAAGGCACTATGGGGTGGCAAGAGCCTTTGCCAAAACCGAATCCCAGGGTGACAAGTGCAAGCCGCCCTCATGCGAGCAGTGGCTTGTCCAGCATGTCATCCCAGGCAGACAGACATTGGATCCCATTTGAATGACACCAGAGTTTAAGCCAATTGTTAAAGCTGATCATCTTATCTCTGTATTGTGGCATCATTCTTGGTGAAGGTAGGATACTGCTCAAGGTCAGGGTCATACCTGCTTGGGCTACATAATCAGAGAGCTCCTCTATGTCTCTTTTCATGTAGTCCAAGGAGGTACATCTCAGGTCGTTAACACCAGCATGGACAATGATTGAGTCGTACTTGTACCTGCTGTTGAGAGACCTGAGTGCATGCGTTATGTGGCGGATTCTAGCATCTGACAGGCAGCTTACTGTGACCTTCTCCTTACTCAGTCTGGTGAGCGGGATGTCAGTGTGTCTGACTATGGAGTCACCAATGACTAGTGTGTCTGGCATTGCGTTTGGCCTTAAGGGCTGTGACTGCTTGACACTCTGACTGTGTGGTCTATGTGTTGCAGGTGTTGTGTTCTGAGGTGGTAGTTGTTTGGGTGTCTGCTTTGGTGGCCTCTGCTGTTTTGGTAGATTTTTGATCAGAGCCTCAGAGTATGTCTTTGTGTGTTTATGTGTATGATTTGAGGTTGTGATGGTATTATGTGAGACTGGCTCTATAGTGTGTGTGGTTACCTTCTCCTCCTGTCTGGTCATGCCAGTCCTATGTTGAGAGAGCTCAGCCTCCAGTTTGGCCGTATAGTTGCATCTCTCGCATGTATTTGTGTTTTGTGGGAGGAGGAGAGGGTTGTTCAGGTACATGAGGCAATTGTAACATTGCCTCAATATTCCCAGGTTCACCAGCTGAGCAGGAGAGGACATTAGCAACTGATCCCTCGACATGCTAGAAGGAATAGACAGAAAAACCTAAGAAAAGGTTCTGGGGGATGTGGGTGACTGAGAAATGGGGTTTGCTTTTTTGGGGTACTTTCTATAACAAGAGTGCTGTATCGAGGTGATAAGTACTGTAGGAGCAAGTGCTTCGCTATAAAGATAGAGAATAGTCTACTTGGGAGTCAAGTAGAGATAATTTACAGTTGTAGGATACACTAAATAGAACAGTCATATACTTTGAGGAAGGTAGTTTTAAGGGAAAATTTGAAGAGTGGACTTTAGGTAGCCCTAATAGTTTAAATCTGATTAACCGGCGCTGCCCTAGTGTGCAACGGTAGCAGCTCCGCGCTAAATCGGAGTCTTCTTTCAATCTTCCTCATGGTTGGGTTACAGATCCGGCTGTCACATTTTTACAGACTAATATCCAAGTCTCAAGCTCCTCCCACTTCCCATAATGCTTCATCCTTTGCCTACCTCCCTCAGATCGAGTTTGCTGCCAGAACAGCTTACAGAGTGCAGAAAAATATTAGGAAGTATGAATTAAGAGCCAGAGGCTCAAAACTAGAAAAGGAAAGTTGTGTAAAACCTTACCATAACCATAAATGTCCTTCTCTTCCATGCTGCAGTATTCTGCATATGGGTTTACCCTTCTTCCTTTCGCATACATCCGGCCAGTATTCCAAAGTTATTCAGTCCCGCAAGGTGCGTTGGGAGTCTGACGTGGCTGCAAGAACATGGGCCATAAAAGTGACGTCGGCACGCACCAGCCCTCAGAACAGAAAGCCCCGGTCGGAGACCGTCCTAGTAGGGCATAGCCCGTCCAGTGCCACCCAGAAGAGCAAGGGCAACCTGACAGGAGGGAGGGAGGGAAGGAATACTGCAACATGGAAGAGAAGGACATCGATGGTTATGGCAAGACTTTACACAAACTTTTCTATGTCCCTCTATTCCAATTTTCTAGTATTCTAGATGTGGGTGAGTGTCAAAGCTCACTGTGAACTGGGTGGTGGTCTGGAAGAAGTGTCCAGGAATCTGTGAAGGATAGCCCTAGCAAACACTGCCCTGGCACTAGAGATGTGGTCCAGCCTGTAATGCTTGGTAAAAGAGTGCGCCGAGGACCAAGTAGCTGCTTCAAGGATTGTGTTGGTGTCCAAGCCCTTAAAGAAGACTCCAGAAGAGGCCATTGCTCTAGTGGAGTGGGCTTTAACACTGCCCTGAAATGTTTTCCCCATGGTGCAAGTAACAGAAGGAAATGGCCCTTGAGATCCAGTCTGAAATGGTCTGTTTGGTCACTGCTTTCCCAAGAGCCCTGGGATGGAAGAAGACAAAAAGTTGGTCAGATTTCCTAATGAACTTAGTTTTATGAAGATAAAACCTAAGCTGTCTGTGGACATCTAGGGAATGAAATATTCTCTCACTATCCCCCTGCAGATTGGGGAAAAGGGTGGGCAGGTGTACGACCTGGTTTAAGGGCAGGTCATTCACTACCTTCTGCGAGAAGGACAGGTTTAGTCCTGAGAGTAACCCTGTCAAGGTGGAAGACTAGAAAAGGTGCTGTAGCCATCAGAGCTTGAAGCTCTTGAGACCCTACTGGCCAAGGTCAAAGCCACCAATAAAACTGTTTTCCATATGTAAAATTTTAGGGAGGCTTTGTCTGCTGGCTCAACGGGAGCCAGGGTCAGTTTTTCTAGTACATAGTTGAGGTCCCAGGGAAAGGGGATGGTTTCCTGGGGGGGACTCAGGTGAAGAACCCCTTTGAGAAAGAGTCTTGCTGGAAATCTGGATGCTAGGAGTAGATCCAGACGGAGACAGGCAGGGACTGGAGACAAGTGTGCTTTCAATGAAGAATAAGCCAGGTCTGTCTGCAATAGTTCACACAGGTAAGACAGGATCAGAGAGATGTCACTTGCCAACGGGTCCAACTGTCTTCTCTGACACCATATAGAAAACCTTATCCACTTTGAAAGATAAGATTTTCTTGTGTTAGGTTTCCTGGCCTCCTGCAGGACACTGAGCATACCCGCGTTGTATAGGTGTCTGAAGGGAATCAGAATCCAATAAACCACAGGGTGAGGTGCAGAGACTGCCACTGTAGGTGTATCTGTGTTCCCTTGTTGTGTGTGATGAGGTCCACTGAGGGTGGTAACTTCTGTTGATTGCCCTTGGACAAATGAAGGAGGATGGGGAAAAGGTACAGTTGTGTACACTTACCATAAATGTAGATGTTTGGGTGTATTCACTGTTGCAGTCATCACATTTGGGTTATCTGCCTGCAGAAAGCTCTCAGCCGGCCTAAATATTAGAGTCTTTGGATTTCTGTGCCAGATGCTGTCGCTTCTTCCATGACGTCAGGGGTATAAAACATGCAGCCGATGCCATTACAGTTTTTCTTGCCCTAGATATCAGGTGCCCCCACAATAGGAAGAAATTATATGATACGGTACACACCCATCTACACATGGAAAAAAATATATATATATATATATATATATATATATATATATATATATGTATATGTATAAATATTACACACTGAACAAGAAGGAAAGGTAGAGCCAAGAGAAGTCAGGGGGCTGGACGGAGGGTAACCAGGAATGCAGCAGTGAATACACTAACATCTACATTTATGGTAAGTGTACTCAAAGTACAGTTGCGTACACTTACCATAAATGTAGATGTTTCGAGTGCTTTCACTGTTGCAGTCATCACATTTGGGTTATCTGCTTGCAGTAGCCCTCAGTCGGCCTGATTATCAAAGTCTTGGGTCCTATGTCGGTTGCCGTCTCATCTTCCATGACGTCAGGGGTATAAACCATGCAGACGACACCATTACATCAGTTTTTTCTTGCCCCAGATGTCAGGTGCCCCCATAATGAAAAGCAATTATATATACAAGGTTACACCTCCAACAAAAAAGCAATACACCAAAAAGCTTTAAACATAGTAAGCAAGAATAGAGGTATAGCCAATAGAATTCTGGGGGCTGGAAGGAGGGTAACTAGGACTGCAACAGTGAATACACTTGAGCATCTACATTTATGGTAAGTGAACACAAAGTACAGTTTTGTACCTACCATAAATGTAGATGTCCGATAGGTATGCATCTGCAGTCATAACATATGGGTTGTCCTGCCTCAGGCAGCCCTTCGGTCGGCCGGATTCCAAAGTCTGGGTCTGGCCTCGGCTGATGTCGCACTTCACCCGACGTCATAACTTCTGGGGTATAAAGGCCTCAGCAGACGCCATTTTCCTCTGTTTCTTGCCCCAGATGCCAGGTGCCCTCTAGGAAGGCTAAATTTGGATAAATGTAGAAAATTCCAAACAGTAGTAAGCAAAATATATATACATATATACATACAAACAAATACACCATAGATTCCCCCAGCTAGCTAAAAGAGGGGTAAGCACCCTAGGAATACCACAGAGGGGAAGGAGGGTGGGTAATCCTGACTGCAGATGCATACCTATCGGACATCTACATTTATGGTAGGTACAAAACTGTACTATGTCCTTCAAGGATGCATCTGCAGTCATAACATATGGGTAGAATACCATAGCCAAACTGGGGGAGGAGGCACTAAGATAATGATGGTGTAGTTAAGATCCCCTGTAAAACTGCAGTTGCAAAACCTGCTCAGGATCTGGAGTATAAAGGAAGATTGTAATGCTTGGCAAATGTATGCACAGAGCTCCAAGTAGCAGCTTCTAAAATGTCTTTGGTAGCCACTCCTCGTAGGAAAGCTGTAGTGGTGGCTGTGGCTCTTGTGGAGTGAGGCCTGATATTTTCAGTTGTTGTCTTTCCATGAAAAGAGTAGCAGAATCGAATGCAATTTCCTATCCATTTTGAAATTGTCCGTTTGGAAATTGCTTTTCCTTGCACTCCTGTTGCATATGCTACCAGAAGCTGGTCAGTTTTTCTGTTTTAGTTCTGTCCAGATAGTAGCGTAGTTGTCTGTGTACATCCAAGGTGTGCAATAGTTTTCCCCCCTGTTCTGTGGGTTAGGGAAGAATGTAGGCAAATGAATAGCTTGGTTCAAAGATACCCTGGATACCACCTTTGGCATGAAAGTAGGATTGGTTCTCAGACACTCTATCCTGGTGAAAAATAAGGAAAGGCTGCACTGCCATTAATGCCTGTAACTCGGATACCCTTCTTGCTGAAGTGATTGCTAGAAGGAAAGCAGTTTTCCAAGATAAGAACTGTAAGTCTGCTGATGCTGCTGGTTCAAAAGGGGGAAGTGTTAATTTTTCCAGCACAAAATTGAGATCCCATGCAGGCAGAGATGGTTTTCTTGGAGGTTTTACATTTGTGATCCCTCTTAAAAATTGCCTGAGGAGAGGGTGAGAGAAGATAGGAGGATCCATGTTGTACTCTGCTGAAATTGCTGAAGCATGAATCTTAATGGAAGAATAGGACAGGCCATTGTGGAACAGTTCTGCTAAGTATTCTAGGATGTGTGCTAGGTTTGCCAGTGTGACATTTGTACCCTTTGATGCACTCCAAATGAGGAATCTCTTCCATTTAGCTGAGTATGTTTTTCTTGTGGAGGGTCTGCGAGCCTCCAGGATAATGTCCTTGACCCTCTGAGATAAAACAGTTTGGTTTTGTTTTATGCAATTTTCCAGGCAGTTAGCTGCAGCGTTTTCAAGTTTGGATGCAAGGTCTTGTAGTTGTTCTGCATTAGAAGTAAAGGCCATAGAGGTAGAGGCCATGAGTTCGTCAGAGACATGCTTCTCAGTAGCGGATACCAATGCTGCCTTGGCCAGTCTGGAGCTATCAGAATCACCTTTGGCTGTTCCTCCCTGATCTTCAGTAGAACTTTGTACATCAATGGGAGAGGTGGAAAGGCATAAACTGTCAGGGCCTTCCAGCTGAAAGAAAGGGAGTCCACCCTCCAGGCTTGTGGGTGGTATTCTCTTGAGCAGAATTTCTTCAGTTGGTGGTTGAGTGGGGAGGCGAACAGGTCTATCTCTGGCATTCCCCATTTCTTTGTTATGTTTTGAAGATGTCTGGATGCAGCATCCATTCGTGAGCATCCGTGGTAGTCCTGCTTAAGCTGTCTGCTAGTGAATTCTCTTTTCCTGGTACAATTTGGCCTGCAGTTGAATGTTGAGATTCAGGCCTAGGTTCCACAGGTCCATTGCCATCCGGCATAGAGGGTAGGAATGCGTGCCTCCCTGTTTGTTGATGTACCACATGACTGTGGTATTGTCTGTCCTTATCAGCAGATGTCCTTGCTGGAGGAATGATTTGAATGCCTCGATTGCATGCTTCACTGCCAGCATCTCCTTTAGATTTATGTGTAGATTCAGCTGGTCTTGAGACCATAGGCCTTGGATACACTTGTCTTCCATGTGTGCCCCCCAGCCTAGGACCGAGGTGTCCGTGGTGATGGTCTGCCTTGGTTGTGGTTTGTGGAAAGGCAACCCTCTGTTGGTCTGGCAGGCCTGAGCCCACCACAGGAATTCTTTTTTCAGGCATGGAATGATTGGTATCATGGTTTCTAGACTGTGTCTGTGTTGAGACCATACATTCCTTAGGTACCATTGTAATTTTCTCATATATGCAGCCTGGCATGCGGGATCAAGATTATGCAAGATGCCATGTACCCAGGGCCTGCGGGACTTTCCTTGCAGTAAGCTGAGTTTGTCTTGTCAAAGCCATGAAGTAGACTGGGAGTTGCTTTTGTTTTTCTTCTGTGAGAAAAGCCATCTGAGTTGGTGTCCAGTTCTGCACCCAAAAATGTTATCCTTTGGGATGGCACTAGTCTTGACTTCTGGATGTTGACTGTGTATCCCAAGGCTTGTAACAGTTGTATGACATAGGCCAAATCCTTTATTATTTTTGTCTTGTTGTCCGCTTGTATTAGGCAGTCGTCCAGGTATGGGTAGATCTGAATTCCCTGAAGCCTGCAATGTGCAATTACTGATGCCAGGCATTTCGTGAATACTCTGGGCGCAGTAGATAAGCCAAAGGGCAATGCTGAGAATTGATAATGCTCTGATCCTGCAAGAAATCTGAGGTGTCTTCTGCAATCTGGTCGTATAGGGACGTGCAGGTATGCCTCCTTGAGATCTAGAGTCACCAGCCAAGACCCCTTGCCCAACATGGGAAGACGTTGCTGTAGGGTCAGCATCTTGAATTTTGGTACAATGAGATATGTGTTTAGTGTGGAAAAGTCGAGAATAGGCCTCCACTGAGTTTCTTTTCTTGGTACAAGGAATAGTCTGGAGTAAAATCCTTGGCCTTGTTCCATAGATGGTACCCTTTCTATTGCTCTCATCCTTAGTAAGTTGATGATTTGTTTTAGAGCCTCTGGCTTCTGGCTTGGTGGAAGGTTTGGCATTCCTCTCTTTTTTGGTAAAGTGTGGAAGTGAAACCTGTAGCCTTTGTCTATTGTTTGCAATGTCCATTTGTCTCCTGTAATGCAATGCCAGTTTTTCTAAAATAAAGCTAACTTTCCGCCCAAGGGTGCTTCCAGTTGCTCCCTGGTAGGCGGAATCAGAGCCAAGTCATTGTGTCTGTCCTGTGGAAGTGGTTGTAGTCGCAGCTGTGGCGGTACTCCTCTGGTTTGCAGGTTGCCACTGACTACCCCTGTAGGCACCCCTTGATTGACCTCTGCCTCTTGGGCGTCTATTTCTGCCTCTCTGTGCTCTGGAGGTGTCTGGAAAGGACCAATTCTTTGAAGGCCAGTTCCTGCTGAACCTCGGAGGTTGGACCTGCAGAAAATCCTTGACTGTTTGCACAGATTTAGCTTTTTCTTCCACTTTCTTTAGAATCTCCTGTGCAGGGGAGCCAAATAAACTTTGTTTCTCCATAGGGGCATCTAGGAGTTTAGACTTGACATGGTCTGGCAAGGATTGCTCTTTTAGCCAGGCATGCCTTCGAATCACTGCTCCAGTCATAGCTGATCTAAATGAAGCCTCCAGTGCATCATAGCCACATTTTAAGAAATGATTACTGATCTGCTGAGAGTTGTGTACCAAGTCCTGAAGGGACTTACAGTCTAAAGGTTCAGGAGAGGAAAGCTTTTTATTCAGCTGATCTAACAAAGATTCCTGGTACTGTATCATATGGAACTGACAGTTTAAAGCCCTGGCAGAAAGAGTAGCAGATGTATAAACCTTTTTACCCCACCTCTCTAATGCTCTTGACTCTCTTTCAGAGGGTAGGGGGTTTTTGGCAGTGGCAGCTGCAACACCCTTTGGGCCCTGAGAAATAGTTTCTGGGTCTGCAGCATGGGCCTTATACAAGTGGAAGTGAGAATCTGGGACCCTGTAATATCTGTCAGGTTTGGCAGGGGCCGGGGGAAGAGAATCAGGGGCAGAACTGACATCATTGTATGCATCATCAACAACTGATAGTACAGGTGGTATGGCTAAAGGCCCATGCTGTGGCAAGTGTAAAAAAGTCCTTAGCCTTTTCCTAGAATCAGAAAAATCCTGACCCTGCCATTGAAAGTGTTCCCTCATTGAGTGTAAAGTCTCCCCAAAGGAAAATTCTTCTGGGGGGGAGGCAGAAGGAATTGAGTCTTCTGCATCCGAATCCTCATAAGGTGAGTATGGTCCTTCCTGATGGTCTGATAAATCTGATCCATCCGAGGAATAATCAGAGGAGAGAGGTTCAGGGGGTTCAGTCCTAGGCCTTTTGTCAGGAGGGGGTTGTGAGGCCCTGTCTGGGTGAGGTTGGGATCCCCTAATCAGAGATATAAGGTCCTCAGCAAGGCTGAGAATCTGAGAACTTGAGGAAGGTCTCAGAGGAAGATTTAGTTGGTAAGGCCTTGGAAATTTTAGCTGCTTTAGCCCTGGAGAAGGCCTTAATAGACATAGAAGCAGGGGGTCTAGCTGCCCCACGTGCAGGAGTAGAAATGTCCAACGGAATGGTGCCGGACAATTCTTGTGCGCCTGCTTCTGCGGTAGGAATTTCTGTAGCCGACTCAGCCGGGGCCTCTCTGGCCTCGGTTGTCGGAGGCATGTTTTCGGCAGAAGGAAGAACCGAGGACTCTGTTTCAGCCGAAACCGAGACACTCGCGGTAAGCCTAACCGTGGTTTCAGCCGAAACCACGGGCCGCGAGTGTCGGTCCTTTTCCTTGCGTTTTTTGGCTAAATGTGTAGTCGGAGTCTCCGACGGCATTTTATATGCAAAAGCGGATCCAAAACACTCTTCTGCAAACTCCGACCGACGTCTAAGTGTCTGTCGGTTGAAGGAAGCACAGGCTAAACAAGCTGAAACGTCGTGGTCTGGGCCTAAGCAAGGAAGGCAGTAAGAGTGGAAATCCTTATGAGGTATTTGTTTCCCACAAGTTAAACAATTATTTACTTTGTCTGACATCGGCTGAGGCAAGAAAGAGTCCCCAACGGGGTACTTAGCTTTTTTAGAAGTCTTTGGTAGCTGAAATCTCTGGATCTGACCGACCAGCACTTGCGAACAGCTTCTGCTTCAGGCACCGCGCGGCAGGAAAGACTGAGGAAAATGGCGTCGGCTGATGCCTTTATACCCCAGAAGTTATGACGTCGGGTGAAGTGCGACATCAGCCGAGGCCAGACCCAGACTTTGGAATCCGGCCGACCGAAGGGCTGCCTGAGGCAGGACAACCCATATGTTATGACTGCAGATGCATCCTTGAATGACATCTGTACTATGTCCTTCGTGTTTCACTGTTGCAGTCATCACATTTGGGTAGATTCCCAAAGATAAGGATGGGAGAAGGAAATTAGCATAAGGACCAGCTATAAGGTATTGCAAGACTGCAGTGACAAAGCGAGCTCTGGATTTAGAGAAAATAGGCAAATGGTAATGCTTGTTGTAAATATGTACATAACTCCAGGTAGCAGCTTCTAGGATGTCCCTGGTAGGGACACCTCTGAGAAAGGCTGTAGAGGTAGATGCAGCCCTGGTTGAATGTGGTCTTATCCCCTGCGGGACAGGTTTTCCATGGTGCTTATAGCAGAAATTAATGCAATGGCCTATCCATTTTGAAATGGTTGGCTTTGAAATTGCCTTCCCCTCTGCCCCTGTAGCAAATGTCACCAGCAGCTGTTCAGATTTCCTGAGAGGTTTAGTCCTGTCCAAGTCAAATCTAAGTTGTCTGTGCACATCTAAGGAGTGCAGTATACGTTCCCCTTTGTTCTGTGGATTAGAAAAGAAGGTTGGCAAATGAATGGACTAATTAAGAGCCACACTGGATACTACCTTGAGCATGAAGAAGGGATTAGTCCTGAGGGACACCCTGTCCGCATGAAAGATGATGAAGGGCTCCACTGCCGCGAGGGCCTGCAATTCAGACACCCTTCTTGTTGAAGTGATGGCTAAAAGGAAGGCGGTTTTCCAAGAAAGGAATTTCAATTCTGCACTTGCAGCTGGCTCAAAAGGAGGTAGAGCGAGTTTTTCCAATACAAAGTTAATGTCCCAGGCTGGAGTTGGGGCTCTCCTGGGTGGTCTTAAGTTTTTGGCCCCTCTGAGGAACTATTTGATCAGTGGGTGAGAGAAGAGGGGTGGTTCTGTGTTGTAATGAGCTGAAAAGGCTGACGCATGAATTTTGATGGAGGAAAAGGAAAGCCCCTTGTGAAGCAGTGCAGTTAAGTATTGAAGAATCTGAGGTAAACTGGGCGGTGCTGTGCCCATCCCCTGAGTTTGGTTCCAGGAACAGAATCTTTTCCATTTTTCAGCATAAGATTTTCTAGTACTAGGCCTCCTTGCCTCCATAATGACATCCAACACTTGTTTACTGAGCGATGGTAATGGAGAGATCACGTAATTAGCCAGACTGCCAGGTGCAGGGTTTGAAGCTGAGGGTGCAGAATCTGGCCCTCCTGCTGGGACAGCAGGGTAGGGGTCTGAGGCAAGTGCCATGGTGCCAGCATTGACACACTGCGCAACATGGGGTACCAGTGTTGGCGTGGCCATTCTGCAGCAATCAATATCGTCCTTGATTTGTCCTGTTTGATCTCTTGTAGTACCTTGGAGAGGAGAGTCAGAGGAGGAAAAGCATAAGGCGACAGATTTTTCCAGGAGAAGGACAGGGCATCCACTTTCCAAGCTGGTTTGTGGGGAGTCCTTGTGCAGAATTTGTCAAACTGGTAGTTCTGGGGTGAGGCAAACAGGTCTATATCTGGACTCCCCCATTTGTTTATCAACATGTTGAATGTCTTTGGTTCCAGTTTCCACTCGTGTGGGTCCATGAGATTTCTGCTTAGTTCAGCTGCCAGCGTATTTAGCTTTCCTTGCAGGACTTGAACCTATAGGTGCACTTGGTAGCTCAAGGCTGTATTCCACAGAGCCATGGCTAGTCTGCAGAGAGGGTATGAGTGGGTTCCCCCCTGCTTGTTTATGTACCACAACAGTGGTGTTGTCCGTCGTTACCATTAATTGTTCTGGAAGAATGTGGTCTTCGAAGGCTGTCAGAGCATTCTGTACAGCTAACATTTCTTTTTGATTGATATGCAGGTGCATTTGACTTGGGTTTCATTTGCCCTGAATGCGCTTCCCTGCCAAGTGAGCCCCCCATGCATAGTCTAAAGCATTGTTAGGGTTTAGGTGGCAGGGGGTAGGGTGAATGGCAGTCCCTTGTTTTGGTGGCAGGCCTCTACCCACCAAAGGAACTAACTTGTAGGCAAGGTAGGATAGGAATTATGGCTTCTAGATACTGAGAATGTTGACACCATAGGCTTTTTAGATAACATTGTAGTTTCCTCATATGCAGTCTTGCATATGGAATTAGGAGAATGCAGTAGGCCATGAACCCCAAGGTTTGCAGTATTTGTGTTGCAGATAGCAGGGTCTTTGTGGCCATTAGTTTGAAGTAAACTGTCAAATGAACTTGTTTTGCTGGCATGATGAAAGCCATCTGGGAAGTTGTGTTCAAGCTTGCTCCCAGGAATACAATTTGTTGGCAGGGTACAAGATGTGATTTCTTTTGGTTTATGGCGCACCCCAGAAAAGTTAGCACCTTTTGTACAAACGCCAGATGATTCAAAAGTATGTCCTGGCTTTCTGCCTGAATTAGACAACCGTCCAAGTATGGGTATATTTGAATATTTCCTTGCCTGCAAAAATGCAATGACTGGAACTGGGCACTTTGTGAATACCATGGGCGCAGTAGACCAAAGGGCAGCACATAGAACTGACAGTGCATGTAGCCTGCTTTGAAGCATAAGTATCTTCTGCAAGATTCCCCGATTGGGATGTGCAGGTAGGCCTTCCTTTAAATCCAGTGTTGCCAACCAGGCATCCTTGCCTAGCACATGAAGCAACTGGTGAAGAGTTAGCATCTTGAATTTTGTGATCACCAAAAAAGTGTTTAGGATAGAGAGATCCAGGATAGGATGCCAGTTGTCGTCTTTTCTGGGCACCAGGAAAAGTCTTGAATAGCAACCTTGTCCCCTTTCCTCTTCTGGGACCGTTTGAATAGCTTTTATACTTGAGAGAGAGAGAGAACTTGCTTTTGAGCCTCTGCCCACTGATTTGGGGGGTAGATCTGGCCAACCATTTGGGGTTGGTAAAGTGTGGAAGTGGAATCTGTATCCTTGGGAACCTATATTTAAAACCCATTTGTCCTGGGTAATGAGTTCACAGTTTTTTGCATGCAGAGCAATCTTTCCCCCTAAAGGAGCAGTCAGTTGAGAAGGCCTTGGAAGTTTTAAAGCTAAGTCATTGAGACAGTTTACCATAGGGGGGAGTCTTATTACTCCCTGCTTTGGAAGTGGGAGCCCCCCCACTGCTTAGTCCTGTGTGTACCTTGGGACTGAAGCCTGGGTGTTCTGCTGGTTCTGGGTTTGGACTGAAGGCCTGGAAGAGGCAGGAAAGGATCAATTCTTAGAGGGCCAATGCCTACTAAATCTTGCAGGCTGTACTTGCAGGAAATCTTAAACAGTTTGCATAGATTTAGCTTTTTCCTCCATCTTTTTAAGTACTACTTCTGCTTTGTTGCCAAACAGGTGGTCCTGGTTTAAGGGTGCATCCAGCAATTTAGCTTTAACATGATCTGGCAAAGATTGTTCCTTAAGCCAACCATGCCTTCTAAGTACAGACCCAGTGACAGCAGCCCTGCAAGACGCCTCTAGTGAATCAAAACCACATTGCAAAGTATGTTTTCCAACTTGTTCAGCAGAATGCATTAAATCCTGTAAATCCTTATTTTCAGCACGGTCAGGAATCAACATCATTTTCTGTTTAAGCAATCCAATAATATGCTGCTGATACTTTAACATATGAAACTGGCAGTTTAAGACCCTAATGGCCAAGGTTGCAGAAGTGTATACCTTCTTACCCCATCTATCCAGCGCCCTGGAATCTGCATCAGAGGGGGTAGGATTGTTGACAGTAGTAGCCTTAATGACCTTGGGTCCCTGAGAAATGGTATCAGGATCCACAGTAGGATTTTGTTTTCTGGGAGCAGTAGGTAAGGAG
Source organism: Protopterus annectens (assembly GCF_019279795.1). Lineage (NCBI taxonomy): Eukaryota > Metazoa > Chordata > Ceratodontiformes > Protopteridae > Protopterus > Protopterus annectens. The sequence goes on along the minus strand of NC_056732.1, from coordinate 1,896,152,625 downwards.
TCAGGGGCCAGGCTAGATTCTGAAAAGGCATCAACAATGTCCAGCACAGGGGGGATGGATAGCTAAAGGCATGTGTTGGGGCAGGAGTAAGAAATCCCCAAGCCTCTTTTTAGAATCATTGTAATCCTGGCCTTCCCAGCAAAAATGCTCCCTTTAAGAGTATGCAAGGTTTCACAAAAAGAGAAATCCTCTGTAGAGGAATAAGAGGGAATACAGTCCTCTGCATCAGAATCCTCATAGGTAGATAAAAGTAAATCCTGGTCAGAGGAAACAGAAATTTCAGATTCTTGATCAGAAGAATCATAAGAAAATTCAGTCCTAGGTCTCAGAGGGGGAAGGTTGGCTTCCCCTGATTAAAGTAATAAGGTCTTCAGCCATTCTTGTAATTTTTTTTTAGGCATAGAGGCCTGACCATGCAGTCTGGGCATCTGTTTTCTAGGCATGGATAGAGTTTTAGGTCTTGAAGAAGATGGCGTCGGTTTAATATGCAAGTCAGTAGGTCTGAATACACCCTCAGAAGCCAGTGCCTGCACAGCGGCTCCTGACCCATCCAAGGTACAGACATCCGCAGGTTCCACAGTTGAAGCATCTCGCGGCATACCGGACTCTGAATGGGTCTCAGCAGATGCCTGCGAATCTGAAGTATCGGGTATCAGGGGCTGCGAAAGCACCTCAGAGTACCAGCGAACTGGCGACTAGCTTAGGAGAAGCGTAGTCAACAGCTTTGGACCTAGGCGGCCTGTCTCTGTCTAACTTTGCATTTTTTTCAGAATGTCTGTAGTCGGGTGGCTTACCGAAGCCATATCTGGGTAATTGAACAGAGTACCAAAATATTTAGAAGCATAAATATACAGACGACGAACAGTTCGTGGTTTAAAGAAGGCACAAAACCGACAGCTAGGTACATTGTGGTCACAGCCTAGGCAAGGAATACAGCACAAATGAAAATCTTTGCGGTATTTGCTTTCCACAAGAAATACAATTATTGACTTTAACTGACATTGGTTTAGAGCAAGAAAAAGTTTACCCAACTGGGTACTTAGGTTTAGTTGAAGACTTCAGTTCTGAAACTTGAAAACGAAAACTTCAAGAGTTGGATGACTGGCACTTGCGAACTGGCGTCGGCTGAATGCTTTATACCCCTTGACTACCTGATGTCATGGAAGATGAGACCGCAACCAACGTAGGACCCAAGACTTTGATAATCAGGCCGACTGAGGGCTACTACAAGCAGTAACCCAAATGTGATGACTGCAACAGTGACACACGAAGAACATCTGTACTATGTTCTTTGTGTTTCACTGTTGCAGTCTTCACATTTGGGTTGATTCCCAAAGCTAAAGAAGGGAGGAGGTAGTTCGAGAGCATTAGGGCCAGCCATTAAGCCCTGCAAGACTGCTGTGGCAAATCCAGCTCTGGATTTAGAAAAGATAGGCAGATGGTAATGCTTGGTGAAGGTATGTACAGAGCTCCAGGTAGCAGCTTTTAGGATGTCCCTGGTAGGGGCTCCTCTGACAAATGCCATAGAGGTAGATGCAGCCCTGGTGGAATGTGATCTTATCCCCTTGTGGGGTAGGTTTTCCATGGTGCTTGTAGCAGAAATGAATGCAATGGGCTATCCATTTGGAAATGGTTTGCTGCAAAATAGCCTTCCCCTCTGCCCCTGCAGCAAAGCCAACTAGCAGCTGGTCAGACTTTGAGAGGCTTAGTTCTGTCCAAATAGAATCTAACTTATCTGTGCAGATCCAGAGAGTGCAGTAGCCATTCCACTTTGTTTTGTGGATTATGGGAAAAAAGAAGGCAAATGAATGGACTGGTTAAGGGCCACACTAACACCACCTTGGGCATAAAGGAAGGATTAGTCCTGAGGGAAATCCTGTCTGCAAGGAAGATAATGAAGGGTTCCACTGCCATGCAGGCCTGTAATTCAGACACTCTTCTTGCTGAAGTGATGGCTAGAAATAAGGCTGTTTTCCAAGAAAGGAATTTCAACTCTGCTGTTGCAGCTGCCTCAAAGGGGGGGAAGAGTGAGCTTTTCCAATACAAAGTTAAGGTCCCAGGCTGGAGTGGGAGCTCTCCTGGAGGCCTTAAATATTTGGCCCCTCTAAGGAATTGTTTTAGCAAAGGGTGAGAGAAGAGGGGTGGCTTAGTATTATAATGTGCTGAAATGGCAGAGGCATGAATTTTAACTGACAAGAAGGATAGGCCCTTGTGGAGCATTTCTGTTAAGTACTCTAGAATATGAGATAAGCTGGACACTGTTGTGCCCATCTTCTGAGCCTGGCTCCAACAGTATCTTTTCCATTTTTCAGCATAGGATTTTCTGGTACTAGGCCGCCTCGTCTCCAGAATGACATCCCGCACCTGCTTACTGAGGGATGGCTTGAGGAGAGCTCCAGGAATTAGCCAGGCTGCAAGGTTCAGGGTTTGAAGCTGAGGGTGCAGAATCTGGCCCGCCTGCTGGGACAGCAGGGAAGGGGTCTGAGGCAGGTGCCATGGTTGTAGCAGTGTCATACTGCGCAAGACAGGGTACCAGCGCTGGCATGGGCAGTCTGGTGCAATCAGTATTGTCCTTGGTTTGTCCTGTTTGATCTTTCCCTTTGAGGCTTTCCCAGGTGAAGGACAGGGCATCCACTTTCCAAGCTTGACTGTGGGAGGTCCTTGTGCAGAATTTGTTCAGTTGGTAGTTCTGAGGGGAGGCAAACAGGTCTATCTCTGGATTCCCCCATTTGTTTCTCAAAAGGTTGAATATTTTTGGTTCCAGTTTCCACTCGTGTGGGTCCATGAGATTTCTGCTTAAGTCGTCTGCCAGTGAAGTTAGCTTGCCTGGCAGGAATTGAGCTTGTAGGTGCACTTGGTAGCTTAAGGCTGTGTTCCACACAGCCATGGCTAGAATGCAGAGAGTGGACGAGTGGGTTCTCCCCTGCTTGTTTATGTACCACATAACAGTGGTGTTGTCTGTCTTTACCAATAACTGTCCTGGAAGAATGTGGTCCTTGAAGGCGGTCAGGGAATTCTGTACAGTTAACCTTGCTTTTTGACTGCTATGCAGGTGCATCTGACTCTGGTTCCATTTGCCCTGAATGCAATGCCCTGCCAAGTGAGCCCCCCATGCATAGTCTGATGTATCTGTTAGGGTTTGCGCAGCAGGAGGTAGAGTGAATGGGAGCCCCTTGTGGCAGCAGGCCTCTACCCACCAAAAAAAAACTATCTCCATACAAGGAATGATAGGAATCATGGATTCCAGGTCCTGAGAATGTTTGACACCATAGGCTTTTTAGATACCACTATCGTTTCCTAATATGCAGTCTTGCATATGGAATTAGTAGAATGCAAGAGGCCATGAGCCCCAGGGCTTGCAGGATCTTCCTTGCAGATAGCTGGGTCTTTGTGGCCAGTAGTTTGAAGTAGGCTGTCAAACTTGTTTCTCTGGCGTGAGGTAAGCCATCTGGGAAGTTGTGTTCAAGCTTGCTCCCAGGAATACAATTTGTTGGCAGGGTACTAGATGAGATTTCTTTTCGTTTATGGTGTACCCCAGTGAGGTTAGAAGTCTCTTTACAAATGCCAGATGTTTTAGTAGCATGTCCTGGCTTTCTGCCAGAGTTAGACAATCGTCCAGGTATGGGTATATTTGAATATTTCTTTGCCTGCAAAATGCAATGACTGCTGCTAGGCACTTTGGCTTATCTACTGTGCCCAGGGTATTTACAAAGGGAAGTGCAGAGAACTGATAGTGCATGGAGCCTGCTCTGAAGCGTAGATTTTCCTGCAAGATTCCCTTATTGGAATGTGCAGGTAAGCTTCCTTTAAGTCCAAGGCTGCCAACCAGGCATCTTTGCTTAGCATATGAAGCAGTTGAAGTGTTAGCATTTTGAATTTTGGGATTACCAGAATGGTGTTTAGAACAGAGAGGTCCAGGATAGGATGCCAGGAGCTGTCTTTTCTGGGTACCAGGAAAAGTCTCGAGTAAAAACCTTGTCCCCTTTCTTCTGCTGGGACAGGTTGAATAGCCCTGATATTTAGAAGGGACAGAACCTGCTGTTGAGCCTCTGCCCACTGATTTGGGTGTAGGTCTGGTCTGCCCACTGATTTGGGTGTAGGTCTGGCCAACCGTTTGGGGTTGGTTCATAGGTTCATACTAGGCTATCTGCCCAAGGGCATTTATAAGCTTAGCTCATAGTTATGTGGCTTTCGCCACCTCTTTAGTTTGAATAAAACTATGCCTATTATTTTGCTGTGCCTCTGTCAAGCAGTGACACTGAAGTAATCCCTGGGGTATATCTGCGATCTCCCAACCATTGGTCAAGATTCCTCTTGAACAAGGCCAGCGAGGTGCTCTGCCTCACATGTACCGGGATTTTTTCCACAGCATAGGGAGTCTCTGGGTGATGAATCTGTCCCTCCAGCACGTTCTATTAATAACTGTGTCAAGGTTTAAGTCTCCCGCCCTTGTGGTTCTGAGGGATCTAGATTTTTTGAGGTGAAGCATATTCATCAAATCTGGGTTTGACATGGCCTTATATGTCAGGCACAGGTCACCTCTGAGCAAGCGGTATGAGACTGAATAGAGCTGGAGTTCTTTCAGTCGGGCAGCATAAGACATATTTTTGAGACCCTTTATCCTTTTGGTGAGGAACTTTTGGGGCCTTTCCAGCTGCTGCAGGTGTCGGGTCAGATACATTCTGAATGGGGCATTGTACTCAATCATAGGTCTAATGAGTGATGAGTACAGGGGACGATGACCTCCCTTGATCTAGATGTGAATCCCTTCATGATCAGGTGGGCAATGTAGAAGGTTTTCCTAACTACTTTAGCAACATGAGTGTCAAACGAAGGCTACTGTCAACCTGGGTCCCCAGATCCCTGATGACTTCTTCTGTGCTCAGTGGATTGCCACCTATATGGTAGCTAGGGGTAACCTTGTTTTTCCCGAAGGGTATGACTATGCATTTCTTGGCGTTTAACTTTAGGCCATGGCTCTGGCACCAGTTATCCGCTTCTGTGTGGCCCTTCTGAAGGATATCTGTGTCAGATGTGTTTTCGACTATGGCCCAGTTTGCAGTCATCTGCAAACTTTGTCAGCCATAACCCTCCTGTGTTTGCTTGTACTTCAGAAAAGTAGATGCCGAACAAGAGTGGACCCAGGACTGAGCCCTGTGGGACACCACTTGTGACAGGCTTTGAGTCTGACATGGCTCCAGCAACTCTGACCCTGTGGGTTCTGTCACTTAGCCAGTTTGCAACCCATCTTGTGATGTATGGGTTTACATTCAAGCTGATGAGTTTTTCGATGATACCTGAGTGGGGTATTGTGTCGAAGGCCTTTGCCAGGTCGAGGTAGGCTGTATGGACTGCCTTTCCCTCATCAATGGCCTTGGTGATTGTCTCGAAAAAGTCAACCAAGTTTAAAAGACATGATCTGCCTTTGACAAAGCCAAACTGGGTTGGATCCAAAGTCTGCAAGTTCCCTATGTCTTTATTTATGAGTTCCATTATGATCCTCTCCATGGCTTTGCAGATGAGGCTTGTCAAGCTAATGGGACGGTAATTTCCAGGGTCGGTGGAGGCACCGCCCTTGTGAAGTGGGACCACAGTCGCCGTGCGCCACTCCTTGGGTACGTATCCTGAGGTGAGGCTAAGATTAAACAGCTGTCCTAACTGCAGGTTTAATTCCTCATTGAGTTCGTGGAGCACACAGCCGGGGACACCATCCGGTCCCATGGATGCTGTGTTTTTTGCCTTGGAGAGAGCAGTTCTCATCTGGGCGTTGGAGATGTTTGGGGGGCTACAATCCTCTGGTATAGATATCTCTCCTTTTGGGGAGGGAGAAGTTTGCACTGAACCTGTCAGCCAGTATGTTGGCAATGTGTGTAGGTTCAGTAATCTTCACATCATTTTGAACTAATTCTGAGCATATCTGGGAGTTTCCTCCTAGGTTTCTAACATAGCTAAAGAAGGCCTTATGATTGTCTTTTGAGTCCTTGGCAATCTTTCTCTCAAAATTTGCCTTGAATGATTTTATGAGAGCTCTTAGTTTTTTACTTATAATGATCAAAGGTGTCTTACCTTTCAAGGATTTTGCTCTATCTTGTAGTAGCTTCCTCCTTTTGTTGTAGAGCTTGTTTATGGCTGGGGTCCACCAGACTGGACGCTTGCCTTTGGTACAGAGTCTTAGTTTTGTTTGGGATTGCCTGATCCATGCAGTCCTGTAGGTGCTGGTAGAAGGCATTTGTAAGTGATTCAGCGGTTTGAGTAATGTTTACCACTGGCTCAGGGGCCTTAAAGGAGACCACACTAGTTTTTAGAAGTGTGAAGTCGGCTTTTGAGAAGTTTTTCACTTGAGTCTTTTTTATTTCAGGTGGGGGCGGGATGAGGACCTCCAGCAAGATTAGTTTATGATCTGATCTCACCAGTGAGGGGTATACTTCCGGTGTTGAACATTGTGATCCCATGTTCGTGATGATGAGATCAAGTATGTTTTCTCCTCTTGTGGGGATGGTGACTAGTTGTTCCATGGCATTTGAGTTTATGAACTCCAGGAACCTTTGGGCTAGAGTGTTTGGGCTTGAGTAGTGTTCCCAGTCTATATTAGGGTAGTTGAAGTCACCTAGTATGATGGTGTTTAGAGATACATTTATCCCCTCCAATGTTTTCAGGAAGGCCATGTGAGGTTCCTGAGTTTGAGAGGGTGGCCTGTAACATGCTACAAATTGCAGAGCAGTCTTGCCTATGATTAATTGCACCTGGATGGTCTCCGATGCATCGTGCGTTGCCACCAACCTTGAGGTGTGGGTGTCCTTTATGAATATGGACACCCCCCCTCCTTTCTTGGTGTTGTCCGGATTTTTGGGCCGGAACGCAAGATATGAGGTGAAACCTGACAGTGCTGGGGTGCTCTCAGGAGCCTTGAACCAGGTTTCTGTCACAGCACAGACATCGATGTTCTCCATACTGAGAAGGGCCTCGAGTGCGTGCATCTTGAGATTGAGACTTCTGGCATTGAGCAGCATTACCCTTAGTTTTTTTTCCTTTTTTGTGTTCTGGGGTGGTAGATTTAGAATTTGAGCCTTGCCTAAAAAAGGCACTATGGGGGTGGCAAGAGCCTTTGCCAATATCCGGAAGGCTAGGGGTGACAGGTGCAAGCCGTCCCTTGCGAAGCAGCGTGGCTTGTCCAGCATGTCATCCCAGGCAGACAGACATTGGATCCCCTTTGAATGACACCAGAATTTAAGCTAATTATTAAAGCTGATCATCTTATCAATGTATTGTGGCATCATTCTAGGTGAAGGTAGGATACTGCTCAAGGTCAGGGTCATACCTGCCTGGGCTACATAATCAGAGAGCTCCTCAATGTCTCTTTTCATGTAGTCCAGGAGGTACGCCTCAGGTCGTTGACACCAGCGTGGACAATGACTGAGTCGTACTTGTACCTGCTGTTGAGAGACCTGAGTGCTTGCGTTATGTGGCGGATTCTAGCGCCAGACAGGCAGCTTACTGTGACCTTCTCCTTACTCAGTCTGGTGAGCGGGACGTCAGTGTGTCTGACTATGGAGTCACCTACGACAAGTATGTTTGGTGTTGTATTTGGCCTTAAGGGCAGTGACTGCTTTGCACACTGATTTTGTTGTTTATGTGTTGTTTGTGTGGTGTATTGAGTTTGCAGTTGCTTGGGTGTCTGCTTTGGAGGCCTCTGCTGTTTAGGTAAATTTTTACTCAGAGCCTCCGAGTATGTCTTAGTGTGTATGTGTTTGATTCAGTGGTGTGGTTGAGTTGTAAGACTGGTATTGTGGTGTGTGTAGTTGCCTTCTCCTCCTGCCTGGTCTTGCCAGTCCTGAGTTGAGAGAGCTCAGCCTCCAGTCTGGCTAAATAGCTGCATCTCTCACAAGTGTTAGTGTTACGTGGGAGGAGGAGAGGGTTGTCCGTGTACATGAGGCAATTGTAACTGTCTCAGAATTCCCAGATTCACCAACTGGGCAGGAGAGGACGCCAGCATCTGACCCTTCGACATGCTAGAAAGAATTATGAGTTGGTATGAGACAGAAAAGTAGTGGGCTTAGCAGGGAAGTGGGCACTCCTGGGGGGGTTTGCTAGCGAGAGATTTGTATAATATAGGAGTGCTTGACCTGCAAAGAGAATGCTTATAAGACAAGGGATATGCTTATAAGACAAGTGCTGAGCTTTTTGAGAAGAAAAAGCTATTTGGAACAAGTGCTGCACTTTTTAGTGAAGGTGTAAACTGTTTAGGTTCCTAACAGAGCAGTTCTAAGGGAAAAATTGAAGAACAGACTTTCTGAAGCCAGAAAGAGTTTAACCTTGTTTAACGGCTGCCCGATGCTGCTCTAGTGGCAACTCCGTGCTAATCAAGGCTAAAGCACGTTAAAGCGTGTTTGATAGCAGGGGCTGGAAAGAAGCAGGAATAGATCCAAAACGGACAATAAAACTACAGTTTCAAGTCAGTAACCACCTCTACGGGGGGCAGGGAAGCTGCTCAATGTTATTCACTGCCACTGATCAACAGAGAGACTCTCCTTCAGCCCAAGCAAAAATGGCCTCACAGAAACTTTCAAACAGTTCAGGAACAGCAAGCCCATAACTGAACTTTTTTAACTCTCAGAAAAGTGGGAAAAAGGAAAGATTTTTTTTTTTTTGTTTTTTACAGAGATAGCAGAGGTTCACAAGTAATATCAAGTTATAACAGTGCAGTAAATGACCCCACACAAGAGTGCTAGGTCAAGGACAGAAAATATGCAAGTTTTAAGAAAAAAACGATTTAAAATTAAGTGCAAACAGGAAATTCAGCAAACAGCTTTTGGTTGTGCTCTAAATACAGCTACTAATACAGAAATCAAGTTTAACAAGCCAGAAAATGCTCAAGCTAGGCAGCTATGCAGAAAAACTTAGCAAATAAACAGAGAAAAAATACTTAAAATCTCAAAAGTGGCTCCCTTCTTCTCTCAGCGTTTTTTCCTCTTGGAGGGTGCTTCACCAACAGCCAACAAGCCTGAAAAGGTGTGGAAGTGGAATCTGTATCCTTGGAAAACTATATTTAAAACCCATTTGTCCTGGGTAATGAGTTCCCAGTTTTTTGCATGCCGGGTGATCTTTCCCTCTAAGGGAGCAGGCAGTTGAGTAGGGCTTGGTAGGTTTAAGGTTAAGTCATTGTGACATTTTTCCACAGGGACGTGTCTTTCTACTACCAGCTTTGGAAGTGGGAGCCCCACACTGCTTAGGCCTGTGAGTACCTTGAGACTGTAGCCTAGGTGGTCTGCTGTTCCTGGGTTTGGACTGAGAAGGTCTGGAAGAAACAGGAAAGGACCAATTCTTAGAAGGCCAATGCCTACCAAATCTGGGAGGCTGTACTTGGAGGAAATCTTTAACAGTTTGCAAAGATTTATTTTTTCCTCCATCTTTTTAAGTACTTCTACTTTGTTGCCAAAAAGGTAGTCTTGATTTAAGGGAGCAGCCAGTAATTTAGCTTTAACATGATCTGGCAAATTTTGCTCCTTGAGCCAAGCATGCCTTCTAAGAACAGACCCAGTGACAGCAGCCCTGCACGATGCTTCTAAAGAATCAAAACCACATGTATGTTTACCAACTTGTTCAGCAGAATGCATTAAATCCTGTAATTCTTTATTTTCAGCACAGTCAGGATCAACATAATTTTCTGTTTAAATAGTCCCATAATATGATGCTGATACTTTAACATATGAAACTGGCAGTTTAAGGCCGTAATGGCCAAAGTAGCAGAAGTGTATACCTTCTTATCCCATCTGTCCAAGGCCCTGGAATCTCTATCAGAGTGGGTAGGAGTTTTGGCAGTAGTAGCCTTAATGCCTTTAGGTCCTTGGGAAATGGTATCTGGATCCGCAGTAGGATTCTTGAAGAGGAACTTGTGAGAGTCAGGTACTTTAATACCGGTCAGGTTTCCTGGGAGCTGGAGGTAAAGTGTCTGGGGCCAGGCTAGATTCCAAGAAGGCATCTACAATGTCCAGGACAGGAGGGATAGCTAAAGGCCTGTGTTGAGGGAGGAGTAAGAATTTCCTAAGCCTCTTTAGAGTAATCCTGGCTTTCCCAGCGGAAATGCTCCCTAAGAGTGTGCAAGCTTTCACCAAAAGAAAAATCTGGAGGGGAAGCAGAGGGAATGGAGTCCTCTGCATCTGAATCCTCATAGATAAGGGCAAATCCTGGTAATCAGAAGAAACAGAAATATCAGATTCCTGATCAGAAGAATGAGAAGGAAAATCAGTTCAAGGTCTCTGAGGGGAAAGGCTGGCTTCCCCTAATTAAAGTAATAAGGTCTTCAGCCATTCTTGTTTGTTTTTTTGGCATATTGGCCTGACCATGCGGTTTGGACGTTGGTTTTCTAGGCGTGGGTCGAATTTTAGGCCTTGAAGAAGATGGCGTCAGTTTGAAATGCAAGTCAGTAGGCCTGAATAAACCCTCAGAAGCCAGTGCCTGCACAGCAGCTCCGGATCCATCCAAGGTAGAGACATCTGTAGGTTCCATGGTAGAAGAAGCATCTCGCGGCATACTGGACTCCAAATGGGTCTCAGTAGAGGCCTGCGAATCTGAAGTAGCAGGTATCAGGGGCTGCGTAAGCGTCTCACTGAGTACTGGTGAACTGGTGACTAGCTTAACGGAAGCGTCATTGGCAGCTTTGGACCTATGCAGTCTGTCTCTGTCTTTATCTTTATGTTTTTTAGGAATGTCGGTAGTCGGTTGGCTTACCAAAGCCATTTCTGGATAGTTAAGAGTACCAACATAATTTGCAGCAAAAATAAACAGATGACAAATAGTTTGGGGGTTGAATAAGGCACAAAACCGACAGTAAGGGACGTTGTGGTCTAGGCCTAAGCAAGGAATGCAGTACGAATGAAAATCTTTAACAGGTATTTGCTTTCCACAGGTAATACAATTGTTAACTTTTACTGACATCGGTTTAGAGCAAGAAAAAGGATCCCAACGGGGTACTTAGCTTTTTTGAAGACTTCGGTTCTGAAACTCGAAAACGAAAATTTCAGGAGTCGGCCGTCCGGCACTTGCGAACTGCTTCTGCTTCGGGCACCGCACGGCAATAAAGACTGGTGTGATGGTGTCTGCTGCATGTTTTATACCCCCGACGACCTGACGTCATGGAAAAAGAGACAGCATCCGACACAGGGATCCAAGACTTTGATATTCAGGCCAGCTGTGGGCTACCTGCAGGCAGATAACCCAAATGTAATGTAATGACTGCAACAGTGAAACATGAACATCCTTGGTTCATTTGCCATTTTTCTCAAAAAAAATTAATCTCCTTGCATATTTTCTATACCCTAATTGTGGTCATCGTTATTGGAAAATCAACTTTCCCCATTCCCGAACTGACTTACTTCTTAAAATACTTTCCTCTATTTTGCACATATAACAGTCTATGTGTCTTTTTATTTTTCTCTAAGGGTCTACATGCAAAACCGTACTCTGCTGTGTGGACACTCCTACCCTCAATTTCAATATCATTTTTTCCAACTCTGATGGAAGTCTTCCCCATGTGTTATGTACATGAACTTTAACTGTGCAGCTCTAAGATATCCGTTCACATCTGGTAATCCTAAATCACCTTGTTGTGTGGATGAAGCTAATCATTTTTTTATATATATATTTATTCACTTAACATTTGTTTACCAGGAAAGTCTGACTGGGACAGAACCCATTTTCAGCAGAGGCCTACAAAGAAACACTCCAGACACATCTTTGGAACGTGGGATGAACCGGAGGACCCGGAGGAAACCCATGCAAATGCAGCGAGGGCATGCAGACTCTGCACAGAAGGCACCCCAGGCAAGAATCAAACCAGAGAACTTCTTACTGTGTGGCAACAATGCTAATCGCTGCACCACTGCTCCACCCAATTGTGGAGTCTCATGTTCATTTAACCTTGGCATATTTAAATCTTCTTTAAATACTTCCACTTGTGCACTTTTCTTGGTTTACAGTTTCCTCTGCTTTGTACAAATTTACATAAAATTTTCAAAATATATCAATTAACTCTACAGGATTCTCTGGTTATTTCTCATTATAGGTTCCTTCAGTTTGGTGAAGCACCTTCCATTTTCTGTTGTCTAAGTTGTTGTGATGTAAGTTTTTGTACTCTGGTGTTATCAAAAACAAGTGCTTATTTTCCCTCTAACAGTTTTGCAATTGCTTCTCCTCTTGTGCTGCGAGAGCCCCTTATTTTGCCTCTACATTTAAGACCAGCAAACTAAGTCTGTTGTTTATGCATGACTCCACGGATAATGCTGCAAGCAGTCTTTTATTTACGGAAAAATTATGAAATCTTGGTGCCAGAGAGCTGACGTGACTGTGGATATGCAACTGGTAAACACCATGCAGTCTCTCATGAGACCAAACAGCAGTTTTCTGAATTAGTGACTGGCTCTTACAGGGAGCAGAAGGAAATTCCTGGACTTCTCTGCAAGTCTGACATGCAAGTGTGCATCCTGGAAGTCAAGACCCTGGGCTGACCTTGAAATTGGTCTTGTGATCAGTATGCTACTCCAGTAACTAAAACTGTAAATAAAATAAAAAGACAGAGCACATTCAGTCTCATTCAAATAGGCAGGAAGCATGACCCTTTGAAAGCGCGCCTTGAAGATGCACTCATTTAGGCAACTAAAATTAGGCAACTAAAATTAACAGTAAGCCTAAGGTCCAGATTCATTTCATAGGTTCTTAGGATAATAAGCGATTACTAGGCTAATGAACCCAGTGGGCCTTTTTAAGCTTAGCCATGCTTCCCAAGGTGACAGTGTACTTTGTGCCTGTGAGGTAAATACCTTAACCACTATGCCAACTCTCTGGCAATCAAACAAATAAAGGCCTCCTCCACCAAAAGTGCTGCTTAAAATCTAAGTATAAGCAAATAAAAAGTAAAGCAGCCACTACCACACTGAATATAGAATTTTTAAACACGTCTGACATAAGATTAGGAAGAGAGCAAAATGCACTGTTTAAACATGTAGCATTGCATAAAGATCATGCTTTTGTATTTATGGTCACATCCATTGTGAATAAAAGTCAGCAGATGGGGGAATTTAAAAAAATGAAACTTGGAGCCGATAAAGCTCCAGGTCTAAATGATGTGGTCCCTTTAAAACCGGCTTTAGCAAAAAGGAGGTTAAATTATTGATTTTGACTTGACAAGATGCCTTATAAAATATACAATGCATTTCACTGAGTGCATCATCTGATGAAGGGATTTACCCAAAAGTGCTTATAAGTGTTTTATCTGGTGTTTTATTAAAGTGTTTTATTCAATATTCAGCGTGGTAGTGGCTGCTTTACTTTTTATTAACTCTGTGGCAATGACATTTATTACTAAAAAGAACTTTCAGTAAAGCAGTGTCTTTTACAGTATTGTGGGACCTCCTGGATAGCTCTTTTTAGTAATGGGCTCTGGGCCCGTCATTTTGCTCCAACCTTTTGAAAGCCAGGGGGCATCTGGTAGGAAAATGTACTGCAGTCTGGGAAAGAACAAAAAGGGAACTGAATAGCTCATGAACAAGACCTGTCATCCACCTGTCATGAGCGATGGCCTGTCAAGCCAGTAGGGGACGAGAAACTACCTCCAAATTCTTTCAGAACAGACTAGTCAGGAGAGCCCTTGGGGATGCAAGAGGAATCTTTCAGAATGAAACCCAAATAAGCCCTGATTGTTTTGATAAGAATCGCATCCTCAGAGTGTGCCCATTTTTGAAATTGCTTTATCTGTGGTGGCTTTTTCCACAGCCTCAAAAATTGTCCTGTTGCAAGCATTGAAACCAGAGGTGATGCAGGCTGCAATCTGTTCTTGAAAAGGAGCCACAATTTTCATTAGTGAGCATATTGCTCTCACTTTTTTGCCTTTTCAGCTAAGCTTTTACTGACTCTCTATAAAGCAAGGATTCATCAAAGGAGGTGTTTGTGAATTAAGCTCTCAATGATTTTTCTTAGAGTCAGGCATGGCAGTGAACAGTAATGTGTACTTGCCAACCTAGCCAAACCATTAACTCCACTAGGACAGTCTGATCTGCAAAGGAGTTAGACGGTGCCAAGTGGGAATTGTACACTGATCTTAATAGCCAAATCAGGTAATGCTGTCAAGTCTTAGTAAATATCATTTAGTAACTCTCAATAGAATACTTGCATATAGATGAAATAGTTTAACATCTTCTGGCAGAAGACAGAGGAAAGCCATCATACCCACTTACTATCACAGCAAATAAATTCATATATTTTACCTCCAGCATAAATACAGGGATTCCTCAAGGTTAAATTCTTGGTCACCTTCTGCTCTTATTACTAAATAACTTTCGCTAACAGTGACCAAACATTAACTGCCTTCTTTAAGCTGCTGACAGCCATTTCTAGAACATCCAATGCCTTCCAACAGTTAACGAAATCCCTAAACAATTACTTCATGCTGCTGGGAATGGATTACAAACCAAGCAGCTGACTCTAAAATTTCCAAAGAAATCCAATGGTGTGAACTTTAGAGCCAATAATATGGCTTGTTCTGCAGAGACACAATATACTCGATCCCAATCAGCACACACTATGTTACGTCTCTGAACAAAAATACTAAGTAATAACATTATTGTTCATTTCTTTCACACAAAGAATGACGACGAGTCCTAACACAGCTTAAAGTAGCCTATATAAAATTTCACACCTATCAAGTATGCCAGACAAGCCACTGACATTAAACATACTAGTATCACATCTGAAATGCTCTTCTCTTTTTTGCTTTTCATTACACTCAAAATCTAGAACTTCAGTAAACAAGAAGTTATGTACTCACCATAACGTTCGATGTATGTAGTCCATCTTCCCTCACATTCTTACCCCTGGGTTCAGAGCAGAACCTCGGCTCCGACTCGGCCATACTCTAGCTCAGTCTTCAATTGGCTCGTAGCCAACAGGTATCCCAACATGCAACAGGCCCATTCCCCAGATCTTGTTTGCTGCAAGCACATACACACACACACACACACACACACACACACACACACACACACACACACACACACACACACAGAACAACAACCCCAACAGAAAGCACTACTGACACCTACAGACAATACCTCCAGGTCCTCAAGGAGGGGGGGGTTAGTAAGAATGTAAGGCGAGATGGACTACATACATCAAAGGTTATGGTGAGTACATAACTTCTTGATGTTATGTAGTCCAATCTCGCCTTCATTCTTACCCCTGGGACAGCGTCCCTAGCACCTTGACCTTGGGTGGCTCAGTGAAAAATACTCTTGAGACTGTGGAAGCAAATGACAACCTGCCTCTAGAGACCAGATCTAATTTGTAGTGACTAATAAAAGTATGAGGTGAAGCCCATATTGCTGCAGCACAAATATCATCCATAGACATCCTAGCCTGAAATGCAGTAGAGGTAGCCACAGATAGTGTGGAATGAGCCTTCACTTTAAAGGGTAATTCTTTGCCATTTGAACCATAAATAAATGAGATGGAATTGGAAATCCAGCGAGACAAGGTTACTTTAGAAACAGGAACCCAAAGTCTAGTGTCTGAAAACGAGCCAAACAGTTGATCGGACATCCTCAAATCTTTTGTCCTATGTAAATAGAAACGCAATTGTCTATGAACGTCTAGCTGATGAAACTTAATTTCTGCCTTGTTAGAAATTCAGGAAAAAACACAGGCAACTCAATGGATTGGTTGATATTGACAACAGAAGCAACCTTTGGAATAAAGGAAGGATTGGTTCTTAGTGAGACCCTGTCTTTGTGAAACACCAAATAAGGTGGCTTAATCGATAAAGCTTGGAGCTCAGAGACACCTAGCTGAAGTTATGGCTACCAAAAATACTGTCTTCCATGACAAGAATTTTATGTCACACATAGCTGCGGGCTCGAGGTGAGCTTCTGTAATACAAAACTGAGGTCCCATGGCATTACTGGATCAAAGACTGGAGGTCTGAGTAACATTGTTCCTTTCAAAAAGGCCCTACAAAGCCTATGAGCCATAAGGTTGGGCTCATTAGCAACGTGAAAGGTAGAAATCGCTGCCAATTGCATTTTAATCGCTGCTGCAGCTGATCCATGACTGAACAGTTGAGAAAGAAATTCTAATACTGTCGAAATAGAAGCTGTATAAGTATCAGTGTGTCTTTCATGGGCCCAAATGGAGAATCTCTTCCACTTACTGGAATAAATCTTCCTGGTAGAAGGCTTGTGGCCTGAAGGCAGAATGTGGACCACTTCAGAGGAAAAATCATGAAGCCTGACTAGGGACAGAACTGGAGCAGCCAAGCTGTCAACTTGAGGATCTGGATGGAGGGATGGAACTGTCCTGACATACGAGTCAGTAAATCTGGATCTGGGTCCAGAAGAGGGATCGTCCATTAGATAGGGTTGAAGGAAGGTAAACCAAATCGGACGAGGCCAGTGTGGGGCAATGAGGATCATTTAGCGTCCCAAAGACTGTGCTTTCTGAATGACCTTTGATATCAGAGGAAACGGTGAAAAGGCATAGAGAAGACCGGAGGGCCAATCGTGAACCAGAGTGTTCCTGGGTGTTTCACTTTCCGGGGGGATAAGGGTGAAGTAGCTGCTGCATTTGGCATCGAGGGGGGTGGCAAATAGATTGCAGCAACGCTGACCCCATCTGCGGAATATCTTCTCCGCAACATATTTGTACAGGGACCACTCGTGAGGCATTAGGATAACTCTGCTCAGCCTGTCTGCAATCACATTGGACTTCCCCGATATATGCGTTGCAACTAGAAAGCGTTGGGAAGACACCGCCCACTGCCAAAAGTACAGTTTTGTACCTACCATAAATGTAGATGTTCGAGGATCCCATTGCTGCAGTCCTAACTATTGGGTATAGTCCGCATCCAGTCGGCCCGAATACCAGAGTATAAGGCTGACGTCGGTCAGGCGCGTGGACTGGCGTCAGTACGTCAGGGTACTAATGCGCATGACCGGCGTCATATCCTCAGTCTTTTCTTGCCCCAGATGTCAGAAGATCCTAAAAAGACAAGGCCCAAAATACCTGCACCAAAAATATGTACAATATATACAAGAATATATACAAAAAATATAAGCATGTAACCTCACCTACACAACCACCCCTAAACACAGAGG
Source organism: Protopterus annectens (assembly GCF_019279795.1). Taxonomy (NCBI): domain Eukaryota; kingdom Metazoa; phylum Chordata; order Ceratodontiformes; family Protopteridae; genus Protopterus; species Protopterus annectens. Next base: position 1,896,135,487 of record NC_056732.1, on the reverse strand, counting down.
GGAAGGAGGGAGGTAATTGGACTGCAGCAATGGGATCCTCGAACATCTACATTTATGGTAGGTACAAAACTGTACTATGTTCTTCGTTCCCATTGCTGCAGTCCTAACTATTGGGTAGAATCCCAAAGCAGAGGTAAGGGAGGCTGGCAAATCATAAAGAAGCAGGAGCTGACAACATGCCTTGCAAAACAGCTGTGGCAAAACCAGCCCTAGACTTAGAGTAGATAGGAAGGTGATAATGCTTAGAGAAAGTATGCACTGAACTCCAAGTAGCTGCTTCCAAAATATCCTTAGTTGCCACCCCCTTAGAAATGCTGTTGAAGTGGCAGTAGCCCTAGTGGAATGAGGCCTAATCCCAGCTGGAATCTCCTTGCCATGATGGGAATAACAAAATGCAATGCAAAGCCAATCCACCTAGAAATAGTTTGTTTTGACACAGGCTTGCCCTGTGAACTCAAAGCAAAAGAAACAAACAACTGCTGAGACTGCCTAAAATCCTTAGTCCTGCTTAAATAATAACGCAATTGCCTGTGTACATCTAAAGTGTGCAAAATCTTTTCCCCTTTATTTTGGGGGTCTGCATAAAAAGTAGGCAAATGAATAGTTTGGTTTAAAGCCACACTAGAAACCACCTTAGGCATAAAGGAAGGATTAGTACGTAATGATACCCTATCCTTATGGAAAATCAAAAATGGCTCTACTGCCATAAGGGCCTGCAACTCAGACACCCTTCTTGCAGAAGTAATAGCCAACAGAAAAGCAGTCTTCCATGACAAGTATTTCAATTCAGCAGTAGCCGCAGGCTCAAAAGGTTGTAGAGTAAGTTGTCTCAACACAAAATTGAGAACCCAAGCAGGAGTAGGAGCTCACGTGGGGTCTTATATTCTTTGCCCCTCTAAGAAACTGCTTGAACAAAGGATGCGAAAACAATGGTGGGTCACAATCATAGTGAGCTGAAATTGCTGCAGCATGAATCTTAATGGAAGAGAAGGACAAACCTTTGTCCAATAACTCAGTAAGGTATTGAAGAGCCACACTCAAATTAGGCTCAGAAACCTGCAAATTCTTTGCTGTACTCCAAAATAAAAATCTCTTCCATTTTTCTGCGTACACTTTCCTTGTACTAGGTCTTCTAGCTTCCATAATCACATTTAAAACTTGTTGAGGAAGTTGAGACCTGCTGTGTTTCAACACAGAAGATGCCAGGCTGTTAGATGGAGAGTGAAGCTTGACATTGAGCAGATGACCATCCTTCTGAGATAACAGATGAGGAATCAGAGGTAAAGGCCATGGAGGCTTCCTTACCAGACTCCGTAGTAGTGGGTACCTCTGCATTATCTTTAATCCCAAACATCTTAGGGACATCTTGCCAGGCTTCTGGGAATAAAGAAAGCAAGAGGCTCAGAGGAAAGGCTTGGGTCCTTTTCAGAGTGAAAGAGCAGAAATACCCCTTTCACCTCCATAAACCATGTCAAACTGGATAGCTTGCAGTCATACAAATGGGTTGTCCTGTCGGAGTTCCCTTGACTGTCAATTCCAAAGTCTGGGCTCCTGTGTCCACTCGTGGGGCCATCTCTTTCTGGCTTAGACATAAAGGCAAGCGACGCCTTTTCCTCAGAATTCTTGCCCCAGATGCAGTTGCCTTTGGAAGGCTAAAATTTGGATAAATGCCTGTTCCAAAAAGGAGAAGGGAAACACAAAAATAGCATGTATGTACATACATACAATCAAATCCTAGAAGAGACCTGCCCCGCTAGTATTAACTTGAAACCTAGGAGTACGGAGGCAAGGATCTGGCTTATGTTGACTGCAGATGCTATCCGTTCGGACATCTCTTTATGGTAGGTTTCAAACTGTACTATGTCCTTCATGGAGGCATCTGGGCTTAAATTGGAGAATCCGAGCCAAACTGGGTGAGGAGAACATTCCTGAGCCACCACATACTTGCAGTACAGCAGGGCAAACCCTGCTCGGGATCTGATACAGTGAAAATCATAATGCTTGGCAAATGTATGCACGGAGGTCCAAGTAGCATATCAATTGTCCTTGGTAGCCAGAATCAAGAAGCCATGGTAGTGGCTGAAGCACCTTTTAGAATGAGGTCTATGTTCTGTGGAATGGTTATGGATGGTAGAGTAACAGAATCTTATGAATTTCCTATCCATTTGGCCATTGGCTGTTTGTAAATTGTTTTTTCCCTCCATGTTGCATGGCTACGAAGGCTAGACAGTTTCTGTTACTTCAGAATCCAGGCATCGTTTAAATGCTATGACATCCAAAGGGATGAGAAGTCTTCCCTGTTCTGAGGTTGGGAAAGCAGTAAGGGAGGTAGGGTTGACTGCTTGAAAGCCCTGAATAACCTTTGGCATAAAGCAGGAATTTCTCATACTCGGCATCTAGATGCAAGATTAGGAAGGGTTGAACTGATTAAGGAATGTTTGTTCAAACCCTCTTGCTGAATTGCCAGTAGGAAACAGTTCCATGACAGGTGTTGAGATCTGCTGTTGCTGCTGGTTCAAAGAGGAGGTCAACTTTTGCCAAAGTTCAACCCATCTGGTAATGGTGTTTCCTAGGGGTTTACATTTTGATCCCTCTGAGGACTGCCTGAGCAGAGGATTGAAGACAGGTGGATCAACATTCTGCGAAATAGCTGATGCATGTACTTGATGGAGGAATAGGACAGGCCTGTATGTAGAAGCTCTGCCAACTCCAGAATGTTAGCAATATCTATGTTGACACATCTTTTCCTCTTTCAGTACTCCAAATGACAAACCTTCCATTTTCCTGCATAGTTCCTTCTTGTTGAAGGTCTGGGGCTTCAAGGATAATGTCTTTAACCCTTTGGGAAAGGGTCTTGTTGCTGAATGTGATGTTCCAGGCAGTCAGTTGCAAGTTTTAGGTTTGCCATGATGAGTAGTTGTTCTGAGTTAACATCAAAGGCATCAGGGTATTGACCACATTGCTCCCGAGACATGCTCCTCAGCAATGGGTACCAGTGTTGTCTTGGCCAATTCCACTACAGGATTATCCTTGGACGTAACTTGATTTTCAGTAGTAACATTGTAAAGGAAGAGGTGGAATGCATATGCTGTCAGGCCTTTCCAGCTGAAGCAAGAGTCCACCTTCCATGCAATGGTGAAATGTCCTTGTGCAGAATTTTTGAGCTGGTGATTGAGTGGAATCGAATAGATCTATTTGTGGCATTCCCCATTTCTTATGTGATGGCCTTGAAGATGTCCGGTGTAGCATCCATTCGTGAGCATCCAAATGGTTCTGCTTAACATGTCTGCTAGGTCTACATCCACAAATATTGCCTGTAACTGGATGTTGTAGCTGAGAGCCAGATTCCAAGGTCCAAAGTCATTCTGCATAGGGGTATGAATGAGTGACTCCCTGTTTGTTGATGTACCACGAGTGGGTTACTTCCTTATCAATGCCTTTTAGATGTCTGATTTTGGTTGCAGTTTTTCCAGCATTTCTTTTGGTTTATGTGCAGGTGCAGCTGGTCTTGAGTCCACAATCCTATGCATTTACCAGCATGCCCATCCTAGGTCTGAGGCGCCCGTGTGATGGTTTGGCTTGCGAGTTGTGGAAGAAGCCTGGGTTTGACTGGCATGCCTTGAGCCCACCATAGGAACTCCTGTTTTAGCATGGGATTATGGGATTTCTGTTTCTAGCTGTGCCTTGTGAGACCATAAATTCTTTAGGTACCACTGTAGTTTCTCATATGCAGTCTGGCATGTGGGACCAAGATTATGCATGATGCCATGAAGCCCAAAGGCCTTTTTCCAAAAAAACTTTTCTTGCTGTTAGGGGGTTGTTCTTTTTTCTTTTTGTTAATGCCAAAGGGAAAGTAAGAAAGGAGTTCTTTTGGTTTTTCTTGCAAGGGTTAGGAAATGCCATTTGTTTTACGGGTGAATGATATCCAACACCCATTTGTCTTGAGTAATTAAATCCCAATTTTCTTTGAAAAGAGACAGTCTTCCTCCCAAAGGAGCTGCCAGACGGGAATCTACTGGCAGCTGAAAAGACAGGTCATTGGGTCTGTTTACGAAAGGACTGACCCCTGCCCTCACCAGAAGTCTGAGCAGGTGAACTCCTGTTCTAGGCCTAAAAGAACCTTGAGCACTGCCCTACCACGCCCAGACCTACCCCTAGACTGGGAATCATAAGCAGGATATGTCCACCCTTAGCAGGCCAATTTCTACTAAACTGTGGCTGCACCTGCAAAAATCTTTAACAGTTTGCATAGACTTAGCTTTGTCCTCCATTTTCTTTAAAACTGCTTCCACAGGCGATCCAAACAACACATCAGACTGTAAAGGAGCATCCAAAATCCTAGTCTTAACATGCTCAGCTAAATTCTGATCCTTCAACCAGGCATGCCTGCTAAGAACAGAACTAGTAGCAGCCACCCTCGAGGAGGCCTGTACAGCATCAAAACCACATTGCAAAGAATGCTTACCCACTTGTTCAGACACATGAACCAAATCCAGCAACTCTTTACACTCAATACCTTCCGCCAAAGCATCCACCTTAGATTTCAATTGTGAAAGGAGATAATTCTGATATTTTAGCATGTGAAACTGACAATTCAATGCTCTCATGGCTAGAGTGGAAGAAGTATACACTTTCTTTCCCCACCTATCCAAAGCCCTTGCCTCTATCAGTGGGAACAGGATTTTAACCACAGAAGCTTTAACACCCTTAGGCCCTTTTGAGAAATAGTTTCTGGGTCCGCCCTAGGACTCTTAAACAAATACTTATGAGCTTCAGGCACCCTATAATACCTATCAGGCTTAACAGGAGCAGGAGGCAAAGAGTCAGGGTTCAAGGAAGCTCTGCAAAACATCTTCCACCACATTCAACACAGGAGGAATAGCTAAGGGCCTATGCTGGGGTAAAACAAGAATTCCTAAGCCTTTTCCTGAATCAGAGTAATCCTGGCCTTCCCATTTAAAGTGCTCCTCATGGAATGCAGAGTCTCTGAAAATGAGAAATCCTCAGGAGGAGAAGCTGTAGGAGTGGAATCATCCACATCAGAATCAGAATAAGTAGGATACTCCTGCAAGTCTTCCGCAGAAGACTCTGAAGCCTCTGAACACTGTTCAAAACTATCAAACTCCGTTTCCACCCTAGGCCTCTTTTCAGGCGAGGGCATAGAACCTCTAATCATAGTAATCAAATCTTCTGCCATTTTAAGCATATGTTTCTTAGGTACAGAACCCGAAATGCTAGGAGAAGCCCCCACTGAAGCTGAACTAGGCCTACCTCTCAAAGAAGTTTTGGCAACAGAAGGAGAGGCTCTAACTACCTTGGGAAGAGAGGGAAGAACAGTCACCTGAGAAGCCCCTCAGCCTGGCCTACCTCCTGAGAAGGCACATCCTGTAACAGTAAAGTTTCTGCCTGGGACCCATGGAAACTCCTGGCAAAACCTCTGGCTCCACTGAGTTTTCTAAAGAACCGACGTCCGGGACTGCCGGTTCATCAACCCTAGGTCATTGTTTTGTCCTTGCGCTTTCTTGACGAAGCGGCGCCGGAGCATCCGACGGCATTTTATAATTGCAACGCTTCCCAAACACTAACCTGGCACAGTCTAACCTCCTCTTAATAGTGCGCTTGTTAAACCTAGCACAAGAACGGCATCCAACAACGCCGTGCTCAGGCCCTAAACAAGGTATACACAAGGTATGGTAATCCCTATGAGGTATCTGTTTCCACAAGAAATACAGTTATTCACTTTTTCTGACATCCGGTAAAATACTGAGGCAAGAAAACCAAATGTTCCCAACGGGTACTTAGCCAACTCTGTTTCGGTCTGAAACTCCGGTTTCGGAAATATTTCAGAACGCCAACCTGCACTCGCAAAACTGCTTCTGCATCGGACCATGCGGCAAAAAAGACTGAGGATATGACGTCGGTCATGCGATTAGTACCCTGACGTACTGACGCCAGTCTAATGCGCCCTGACCGACGTCAGCCTTATACTCTGGTATTCGGGCCGACTGGATGCGGACTATACCCAATAGTTAGGACTGCAGCAATGGGGAACGAAGAACATCTCTAAGTGTCTCTGCAAAGGGGGTATGATTTGGTTCCTCCCTGCTTTTTCAGATACCATACCACTGACATGTTCTCTGAGTGGATTGCAATTGTCCCTAGAGGGAGAAAGCTCTGAAGTGCTTGCAACGCTAATAGCACTGTTCCCATCTCCAAGACATTGATATGCAAATGGGTCTTGTGATCCTGTCACGTGCCTTGGACTGTCCTGCCAAGATAATGCCCCCCCCCCACCCGATCTGGGAGGCATCCGTGGTCACTGTGGCAACTGGAGAAAATGGGACAAAAGGCTTGCCCATGGTGAGATTGCTGGCCTGAAGCTACCAGCGTGAATCCTGCCTGCACGTTTCTGTAATCAGAATAGAATGGGAGAGTGGAAGATGTTGTAGTAACCATTGGGCGAAAAGCAGCCACTCAAGAACCCTTGTGTAGTCTGGCAAGAGGAATGAGCATGATCGTGGCAGCCATGGTCCCTAATAACTTGAGAACCACTTTTGCTTTGAGCTTCAATGGTAGCAAGGCATAGACCTGCTGTTGTAGAGCTTGAATTCTCTCTTCTGGTAAAAAGGCCCTCATGAGCACCGTATCTAGTTCGGCACCGATAAAAAGTGACACACTGTGAGAGCAGCAAGGCAGATTTTTCCCAATTTAGAGCAATTCCTAACCATTGGCACAGTGTAATGGTGGCGTCCCTGGTCTGTAACTGTAGATGCCTGGTGGTGGCAGAAAGGAGCCAGTCGTCCAGGTACGGAAACACTTTGAATCCCTGACGTCTCAAGTGAGCCATTACCACTGCCATGCATTTGGTGAACACCCTGGGGGCTGTGGTGAGACCTAAGGCCAGAGCGTGAAACTGAAAATGACTGGCTCCCAGCCAGAAGCGTAAATGACTTCTCGATGCCCTGTCCATCTTGATATGGTAGTAAGAATCTTTGAGGTTGATGGAGCACATCCACACATCTTTCCCTAACAGAGGGAGTATTGACTGTAAGATGAACATGTGGAACTTGGACTTTTGTACATGTAGGTTTAATCAGCTAACATCCAAGATGGGTCTCAGGTCCCCTGTTCTTTTCAGCACCAAAAAGAATCTGGAGCAAGTCTCTAATCCTACTTTGTTTGCAGGGACAGGCTGGATGGCCTCTTTGAAAGCAACATTTTTATTTCTAAAGTTGCAGAATCCCGCTGACTGGGTGGAACATCTGGAATTCTCTTGGTTGGCGGGGGAGGAGAAGAGAAGGGAATATGATAACCTCTGGAGATTATCTTTAATACCCACTCGTCTTAGGTGACATCTTGCCAGGCTTCTGGGAATAAAGAAATGCAACCGCTGACTGGCTCCTGAAACGCACACTTGGGCCTCCTTTCAGGAGTGCTGGTAGGGAGAACTGCAAAAGGAATCACGGTCCCCCTGGTTATGCAGGCCTCCTCTGCCTCTAGGGCGGCATCTACCTGAATTTCCACCCCCACCCCTGCCTCTGGAGGGGGAATCACTGTGTGTCCTGAAAAAATCTCTGCAACTTCCTGCACTACATTTTCCCACCCTTCTGGCCCTTGGGGTAAGGTCTAGAAGGCATGGAAAAATGGACTCCCACGGCAGACAGGGTTTTTCTTTCCTGCTCGCACCTAGTGAGTGTCCTTCACCTTGGTTCCGAATAACGATGAACCGTCAAATGAGGCATTGGTGAACGTAGACTTGAAGGCCTCCGCGAAATTACATAGGCGCATCCAGGAGTGTCTCCTAAGAGCGACTCCGGAACCCGCTGCCCTACTCGCTCAGTCAGCTGCATATGAGATCAGTCTCATGGAGGAGTTAAGGGAATTTAAGGTAGACATCTGTGCATTGACCTTCTGTGCCACTGCATCAGAAGAGTTACCCTGTAGGGCATCTCCTAGCTCTTCCAGGAGATCTCTCTGGAGCCTTGTAAAATGTATCAATAGTTCAGCGATTGCAGAGTAAAGGCCGCTGAAGTAAACACACCCTTCCCATACCTGTCCATGGCCCGGGACTCTGTTAGGCGGATGGACAGTAGACAAAGTTTCAGCAAGTTCCTTCTTGGTGGCTGCTGTCACCACCATGGCATCTACTGGAACACTTTTTGTCAGACATTCTTTGTCTGGGGGAGTGGACAAAAACTTATTGGGTCCCCTAGGGACCGGTTCCACAGTGTCAGGAGTTTCCCACACCTTTCGACAGACGACATCTACTAGCTCATCGAAAGGGGGGAGACACCCAAGATGCAGAAGGTGGAGACCCGAAAGCCTTAAGAAACACAGACTCCTCATCAGAAGGGGTTTGGAGGGCCAGCTGCCTCTCTGCTTCAAGATCAAGGATATCTGGAAAAGAGATATCTTCAGAAGAAGACTTGGGTGACCCCTCTGACTCCTTGAGGTGGGTGTTCGATGTGAGAGACTCATCCACGGAGTCTACGTGTTTCCTCTTACACAATCTCTTTCGGATGGGCTCAGGCAAAAACTCTGGGGAGACATCAGAAAGTTGGGGACCACTCATGGAGGTATCCTAAGGCCGTGGGTCTCCGCTGTCCATGGATAGAGCGTGATCTGAAACTGACAGAGGTGCTAGAAGGGGCAGAGTGTTGGTGCCGTAGGATGCAGCTGATGACCTGGCCAGCACACTCCTCAACCTCGAAGGTTGATCCCCCCCCCCCAGCTCCGAAGGTCGGCTAACCATAGAGAATAGGGTAGTAGACCTTGGCGCAGAGGAGATGAGGTATGAAGCAGATGTCGAGTCCAAGCTCACCCGAGCCAAAGCACCGAGAGGAAGGCTCGGAACCGATGAAGATCGATCCAAGCCCTCCCCCGTGGGTCCGAATGGGGAACTGTAGACCCTCGACCCCATGGATGGAACAGACGGGGTCGGAGTGGAAATCGGAACAGAGAGGCCAGGCGAAGCTACTGGAACCGATCTAATGGCACTGACAGAACAGACAACTCTGGCATAGAGGGCCAAGAAAGGCTTGAAGGAGGAACAACAAACTATGAGAGGGCTATGGTCTACGGAGTAGACTGGGTTGGAGCCAAAATCAATTTCGCCACCACAGAAGACTGAAGCAGTTTCTTCACCACTCCATTAACGTCCTCATCGGAAAGGGACCTCGAGGATATAGCTGGAGATCTGGATCTCCCTACAGAGGGAGACTGACGTGAAGGAGAATCCCAACAACTGGAGACGGACTCCAAACCAAAATATCCATGACCGGCTCTGAAAGGCTGGGAGCAGATACAGACTAAGTATACACTACCTTCTGTCGGCATCGAAGCCAATAGAGCCAAAGACTAAGAAACTGTTCTAGCAATTTTCTCTGGTGGCTCCGAAGAAACAGACTGAGCCGGAGAGCGCTTCTTAGCAGTCTTTTTATCCTTTTTAGCTGGAGAGGATACGGCACTGGAAGACTTAGCTAAGTCTTCCTCGGAGGAGTGTTTAAGCAGTCCTTTCAGAATGAGCTTGTTCTTCCTCTCCTGTAGCATGCAGAGACTGAAGGAATGACAAAACAAGCAGGACTCTTGGAGGTGAATAGCTCCCAAGCAGTACACGCACACGCAGTGCCCATCAGTCAAAGACAGGGTATTGTTGCATTCAATACACTTTTTAAAGCCCGAAGGCATGTGTTCCTTAGAAACTTTAGACATGCTGAATAAGTAGTACAAACACAGGGACAAGCTGCAAAACCACATGCAAGACCTAACTAAACCCCGCGTGGAAAACTAGAGCCTCTAACTAAAAATGGCCTAGTAACCGATGGGAACAAAAACTACAGGGAGGACTAGGTCTTCCAATTTAAATGGGCCTAGCCCAGGGGAAACAGAGGCAGGATAACACCACTACCAGATGACAAAAAGTACAGTTGTGTACACTTAGCATAAATGTGGATGTTCGAGAGTATTCACTGTTGCAGTCATTACATTTGAGTAATCTGCTGGCAGGTTGCCCTCAGTTGGCCTGAATAACAAAGTCTTGGGTACTGCATCGGTTGCTGAATCCTCTTCCATGACGTCAGATCGTCAAGGGTATAAAACATGCAGCCGATGCCATTTTAATCAGTTTTTCTTGCCCCAGATGTCAGGTGCCCCCCAAATGAGGAACAAAAATATATAAACAGTAAATAAATAAATTATATATATATATATATATATATATATATATATATATATATATATATATATATATATATATATATATATATCTATATCTATATATCTATATCTATATATCTATATATATATATATATATATATTGTGTGTGTGTGTGTGTGTGTGTATGTATCTATATATATATATATATATATATATATATATATATATATATATATATATATATATATATATATATATATATATATATATATATACACACACACACAAACATATATATGTGTGTGTGTATATATCCATATCTATATCTATATATATGTATGTATGCACCTTATAAACATAAAATTTATCTTCAACTAAAAGCAAACACACCACAAAGGCTTTTGAGTATAGTGAAGGAAAGAAAAGGTAGAAAATGAGGATTGGCGGGTGGGTAACCTGGACTGTGACAGTGAATACATTCGAACATCTACATTTATGGTAAGTGTACACAACTGTACTATGTTCTTCGTGTTTCACTGTTGCAGTCATTACATTTGAGTAGAATCCCAAAGCTATGGATGGGAGAATGGAACTAAACAGCATTAGGAGCAGCTATAAGGCCCTGCAAGACTGCAGTGGCAAAGCCTGCCCTGGATTTAGAGAAGAGAGGTAAATGATAATGCCTTGTGAATGTATGAACAGAGCTCCAAGTAGCAGCTTCTAGAATGTCTTTGGTCGGGACCCCTCCGAGAAAAGCTGCTGAAGTAGAGGCAGTCCTGGTGGAATGGGATCTGATCCCCTTGGGGACAGGTTTACCATGGTGCAAATAGCAGAAACGAATGCAGTGGCTTATCCATTCTGAAATAGTCTGCTTTGATATGGCTTTCCCCTCTGATCCTGCAGCAAATGCTACCAGTAGTTGCTCAGACTTTCTTAGAGATTTTGTCCTGTAAGTAGAAACTTAGTTGTCTGTGTATATCCAATGAATGCAGAACCTGCTCCCCCTTGTTCTGCGTATTTGGGAAAAATGCTGGCAGGTGAATAGTCTGGTTAAGAGCCACACTGGATACCACCTTAGGCATAAAAGAAGGATTGGTCCTGAGGGCCACCCTGTCCGGGTAAAATATAATGAAAGGCTCCACTGCCATGAGAGCCTGTAGTTCTGAAACCCTTTTAGCTGAAGTGACTGCCAAAAGAAAAGCGGTCTTCCAAGATAGAAATTTTATATTCGCAGTAGCTGCTGGTTCAAAAGGAAGCAGCGTGAGTTTTTCCAGCACAAAGTTGAGGTCCCATGCAGGAGTTCATGTTCTCCTGGGAGGCCTTAAATTTTTGGCCCCTCTGAGATACTGTTTTAGCAGTGGCTGAGAAAGGAGGGGAGGCTCTGTGTTGTAATGAGCCGAGATGGCAGAGGCATGGATTTTTATTGAAGAAAAAGATTTGCCCTTGTCAAGCATCTCAGTTAAGTATTGTAAAATCGGAGGAATATTGGGCTTTGCGGGGTCTATTCCTTGTGCTTGGCTCCAAGCACAGAATCTCTTCCATTTATCAGCATAAGATTTTCTAGTACTAGGCCTTCTGGCTTCCAAAATGACATCCATCACAGGTACTGAGAGATGCGGTTTGAATAATTAGTTGATTAGCCATGCTGCAAGATTCAGAGTTTGGAGATGAGTGTACAGAATTTGATAGTTCTGTTGAGACAGTAGATGAGGTGTTTGAGGCAAGTACCATGGAGGAAAGTGTGACATATTCCTTAGAAGCGGGTACCAGTGTTGGCGAGGCCAGTACGGGAGCAATTAGAATAATTTTTGGTTTTTCCTGTCTGACTTTTAGTAAGACCTTAGAGAGCAGAGGCAGAGGTGGAAAGGCAAAGACGGATAGGATTTTCCAGCTGAAGGGATAGAGCATCCACTTTCCATGCTTTTTTTGTGACGAGTTCTTGTGCAGAGAATTTGGCCAACTGATGGTTCTAGTTTTGTCTGGGCTTCCCCATTTCTGTGTTAACATGCTGAAGATTTGTGGATCTAGTTTCCATTAGTGCGGGTCCATAAGGTTTCTACTTAGGTCATCTGCCAGAGTAGTTTGTTTTCCTGGCAAGAATTGAGCTTGAAGATGTATTTGGTAAGTCAAGGTTGTGTTCCACAACGCCGTGGCTAAATCTGCAAAGGGAGTAGGAATGGGTACCCCCCTGCTTGTTTATGTACCACATAACTGTGGTGTTGTCCATCTATCAGTAGTTGTCCTGGATGAAGCAAGTCCTTGAAAGCTGTTAAAGCATTCTCAACAGCTAGTATTTCTTTCTGGTTGATATGCAGATGCATTTGGTTTGGGCTCCATTTGCCCTGAATGCATCTCCCTGCCAGGTGGGCCCCCCAAACATAATCTGATGTGTCTGTAGTTAGGGTTTGGGTGGCAGGGGGTAGAGTGAATGAGTCCCTTGTTTTGGTGACATGTCTCTGCCCACCAAAGAAACTCCTGTTGTAGGCAGGGAATGAGAGGAATCACTGTTTCCAGGCTGTGACAATGTTGACTCCATAAACTTTTTAGGTACCACTGAAGTTTCCTCATATGCAATCACACATATGGAATTAGTAAAATGCAGGATGCCATGAACCCCAAAGCCTGCAAAATTTGTCTTGCAGATAACTGGGTTTTTGTTGTCATTTGTTTAAAGTATGTTGTCAATTGCATTTGTTTGTCTGGCGTGAGGTAAGCCATCTGGGCAGTTGTATTCAATCTTGCACCCAGGAATGTAATGTAATTATTTGACTGGATACCAGTTGTGATTTTTTGCATTTATGGTGTACCCTAGGCATGTTAGAAGCCTTTTTACAAATGCCAGATGTTGAAGAAGTGTCCTTGTCCTCTGCCTGAATGAGACAATTGTCCAGATAAGGATAAATTTGAATGTTCCTTTGCCTGCAGAATGCAATTACTGGTGCCAAGCACTTTGTAAAGACCCTGGGTGCAGTAGATAAGCCAAAGGGCAGGGCAGAGAATTGGTATTGCAAAAAACCTGCTTTGAAGCAGAGGTATCTTCTGCAAGATTCCCTTATTGGGATATGCAGGTATGCCTCTTAAGTCTAGAGTTACTAACCAAGCATTATTGCTTAGCATAAGCAGTAGCTGCTGTAAAGTCAGCATTTTGAATTTTGGAATGTCCAGGCACGTGTCCAGAATTGATAAGTCCAGTACTGGACACAATGCATTGTCTTTTCTGGGTACCAGGAAAAGTCTTGAATAAAATCCTTGTCCTTTTTCCTTTTCTGGTACCGGTTGAATAGCCCCCATATCAGTGAGGGACAACACTCGTTTCTGGGCCTCTGCCTACTGATTTTGTAGCAGATCCGGCCATCCGTTTGGAAATGGCAAAGTAAGGAAATGAAATCTGTACCCCTGGGATACTATGCTCAATACCCACTTGTCCTAGGTAATTAACTGTCAATTTTGAGCATGAAGTGCTAGTTTTCCCCCCCAGGGGGCTGCCAAATCATTGAGACTGCTTATTGTAGGGTTGTGCTTTATCTCCAGATTTGGAGGTAGAGGCACCCCATTGCTTTGACTTGTAAAATCCCTGTGATTGATATCTGGAGCCTTCTGAGCGCCTGGGTTTGCCCTGAGTGGCTCTGTTGGACACAGGAAAGGACCAGTGCCTACTGTACCTGGGTGGCTGCACTTGCAAGAAATCTTTTACAGTTTGCATAGATTTAGCTTGGTCTTCCATTTTCTTTAAAACCTCTTCCGCCTTATTACCAAACAGAGTATCATGCTACAAAGGGGCATCCAACAATTTAGCTTTAACATGATCAGGCAGATTTTGCTCCTTGAGCCAGGCATGCCTTATCACAGATCCAGTAATGGAGGCCCTACAAGAGGCCTCCAAGGAATCAAAACCACATTGCAAAGTAAGCTTTACAACCTGCTCTGCTGAATGCAATAAATCCTGTAACTCTATTTTCCACACAATCAGAAATCAACATCATTTTCTGTTTCAGTAAGGCCATAACATGCTGTTAATATTTACATTTAATATAATATGAAACTGTCAGTTTAAAGCCCTGACTGTCAAGGTTACAGACGTATAAACCTTCTTACCCCATCTATCCAGCGCCCTGGAATCTCTATCAGAAGTGGTAGGATTTTTGGCTGTAGAGGCCTTAACACCCTTGGGACCCTGAGACAGTCTCAGGATCAGCAGCAGAATTTTTGAAAATAAATTTGTGGGAGTCAGGAACCCTGTAATATCTGTCTGGCTTACTAGGAGCCGGAGCCAGGGAATCGGAGCCATGCTTGATTCTGAGAACACATCATCAACAATGTCTAATAAAGGAGGTATTGCCAAAGGCCTATGCTGAGGAAGAAGGAAACCCCCAAGCCTCTTTTTTGTTTCAGACAAGTCCCGCCTCTCCCACTGAAAATGTTCCCTTAAAGTATGCAAAGTCTCTCCAAAAGAGTAATCCTCAGGAGGAGATGCAGATGGGATGGATTCCTCTGCATCAGAATCCTCATAAGGTGGAAGACAAAATTCCTGATCAGAAGAGGAATCGGAAACAATGGAAACCTGATCTGAAGATTCATAATCAGTGCCTTGCCTAGGCCTTTTAGCCGAGGGGGGGTTGGGAACCCCTGATCAAGATAATTAAAACCCAAGCCATTTTGATAATTTGTTTTTTAGGCATAAGGGCCTGGGCATGTAGCTCATGCGTCGTTTTATTACACATAGATGTAGCTTTTGACCTTGTTTTTGTTGATGGCGTCTGTTTAATATAAAACTGTTGAGGCCTGAAAAGCCAGTGCCTGCTCAGCAGCTCCGGACCCATCCAAGGGAGAGACATCGTTGGGAGCAATACTTTGCGAATCTCGTGGCATACCGGACTCCGAATTGGTCTCTGTAGAGGCCTGCAACTCAAAAGTAGTAGATATCAGGGGCTGCGAAAGCCCCTCACTGAGTACTGGCGAACTGCTGACTGGCTTAGAAGAAGCTTCATCGTCGGTTTTGGACCTCAACGGTCTGTCTCTGTCTTTTTCCTTGCGTTTTCTTGTGAACTCCAGTAGTCAGATTGCTAAGCGACGACATTTCAGAGTAGTTAAACCTTGAACCAAAATATTTAGAAGCAAAAATATACAGACGCTTAATAGTGCGTTGGTTAAATTTAGCACAAGACCGACAGCAAGGCAAGTTGTGATCAGGGCCTAGGCAAGGAATACAGTACAAATGAAAATCCTTATGAGGTATTTGCTTCCCACAAGTAATGCAATTAATTTTGACTGACATCGGTAAGGAGCAAGAAAAAGTTTCCCCAAAGGGGTAATTAGCTTTAGTTTGAAGACTTCGGTTCTGAAACTCGAAAAAAAAAAAAAAAAAAGTTATGTACTCACCATAACGTTCCATCCGAGTGGGTAACTTCATTTCTCTGCAACCTGTGGGTATCGGATCCGTCCTCCGATCCGAGCCGGCAGCTTTACCTAGCTAAAAGATCCGAGCTCCTAGCTCCTCCCCCTATCCATAATCCCCTGCTACACATCCCCCATCCTCACATCAAGTTTGCCTATAAAGACTCCACAAGACCCTTGAAAGAGGCCAGTAACCTACTGCCTAACAGAATGGGCAATCCTATCCCATGGTTAAGAACCACGAAACTGGTTAGGGGGAATGGAGGGGGGGTTGGTTGCAGACAAATGAAGTTACCCACTCAGATGGAACGTTATGTTGAGTACATAACTTCTTTATCTGAAGTGGTTAACTTCATTTGGTCTGCAAACTGTGAAACAGAGTCCCCAGCTACCTAGAAACCTTGGGCGGCCCTCAAGGAAGAATATTCCGGAGCACCGCGGAGCCAAAGGAAGCTTTAACTCCTAGAAATCATATCCAATTTATAATGGGAAATGAATGTATGAGAGGAGGACCAAGTAGCTGCTGAACATATGTCATCTATAGGGACTCTAGACCAGAATGCTGCAGAGGTAGCTATGGATCGGGTTGAATGAGCATGGATTCCCAAAGGTACAGGTTTGTTCGAAGCTAAATAGGCCTGAATGATGCATTGTGAAATCCATTTGGCTAATGTCACTTTGGTAATAGGTTTACCCAAAGAAGACTTGGCAAAGGACACAAACAATTGATCAGATTTGCGGTTAGTTGCTGTCCTGTGCAAATAAAAACGCAGTTGTCTATGCACATCCAATTTGTGTAATGTGTATTCCCCTTTGTTCTGGGAACTGGGGAAAAACACTGGCAGATTAACAGACTGATTAATATTTGACTCAATGGCTACTTTAGGGAGGAAGGAAGGATTATTCCAGAGAGAAACTCTGTCCTTATGAAATATTAGGTAAGGGGGTTTCATACAGAGGGCTTGAAGCTCAGACACTCTCCTGGCTGAAGTTATTGCAATCAGGAAGGCTGTTTTCCAAGATAAAAATTTCAACTGAGCAGAAGCAGCCGGTTCGAAAGGAGGGCCCGTTAAAGCCTGTAGGACCATTGTTAAGTCCCATGGTGAGACCGCAGACTTAACTGGCGGTTTTAACAGAAGGGCACCTTTTAAAAAAGTTTTGCAAATCCTGGTGGAAGCCAGTGATCCTACATCATCCCCAGCGTGAAAATGAGAGATGGCTGCCAACTGTACTTTAACCGTAGATGCACTGGCTCCCCGATGAAATATATGGGACAGAAAATCAAGAATCGTCGGAACAGGGAGAGTAAAGGGGTTTAAACCCCTGTCTTTGGCCCAGATAGAAAAACGTTTCCATTTACTACTGTAGATTTTTCTGGTAGGTTTGTGTGCTGTTACCAGAATAGCTTTCACTGGTGACGAGATACCAGGAGTCCTTGCTGTCAGCGGAACCAAGTCGTGAGCTTGAGGTCGTCCAAGTTTGGGGGTTGTAATCCCACAGGATGAGAAACTGGATCCGGAATGGGATCTAAGATCCAAGCAGGAACTACACTGTGAGACCGCAGGTAAGGGAACCAGATCTGGCGAGGCCAGAATGGGGCTATGAGGATTATCTTGCTCCCCAACCGATGGACTTTCTGCAGGAACTTCGTCATGAGCGGAAGCGGGGGATAAGCATAAAGGAGACCGGAGGGAGCCAAGCATGAACCAGGGAGTCTCTGGGGCTCTCCCCTATTGGGGGAATTAGAGCAAAAACTTTGCTGCACTTTGTGTTTGACAGAGAAGAAAAAAGATTGCAGCAAGGTAGAACCCATTTGAGGAAGATTTGTTTCGCTACAAACGGGTTTAGAGACCACTTGTATGGTGTGAGGATTAAGCGACTTAGCTTGTCCGCTAGGATGTTGGTACGGCCCGGAATGTGCGTTGCTACCAGAAAGCGGTTGGTGGAGATTGCTCATTCTCAAACTCTCATGGCCTCTCGGCAAAGGGGATAAGATCTGGTTCCTCCCTGTTTGTTGATGTACCAGACTACAGCCATGTTGTCTGACTGAATTGCAATAGTTCCCGAAGGAAGACGGTCTTGTAGGGCTTGCAACGCCAGAAGTACCGCCCTCATCTCCAGAACATAGATATGCAAAACGGTCTCTGAGGGAGTCCACGTGCCTTGGACGATTCTGCCCATAGCATGCCCCCCGCCACCCGAGGTGAGAAGCGTCCGTGGTCAACGTGGCTTGGGGCTGAGGCATGACAAACTGTCTCTCCTCTCGCAGCTCCCAAGAGTGCAGCCACCAGAGAAGGGAGTCCTTGCAAACCCTGCTCAAGGGAATCGGGGTGTTCAAGGGGTGCAGTAAAAGTGACCATTGGAAGAGTCCACTGAAGAATTCTCATGCACAGCCACGCAAAGGGCGACAGACCGATGGCTGCCACCATGGAGTGCAAAGCTCTCAGGACCAATTCCGCAGGTGGGGCTGGGGACTGGAGAATTGCCAAAACATGGAGACAAACTGCGCAACCTGTCTGTTGTTAGAAAGGCCTTGGAGTGACGTGTATCTATCTTGGCCCCTATAAATTCCAGAACCTGCACAGGAAGAAGGAACGTTTTCTGGAGGTTCACAGTAATACCCAGACGCTGAGTAAGAGCCAGGGTATAATCCCTGGCAGAGCAGAGCCGATGCCTGGTGGAGGCGGTGAGGAGCCAGTCGTCCAGGTACGAAAGACCCAAATGCCCTGAAGTCTCAGGTGGGCTGCGACCACTGCCATGACCTTGGTGAACACCCTGGGGGCTGAGGTGAGGCCGAACGGAAGAGCCCTGAACTGATAGTGACTGGCTCCCAGCCGAAAGCGGAGGAACCTCCTGGATAGTCTGTCCATCAGAATGTGGTAATACGCATCCTTGAGGTCTATGGAGCACATCCAGTCGTTCTCCCATTGGAAAGGGGAATAGATTGCAGAGTGACCATACGGAATTTCTCTTTGGGAATGAACAGGTATAGAGATGAGAGGTCTAGGATAGAACTCCGTTCCCCTGTCTTCTTTGGCACTAAAAAGAACCTGGAGTAATTTCCCACTCTGGACTGGCCTGGGGGGGACGTGCTGGATAGCTCTTTTTTGTAATAGCTTCGAAATTTCTGAAGCTGCTGCCTCCCTTTGATCAGGTGGGACATCGAGGAGGCGTTTTATAGGAGGGGGAAGACTCAGAAAGGGAATGGAATAACCTCTGGATATAATTCGGAGCACCCACCGGTCCGTAGTAATGGACTCCCAAGTTTGGAAGTGCTCCGACAGATGCTCCCCAACTGCCTCCAGAGAGGGACAGTCTGGTAACCCTCAGGGCTGTTGCGCGGGCTTCTCTGAGAAAGGTTCGAGACCCAAGATTCCTCAGCCCCCCCCCCTCTGCCTCTGGGCCAGCGTCCACCTTGTCCTCGTCTGCCTATGAAGGACGAGGGGTCCGAAGCGAGACGGGACTGCTGTGATTTCCGGAACCACATCTTCTTTTGTCCCCTCTGATTCCTCGAGAAGGACCGTTGGGGATTAGAGAAACGAATCCCGATGGCAAACAGCATCTTCCAGTCTTTCTCGCTTTGGACCAGCATGTCACGGACGGCCTTGCCAAAGAGCGTAGAACCGTCAAAGGGCATGTTCGCAAAGGACGCCTTGAAGGCTTCCGCAAAATCGCAAAGGCGGAGCCAAGCATGGCGCCGCAGAGCAATGCCTGCTCCCAATGGCTCAAGCCGCCCCTTCCGCGGCATGGGAGAGTAGCCGCATAGATGTGTTAGTAATAGATTTCAGAGTGGCCATGCGAGTCGAGAAGGTGCATTTGTCCTCTGCCGCCATGGACTCCGGGGGGGGCTCCAGTGTATTCCTTAATCAAGTCTCGGAGTCTGATGACGTGCGCCATATAGTTCAGCGCCCTTACAGAGAAGGTAGCTGAAGCAAACATCCGCTTTCCAATGTGGTCCAACGTCAGAGATTCCTTATCTGGAGGGTGGACCAAGGAACTCTCCTGCACTAGTTCCTTCTTGGTGGCAGCC
This sequence comes from Protopterus annectens, assembly GCF_019279795.1. Taxonomy (NCBI): domain Eukaryota; kingdom Metazoa; phylum Chordata; order Ceratodontiformes; family Protopteridae; genus Protopterus; species Protopterus annectens. The sequence continues at coordinate 1,896,115,907 of NC_056732.1, read as the reverse complement.
GCCACCACCATGGCATCCACTGGAGAACCTTTAGAGCATGCCAGCCTATCAGAAGGGGGACAAAGTATCTTGTCTGGCCTTCTGGGAATTGGCTCCACGGTGTCCGGCTCCTTCCAAGCCCTGGTGGTAATCAAGTCCACCAGGGGGTCAGCCGCAGGCGACACCCAAGAAGTAGATGGGCCTGCATCAAACGCATCCAGGAACACAGACTCAGAGCAAGGTTTTTGGGCAGACCACCCTTCTCTGATTTGCAACATCTCCATGATGTCTCCAAAGGAGACATCCTCAGGGGGTGACCTTGGGGAACATTCCCCTTCCTCAAAGTCTGTGTCCTCTGTGAGGGATTCGGGGGAGTCCAGGTGCCTCCTTTTGCACTTTTGTGAGGAACCTCCTTGGTGGGGCTATCCGAGAAGGGCTCACCCACGGTGTCTTGTTCCTCTAAGGGAACCAACTGGAGCGCCGATGCAGGCTGTCCCTGTCGCCGGATGACGGAGGACAGGCCCAAATGTGCAGGGGTGACGGATGGATCCACAGCCCGGACCGGGGATCTGGAAGTCCTCGACAGCACCCTCTCCACTACATCAACACTGAGGGCGAACCACTCTCCCCTGGCTCCGAGAGCAGCCCCCTCGGCTCCAATGCAGGGATCGACGGAGCTGAAGCGATCGGACACGAGAGGGAAGTGTGCTCCGACCTAAACGGCACCAAAGACAGTTCCCCCCATGGATCCGACGCTTGGCTCTCGGCCCCGAGAGCTAGGATCCAACACGCGCGAGGGCATAGTCGGCGAAGTAACCAAGACTGTCGGTGCCGACGGTTCCCTGGGTCTGAAACGGCACGGATATGAAGACTCCAAAACCAGGTCGGAGAAGGAGCAATCTGGGTAAAGAAAGGGGCAGAGCTCCCCCCAGAGGGGGGGGGGGGAGGCTGGAGCACCCCCATCTGCATTTGAGCCTGCAGGAAACTATGCATCATCCGGCCAAATCAGCATCGGTCAAGCTTCTGGTAGATCTGGAGGAGGTCGTAGAGGCGGGCCTGGAGGGCCGCCTTGAGGGAAACCGGTACTCCTCTTCCGGCTGCGGGGAAAAGCAAGGAGAACGGAGCCGAGAATGAGGAGAACCAGAGGCCCTCTTAGCGGGACTAGCTACCTTCGCTGGTGGGGCCGAGGGATAAGACTCAGCCCGCCTTTTATGCCTGTGCCAGTCCTTCTCTCCTCTTCTCTTTAGAAGAGGAAGAAGAGTCCCCCTCACCCTGAGAAGCAGAGGTAGTTCGAGTCCCCAACAAGGAAGGGGGATTCGAATCAAGGAAGCCGCAGCCGTGACTGGTGCCTTAGAGGGAGAGGAGGAAGAAGAATCCGGGAGAAACAATCCCGCCAGGATTAGCTTGTTCTTCCTATCCCTGACAGCCCGAGGGTTGAAAGCCGCACAAACCTGGCAGCTGGTGGATAAATGGCCCACCCCCAGGCAAATAACACACAGTGTGGCCATCGGCTGGGGACAGCTTATGACTACACTAAGTGCATTTAAAAAAATGGCTTTTGGCCCTTCAGCCATCACACTACACACTCACGCACTAGGGGGAGGGTTGAAAACAAATTTAAAGGAAAATTACCACAAAAAAATTACACTAAGTATACTAGTCGGTAAAGGGGGCTAAACAATACACACACACACCAAAGAAAATTTTGAAAAAAATGATTTTAAAAGGTTTTTATAAAAAGTACAGTTGTGTATACCTACCATAAATGTAGATGTTAGAGTGTCTTCACTGTTGCAGTCATAACTGCAGGGTACTCCTGCCAGCAGGCAGCCCGAGGTCGACCAGAATATCAAAGTCTGGGTCCGGCGTCGGCTGTTCCAGCTAGAACCCTGACGTCAGAGCGCATGGGTATAAAGCTGACAGCCGACGCCATCTTCTCCAGCCTTTCTTGCCCCTGATGTCAGAAGCCCCCATAAAACCAAAAGGTGTCCCAAGGGAAACACAAATACACCAGAAAGGTATGAAAAAGGAAACACAGTAAGCAAATAGAAACAAGAGGGGTCTGGAGGGAGGAATGACTGCAACAGTGAAGACACTCGAACATCTACATTTATGGTAGGTATACACAACTGTACTATGTTCTTCGTGTTTCACTGTTGCAGTCATAACTGTAGGGTAGAATCCCAAAGCTGAGAATACGGGAGGAGGTTATGAAGTACAGGGAGCAGCTAGAAGACCCTGCAAGACAGCAGAGGCAAAGCCTGCCCTAGACTTAGAGTACAAAGGGAGGTTATAGGGATTGGAAAAAGTATGCACAGAGCTCCAAGTGGCAACCTCCAGAATGTCCTTGGTAGGAACTCCTCTGAGAAAGGCTGCTGAAGTGGCAGCTGCTCTAGTAGAATGAGTCCTGACGGTACCTGGAATCTATTTTCCATAAAGAGAGTAACAATATCTTATTCCATGAGCAATCCATTTGGAAATAGTTTGCTTAGAAATGGCTTTACCAAGAGAACTGGAAGCAAAAGAAATAAGCAATTGATCTGATTTCCTGACCAGGTAAAAACGTAGTTGCCTGTGTACGTCCAATGAATGCAAAATCCTTTCCCCCCTATTTTGGGGTTTTGGAAAAAAGGTAGGAAGGTGAATAGTCCGATTTAGAGCCACTCTAGAAACAACCTTCGGCATAAAAGTAGGATTGGTCCTCAAAGAAACTCTGTCCTGATGGAAAATGAGGTATGGTTCCACGGCCATGGGGGCTTGCAACTCAGACACCCTTCTGGCAGAAGTCAAGGCCAGCAAGATAGCTGTCTTCCAGGATAAGAACTTAATGTCCGCAGAGGCAGCAGGCTCAAAAGGAGGCAAAGTAAGCTTTTCCAAGACATAGTTGAGATCCCAAGGAGGGACAGGAGGAGTTCTAGGAGGTTTTAAATTCTTAGCTCCTCTCAGAAATTGTCTGACCAACTGGTGGGAATAAATGGGAGGATCACAATTGAAATGTGCTGAAATAGCAGAAGCATGAATTTTAATGGAAGAAAATGAAAGACCTTTAATCAAAAGGTCTGAGAGATAAAGTAAAATAGATGAGATATCAGGTATAAAAGGATCAGAGTCACGATCCTGCATCCAAATACAAAATCTTTTCCATTTAGAAGCATAAGATTTCCTTGTACTAGGACGCCTAGCTTCCAAAAGAACATCCAAAACTTGTTTAGGAAGAGAAGAAGGAATCAATTGCCTTTGAGCCAAGCTGCCAGACAGAGTCTTGATTTGAGAGTGAAGTACCTGACCCTGATGCTGGGACAGTAGAGAATGGGTCAGAGGAAGACTCCAAGGAGGGACCAAGGAAAGGTGCAGTAGAGTAGGGTACCAAAACTGACGAGGCCAATTTGGAGCTATCAAAATGATCAGTCTGGGTTTGTCTAGCTTTATCTTTAGCAATACCCGAGGCAGAAGAGGAAGAGGAGGGAAGGCATATCCCAAAAGATTCCTCCAGCTGAAGGACAGGGCATCCACTTTCCAAGCTGTCTTGTGGAAGGACCTGGTGCAAAATAGAGGCAACTGATGGTTGAGATGGGACGCAAACAGATCTGAGGACAGCCCCAAACTGCAGTTATCTTGCTGAATAAGTTGGGGTCCAACATTCATTCGTGATGATCCAAAATGTTTCTGCTTAGGCTGTCTGCTAAGAGATTTTGTTTTCCTGGAATGAACTGTGCCTGAAGATCCAGATTCAAATTTAGGGCTGTATCCCATAAGGTCATGGCAAGTCTGCAAAGGGGATAAGAGTGAGAGCCCCCTTGCTTGTTTATGTACCACATGACTGTGGTATTGCCTGTTCGAATTAGCAGAGGTCCTGGCTTCAAAAGAGTCTGGAAGGCTAGAAGAGCATTTCGGACTGCTAACATTTCTTTCAAGTTGATGTGCCATCGAAGGTGTTTGTTTGTCCAAGAACCCTGTTGGCATTTGTCTAGAAAATGAGCTCCCCATGCATAATCCGAGGCGTTCGTGGTTATGATCTGAGTAGGTAGAGGTAGACGAAAGGGCTTGCCTTCGTTCAAAACACACGCCCTGGACCACCAAAGGAATTCCTTCTGGAGGCAGGGAATCAGTGGAATCATTGTATCCAGACTGTGGCAATGTTGAGACCATACACTCTTTAGGTACCATTGAAGTTTCCTCATGTGAAGCCTCGCATTTGGAATCAACAGGATGCAAGAGGTCATGTAGCCCAGAGCCTGCAGGAATTTCCTTGCAGTGAGCTGAGTCAATGCTGCCAAGGTCTTGAAGATTGAAGCCAGCTGTAACTGTTTTTCTGGAGTGAGGAAGGCCTTCTGTAAACTTGTGTTCAAAAAAGAATCAAATGTGACTTTTTTGTGTTCACTAAGAATCCCAGTAGTAGGAGAAGACGTTGAACAAAATGCAGGTGTTGAAGTAGAAGGTCTTTGATGTCTGCCTGAATTAGACAGTCGTCCAGATAGGGGCAAATCTGAATCCCCTGAAGTCTGCAGTAAGCTACTACTGGAGCCAGGCATTTGGTAAAAACTCTGGGCGCAGTAGATAAGCTAAATGGCAGTACAGAGAATTGGAAGTGTCTCGAGCCTGCCTTGAATCTGAGGTACTTTCTGCATTGTTGCCTTATGGGGACGTGTAAGTAAGCCTCTTTTAAGTCCAATGTTACCATCCAAGCATCTTGTGAGAGCATTGGAAGAAGTTGAAGTGTAAGCATCTTGAATTTTGGAATTTCCAAAAAGGTGTTTAATATTGAGAGGTCCAGAATAGGTCTCCAGGAGTTTTGTTTTCTTGGGACCAGAAAAAGTCTCAAGTAAAAACCTTTCCCCACCTCTAGAGGTGTAACAGGTTCTATGACTCTTAAGGCTAATAAAGCGTCCACTTGATTTAAGGCCTCTGTCCATTGATGTTTTGGCAGATCTGGCCAGCCGGAAGGCCTTGGCAGAGTGTGAAAGTGGAATCTGTAACCTTTCAAAATTACGTCTAACACCCATTTGTCCTGGGTAATGCGAGTCCAATTTTGGTAAAAAAGAGAGAGAGTTTTCCTCTGAGAGGGGCATCCAGGGAAGGAGGACCTGAAGCCCAACAGAGGGAGTCATTGAGTCTGCTTTCTTTGGGTTTGAGATCTGTCTTCTCCCCTTCTAGGTGAAGAAGCAGTTCACTGTCTAGATCTGCAAGAGGCCTGAGCCTGCGCCCGACCTCTGGAGCGTCTATATCTTCCCCTTTGAGGCCTGTCAGAGGAGGAAAAAGACCAATTTTTGGAGGGCCAATTTCTGGAAAATCTAGGGGGCTGTACTTGCAAGAAATCTTTTATAGTCTGCATAGACTTGGCTATTTCTTCCATCTTTTTAATAACCTCCTCAGCCTTAGACCCAAATAAGACATCATGCTGAACAGGGGCATCTAGCAATTTTGCCTCAACTTGTTCAGGTAAATTCTGCTCATGAAGCCAAGCATGTCTCCTGATAGTACCAGAGGCAGCCGCCCTGCAAGAAGCCTCTAAGGCATCAAAACCACAATGTAAACTATGTTTGCTAACTTGTTCAGTAGCATGCAACACATCCTGTAATTCCTTGTCCTCAGCACATGCAGGAAAGGTAGAAATCCTTTGTTTTAAAACAGATAAAAGAAACTGTTGATACTTAAACATGTGAAAAGTACAGTTTTGTACCTACCATAAATGTAGATGTCCGATAGGTATGCATCTGCAGTCATAACATATGGGTTGTCCTGCCTCAGGCAGCCCTTCGGTCGGCCGGATTCCAAAGTCTGGGTCTGGCCTCGGCTGATGTCGCACTTTCCCCGACGTCAGAGCATCTGGGGTATAAAAGCATCAGCCGACGCCATTTTCCTCAGTTTTTCTTGCCCCAGATGCCAGGTGCCCTTTAGGAAGGCTAAATTTGGATAAATGCAGAAAATTTCCAAACATTTGCAAAATTATATACATGTATAAACAAACAAATACACCATAATAGATTCCCCCAGCTAGCTAAAAGAGGGGCAAGTACCCTAGGAATACCACAGAGTGGTAGGAGGGAGGGTAAACCTGACTGCAGATGCATACCTATCGGACATCTACATTTATGGTAGGTACAAAACTGTACTATGTCCTTCAAGGATGCATCTGCAGTCATAACATATGTGTAGAATACCATAGCCAATCTGGGGGAGGAGGTACTAAGAAAAGGATGGTGTAGTTAAGATCCCCTGCAGGACTGCAGTAGCAAAACCTGCTCTGGATCTGGAGTATAAAGGTAGATTGTAATGCTTGGCAAATGTATGCACGGAGCTCCAAGTAGCAGCTTCTAAAATGTCCTTGGTAGCCACCCTCGAGGAAGGCTGTAGTGGTGGCCGTGGCCCTTGTGGAATGAGGCCTGATGTTTTCAGGAACTGTCTTTCCATGAAAGGAGTAGCAAAATCGAATGCAATTTCCTATCCATTTTGAAATTGTCTGTTTGGAAATTGCTTTTCCTTGCACCCCAGTAGCATATGCTACAAAATGTTGGTCAGTTTTTCTGCTAGCTTTTGTTCTGTCCAAGTAGTAGCGTAGTTGTCTGTGAATATCCAGGGTGTGCAAAAGTTTTTCCCCTCTATTCTGTGGATTAGGGAAGAACGTAGGCAAGTGAATAGCTTGGTTCAAGGATACCCTAGATACCACCTTAGGCATAAAAGTAGGATTGGTTCTTAGTGAAACTCTGTCCTGATGGAAAATAAGAAATGGCTGCACTGCCATTAATGCTTGTAACTCAGATACTCTTCTTGCTGAAGTGATTGCCAGAAGGAATGCAGTTTTCCAAGACAGAAACTGTAGATCCGCCAATGCTGCTGGTTCAAAAGGAGGAAGTGTCAGTTTCTCTAGCACAAAGTTGAGATCCCAAGCAGGTAGAGGGGGTCTTCTTGGAGGTTTAATATTTTTGATCCCTCTCAGAAATTGTCTGAGGAGAGGGTGCGAGAAGATAGGTGGATCCCCATTGTATTCTGCTGAAATTGCTGAAGCATGAATCTTAATGGAAGAATAGGACAGGCCATTGTGGAACAATTCTGCTAAGTATTCTAGGATATGTGTTATGTTTGCCACTGTGACATCTGACCCTTTTGATGTGCTCCAAATGAGAAATCTCTTCCATTTAGCTGAGTATGTCTTCCTTGTGGAAGGCCTGCGAGCCTCCAAGATAATGTCCTTCACCCTTTGAGATAAAACAGTTCGATTGGGATTTAAGGAATTTTCCAGGCAGTTAGCTGCAATGTTTTCAAGTTGGGATGCAGGGTCTTGAAATTGTTCTGCGTCAGAAGAAGAGGCCATATGGGGAGAGGCCATGATTTTGTCTGAGACATGCTTCTCAATAATGGATACCAGTGTTGCCTTGGCCAGTCTGGAGCTATTAGTATCACTCTTGGCTGTTCCTCCCTGATCTTCAGTAGAACCTTGTACATCAATGGGAGAGGTGGGAAGGCATATACTTTTAGGGCTTTTCAGCTGAAAGAGAGAGAGAGAGAGAGTCCACCCTCCAAGCTTGTGGGTGGTATGTCCTTGAGCAGAATATTTTCAGTTGATGGTTGAGTGGGGAGGCGAACAGATCTATCTCCGGCATTCCCCATGTCTTTGCTAAGAGTTGGAAAATGTCTGGGTGCAGCATCCATTCGTGTGCATCCATGGTAGTTCTGCTTAAGCTGTCCACCAGTGTATTCTCTTTCCCTGGCACGAATTGGGACTGTAGTTGGATATTGCGATTCAGGCATAGTTCCCATAGATTCATAGCCATCCGGCATAGAGGGTAAGAGTGTGTACCTCCCTGCTTGTTTATGTACCACATGACCGTGGTGTTGTCTGTCCTTATTAACAGGTGGCCTTGTTGGAGGAAGGGTTTGAAGGCCTCGATTGCATGCATCACTGCCAGCATTTCCTTTTGGTTTATGTGCATGCTGAGCTGTCCTTGAGGCCATAGGCCTTGGATACATTTGCCCTCCATGTGTGCTCCCCATCCTCGTTCTGAGGCGTCCGTGGTGATGGTCTGCCTTGTTTTTGGTTTGTTGAAAGGCAACCCTCTGTTGGACTGGCAGGCCTGAGCCCACCACAGAAATTCCTTTTAAAGGCATGGAATGATTGGTATCAAGGTTTCTAAACTGTGACTGTGTTGAGACCAAACACTCCTTAGGTACCATTGTAATTTCCTCATATGCAGCCTGGCATGCGGTATCAGAATTATGCAGGATGCCATGTAACCCGGGCCTGCAGGATTTTCTTTGCAGTAAGCTGAGTTTGTCTTGTCAGAAACATGAAGTAATCTGGAAGTTGTTTTTGTTTTTCTTCTGTGAGAAATGCCATTTGGGTGGTTGTGTCTAGATCTGCACCCAAAAAGCAGATCCTTTGGGAAGGTACTAGTCTTGACTTTTGGATGTTGACTGTGTATCCCAAGGCCTGTAGCAGGTGTATGGCATAGGCCAAGTCCTTTATCAAATTTCCCTTGTTGTCCGCTTGTATTAGGCAGTCATCCAGGTATGGGTAAATATGAATTCCCTGTAGTCTGCAATGTGCAATTACTGATGCCAGGCATTTCGTGAATACTCTGGGCGCAGTAGATAAGCCAAAGGGCAATGCTGAGAATTGGTAATGCTCTGATCCTGCAAGAAATCTGAGGTGTCTTCTGCAACTTGGTCGAATAGGGACGTGCAGGTATGCCTCCTTGAGATCTAGAGTCACCAGCCAAGACTCCTTGCCCAACATGGGAAAAAGTTGCTGTAGGGTCAGCATCTTGAATTTTGGCACAATGAGATAAGTGTTCAGTGCGGACAGGTCGAGAATAGGCCTCCATTGATTTTCTTTTCTTGGTACAAGGAATAGTCTGGAGTAAAATCCTTGGCCTTGTTCTGAACATGGTACCTTTTCTATAGCTTTCATCTGAAGCAAATTGTTGATCTGTCTTAAAGCCTCTGCCCTCTGATTTGGTGGAAGGTTTGGCATTCCGTTTCTTTTTGGCAAAGCGTGGAAGTGGAACCTGTATCCTTTGTCTATTTGCAGTGTCCATGTATCCTTTGTAATATAATGCCAGTTTTTTGAGAATAAAGCCAGCTTTCCGCCCAAGGGTGCTTCCAATTGATCCCTGGTAGGCGGAATCAGAGTTAAGTCATTGAGCCTGTCCTGGTGTAGTAGTTGTTGCTGCTGCTGTTGCACTACTCCTCTGGTTGGCAGGCTGCCACTGACTGCCTCTGTAGGAGCCCTTCGATTGACCTCTGCCTCTAGGGTGCCTGTTCCTGCCTCTCTGGGCTCTGCCAGAGTCTGGAAAGGACCAATTCTTAGTAGGTCAGTTTCTGCTGAATCTCGGTGGTTGTACTTGCAGGACTGTTTGCACAGATGTTGCCTTTTCTTCAACCTTTTTTAAGATCTCCTGAGCAGAGGAGCCAAATAAACTTTGTTTCTCCATTGGAGCATCCAGGAGTTTAGCTTTAACATGGTCTGGCAAAGATTGTTCCTTCAGCCAGGCATGCCTACGAATAACTGCCCCAGTCATAGCTGATCTAAATGAAGCCTCCAGTGCATCATAGCCACATTTTAAGAAATTATTACTAACCCGTTGTGAGTTGTGTACCAAATCCTGAAGGGATTTATGGTCTAGGGGTTCAGGAGAAGAAAGTTTCTTATTCAATTCATCTAACAAATACTCTTGGTACGGTATCATATGAAATTGACAATTTAATGCCCTGACAGAAAGAGTTGCAGAAGTATATACCTTCTTTCCCCATCTCTCTAAAGCTCTAGACTCTCTTTCAGAGGGTAGAGGATTTTTGGCAGTGGCGGCCGCAACCCCTTTAGGGCCCTGAGAAATAGTTTCTGGGTCTGCAGAATGGGCTTTATACAGATGGAAATGAGAATCCAAGACCCTGTAGTATCTGTCAGGTTTGGCAGGGGCCGGAGGAAGAGTATCAGGGGCTGTACTGACATCATTGTACACATCATCAATTACATTCAGAACAGGAGGTATAGCTAAGGGCCTATGTTGAGGCAAATGCAAAAAGGTCCTTAATCTTTTTCTAGAATCAGAGAAATCCTGACCTTGCCATTGAGAATGCTCTCTCATGGAGTGTAGAGTCTCACCGAAGGAAAACTCTTCAGGTCAGCATCTGAATCCTCATAAGGCGAATAAGCCTCCTCCTGGTGGTCTGACAACTCAGACCCATCCGTGGAATCATCTGAAGAGTGTGGGTCAGAGAGGTCAGTCCTGGGCCTTTTCTCCGGAGGAGGGTGAGAGGCCCTGTCTGGGTGAGGTTGTAAACCCCTAATTAAGGAAATAAGGTCATCTACAAGGCTGAGGATCTGTGAACTAGAGGAAGGCCTCTGGGAGGTAGTTTTGGTAGGCAAAGCTTTAGATAGTTTGGCAGCTTTAGCCCTAGAAAAGGCCTTAATGGACATGGAAGCAGGGGGCCGGCCTAGCTGCCCCACGAGTAGGAGTAGAAATGTCCAAAGGTATGGTGTCGGACATTTCCTGAACACTGGTTTCGGTAGGAAGATCGGTAGCAGACTCAGCCGGGGCCTCCCGGGCCTCGGTGCCTAGCCGTGGTTTCAGCCAAAACCGCTGGCCGCGAGTGTCGGTCTTTTTCCTTCCGTTTTTTCACCATATGCGTAGTCGGAGTCTCCGACGGCATTTTATAAGCAAAAGTGGCACCAAAAAATTCCTCTGCAAACTCTGACTGACGTCTAAGAGTTCGTCGGTTGAAGGAAGCACAGGCTAAACAGGCCGATACGTCGTGGTCTGGGCCTAAGCAAGGAAGGCAGTAGGAATGGAAATCCTTATGAGGTATTTGTTTCCCACAAGTTAAACAATTATTTACTTTGTCTGACATCGGCTGAGGCAAGAAAGAGTCCCCACGGGTACTTAGCTTTTTCAAGTCTTGGTAGCTGAATTCACTGGATCTGACCGACCGGCACTCATGAACAGCTTCTGCTTCGGCACCGCGGCAAGAAAGACTGAGGAAAATGGCGTCGGCTGATGCTTTTATACCCCAGACGCTCTGACGTCGGGGAAAGTGCGACATCAGCCGAGGCCAGACCCAGACTTTGGAATCCGGCCGACCGAAGGGCTGCCTGAGGCAGGACAACCCATATGTTATGACTGCAGATGCATCCTTGAAGGACATCTGGCAATTTAAAGCTCTAATACAAAGGGTAGCTGAAATATAAACCTTTTTGCCCCACCTGTCCAAGGCACGAGAATCCTTTTCAGAGGGGATAGGATTCTTAGAGGAGGCGGCCTTAGCAGCCTTGGAACCCTGCGAAATGGTTTCAGGATCAGCAGAAGGGTTCTTGAATAAGAATTGATGGGAATCGGGGACCCTGTAAAATCTATCAGGCTTAGAAGGAGCAGGCGGCATGGAATCAGGATTCAAGTTAGCTTCAGAGAAGGCATCATCCACAATGTCAAGTACAGGAGGAATAGCTAAAGGCCTGTGCTGAGGGAGAAGAAGAAATTCCCCGAGTCTCTTTTTGGAAGCAGAATAATCTTGACCTTCCCAATGAAAATGCTCCCTCATCTCATGCAAGGTTTCCCCAAAGGAGAAATCTTCAGGGGGAGAGGCAGAGGGAACAGAATCCTCTGCATCCGAATCCTCATATGGAGGAAAAGAGTAACCCTGATCAGAGGAAGAAAAGTACAGTTTTGTACCTACCATAAATGTAGATGTTCAAAGATCCACATTGCTGCAGTCCTTACACTTGGGTAGTCCGCTGTCCTCGGTCGGCCCGAATATCAAAGTATAAGGCTGACGTCGGTCAAGGCGCATTTGACTGACATCAGGACGTCAGGGTACAAATGCGCATGACCGACGTCATATCCTCAGTCTTTTCTTGCCCCAGATGTCAGAAGGCCCTAAAAATAAAGGTCAAAACCAAAAGACAGCAAACAAACAACTAACCATCCTAACACTAAAAATATGTACAATATATACAATATACATCATATTGACAACCCAACCCACACAACCCTCTAACTACAGAGGGAAGGAGGGAGGGTATGGACTGCAGCAATGTGGATCTTCGAACATCTACATTTATGGTAGGTACAAAACTGTACTATGTTCTTCATCTCACATTGCTGCAGTCCTTACACTTGGGTAGAATCCCAAAGCAGAGGTAAGGGAGGATGGCCAAACTATAAGGAAGCAGGAGCTGCCAAAATGCCCTGCAAAACAGCAGTGGCAAAACCAGCCCTGGATTTAGAGTAAAGTGGTAGGTGATAATGCCTAGAGAAAGTATGCACTGAACTCCAAGTAGCTGCCTCCAAAATATCCTTGGTTGCCACCCCTCAAAAAGCTGTCAGTGGCAGTAGCCCTAGTGGAATGAGGCCTAATCCCACCTGGAATCTCCTTGCCATGATGGGAATAACAGAAAGCAATGCAAAACCCAATCCACTTAGAAATAGTTTGTTTTGACACAGGCTTGCCCTGAGAACTCAAAGCAAAAGAAACAAATAACTGCTGAGACTGCCTGAACCCTTTAGTTCTGTCCAAATAATATCGCAACTGCCTGTGTACATCTAAAGTGTGCAAAATCTTTTCCCCTTTATTTTGGGGATTTGCATAAAAAGTAGGCAAATGAATAGTTTGGTTTAAAGCCACACTAGAAACCACTGTAGGCATAAAGGAAGGATTAGTACGTAAAGATACCCTATCCTTATGGAAAATGAAGAAAGGCTCAACCGCCATAAGGGCCTACAACTCAGAAACCCTTCTTGCAGAGGTAATAGCCAACAAAAAAGCAGTCTTCCATGATAAAAACTTTAATTCAGTAGTAGCTGCAGGCTCAAAAGGTTGTAGAGTGAGTTTCTCCAACACAAAATTGAGATCCCAAGCAGGAGTAGGAGCTCTTCGTGGGGGTCTTATATTCTTTCCCCCTCTAAGAAATTGCTTGACCAAAGGATGAAAACAAAGGTGGGTCACAATCATAGTGAGCGAAATTGCTGCAGCATGAACCTTAATAGAAGAGAAGGACAAACCTTTGTCCAATAACTCAGTAAGATATTGAAGAGCCACACTTAAATTAGGCTCAGAAACATCAAAATCCTTTGCTGCACTCCAAAATAAAAATCTCTTCCATTTATCTGCGTACACTTTCCTTGTACTAGGCCTTCTAGCTTCCAAAATAACATTCAAAACTTGCTGTGGAAGTGGAGGCCCACTATGGTTCAAAACAGAATATGCCAGACTGTTAGGTGCAGAGAGTGAAGCTTGACATTGAGCAAATGACTGTCCTCCTGAGACAACAGGTGTGGAATCGAAGGCAAAGGCCATGGAGGCTTCCGTACCAGGCTTCTCAGTAATGGGTACCAATGCTGTCGAGGCCAATCTGGAGCTATCAAAATCATCCTTGGCTTGTCTTTGTCTGGCCTTCAGTAGTACCTTTGGGAGGAGAGGCAGAGGCGGAAAGGCATACACATGAAGATTGCTCCAATTGAAAGAAAGAGCATCCACTTTCCAAGCTGTGGGATGAAACCTTTTTGTGCAAAACTTTGGCAGCTGGTGGTTTAGTGGAGAAGCGAACAGATCTATGTCTGGAGTTCCCCAGGACACTGTCAATTTCTGAAATACATGAGGATCCAATTTCCACTCGTGGGCATCCATAATTTGTCTGCTCAACACATCTGCTAAGGAGTTCTGTGCTCCCGGCAGAAACCTTGCCTGATGATTTAGCTGTAAACTGAGAGCAGTCTCCCACAAAATCATTGCTTGCCTGCATAGAGGATAAGAATGTGTTCGCCTTGCTTGTTGATGTACCACATGACAGTTGTGTTGTCTGTTAGAATCAACACCTGCCCTGGAAGAAGTAAATCCTTGAAAGCTATTAATGCAAACTGGACTGCTAACATCTCTTTCAAGTTGATATGTAGATGTTGTAGTCTGGCAGGCCACTTGTCTTGTATCCACTTTCCATTCAGATGAGCTCCCCAAGCTTTGTCTGAGGCATCTGTCGTTAGAATCTGACTCGCCTCTGGCCGGGTCACAGAGTCCCTTGTTTAGGTGACATTCCTGAGCCCACCACAACAATTCCTTTTGAATGCAAGGTATTATTTGAATGACAGTGTCCAAATCCTGGCAGTGGTGTGTCCATACATTTTTGAGATACCAATGTAGCTTCCTCATATGCAGTTTGGCATTGGGAAGCACCAGAAAACAAGCTGCCATGAACCCCAAGGCTTGAAGGACTGTCCTTGCAGTCAGCCTGGACTGATGAGACAACTGATGAAAGTAAAGGGAAAGATTCTTTTGTTTGTCCGGGGTCAAAAAGGCCATCTGGGATGCTGTATTCAGTCTCACACCCAGAAAGCACATGTCCTGAGAGGGTACTAGACTGGACTTTATTTCGTTCACAGAATACCCCAGGCATCTTAGCACTGCTATCACATAATCCAAATGATGAAGAAGCTTGTCCCTTCCTTGAGCCAGAATCAGGCAATCGTCCAAATAAGGATAGATCTGTATTCCTTTTAACCTGAGGAAAGCTATCACTGGAGCCAGAACTTTCGTGAACACTCTGGGTGCAGTAGATAAGCCAAAGGGCAATGCAGAGAACTGATAATGAGAAGTCCCAGCACGAAAACGCAGATACTTCCTGCAACTCAGTCTGATAGGAACATGAAGATAAGCCTCCTTGAGATCCAAAGTTACCATCCAATGATCTTTGCCCAGCAGAGGTAAAAGCTGCTGTAATGTCAACATTTTGAACTTGGGAATGTCCAGATAAGTGTTGAGGATAGATAAGTCCAAAATTGGTCTCCACGTGTTCCCTTTCTTTGGTACTAGGAACAGGCGGGAATAAAATCCTAGGCCCACTTCTGGCATAGGGACCGGCTGTATGGCCCCTATTTGGAGTAACAGAGAAATTTGCTTGTGAGCCTCTATTCTTTGTTGAGGAGGAACGTCTGGCATGCCTTTGAAAGGAGGCAAGGTATGGAAATAAAACCTGTAACCGTGGTGTATGATATCCAATACCCATCTGTCTTGGGTAATTAAACTCCAATTTTCTTTGAAAAGTGCCAACCTTCCCCCCAAAGGTGCTGCCAGACGAGAAGGCTCTGGCAGCTGAAAAGGTAGGTCATTGGGTCTGTTTACGAAAGGACTGACCCCTGCCCTCACCCAAAGACTGTGCAGGAGAACTCCCTGTTCTAGGCCTGAAAGAGCCCTGAGCTCTGCCCCTACCACGTCTAGTTCTACCACTAGACTGGAAATCATAAGAAGGATACGTCCACCCCTTAGTAGGCCAATTTCTACTAAACTTTGGAGGCTGGACCTGCAAAAAATCTTTAACAGTCTGCATAGACTTAGCCTTGTCTTCCATTTTCTTTAAAACTGCCTCAACAGGAGAACCAAACAACACATCAGATTGTAAAGGAGCATCTAAAATCCTTGTTTTAACATGGTCAGATAAATTCTGATCCCTCAGCCAGGCATGCCTGCGAAGAACTGACCCAGTGGCAGCCACCCTAGACGAGGCCTGTACAGCATCAAAACCACATTGCAAAGAATGCTTACCCACCTGTTCAGAAACATGTACTAAATCTTGTAACTCTTTACAATCAATACCTTCCGCCAGAGCATCAACCTTAGACTTCAATTGTGAAAGGAGATAGTTTTGGTATTTCAACATATGAAACTGGCAATTCAAAGCCCTCATAGCTAGAGTGGAAGAAGTATAAACTTTCTTTCCCCATCTATCCAAGGCCCTGGCCTCTTTATCTGTAGGAACAGTTCTTGACAACAGAAGCCTTAACACCTTTAGGCCCCTGACTAACAGTTTCTGGGTCCCCTAGGACTCTTAAAAGATACTTATGAGCTTCAGGCACCCTGTAATACCTATCCGGTTTAACAGGAGCAGGAGGCAAAGAATCAGGATTAAGAGAAGCCTCTGTAAAACATCTTCCACCACATCCAAAACAGGAGGTATAGCCAAAGGCCTATGCTGGGGTAAAACAAAATTCCCTAAGCCTTTTCCTGGAATCAGAGAAGTCCTGACCTTCCCACTTAAAATGCTCCCTCATGGAATGAAGAGTTTCTGAAAAAGAAAAATCCTCAGGAGGAGAAGCAGAAGGAGTAGAATCATCCACATCAGAATCTGAATAAGGACAATACTCCTGCAAGTCTTCAGCCGAAGACTCTGAAGCATCCGAAGCCTGCTCAAAACTCCCTAGCTCAGGCTCCACCCTAGGTCTCTTATCAGGAGGGGGCAAAGAACCCCTAATCAAAGTAATCAAATCTTCTGCCATTTTAAGCATATGCTTCTTGGGCACAGTTCCTGAAGAACTAGGGGTGACACCAACTGAAGCTAAACCTGGCCTGCCTCCGGGAGAAGCCTTGGAGACAGAAGGAGAGGGCCTAACCACCCTAGGAAGGGTGGGGAGTATAGTAACCTGAGAAGCCCCATCAGCCTGACCTGCCTCCTGAGAGGCCACATCCTGCAATAACAAAGTCTCACCCTGGGATCCCAAAGAAACCTCCGGTGGAACCACCGGCTCCACCGACACCTCTAAAGAACCGGCGTCCGGTACGGACGGTTCTTCTAGCCTAGGCTTAACTGCTTTGTCCTTGCGCTTCTTGAAGCGGCGCCGGAGCATCCGGCGGCATTTATAATTGCACCGCTTCAAGACTAACCTGGCACAATCTAACCTTCTCTTTATAGTGCGCTTATTGAATCTAGCACAAGAGCGACACCCAACAACGCCGTGCTCAGGCCCTAAACAAGGAATACACAAAGTATGATAGTCTCTATGCGGTATCTGTTTCCCACAAGAAATACAATTATTCACTTTTTCTGACATCCGTAAACCACTGAGGCAAGAAAAACTAAAATATTCTAACGGGTACTTAGCCAACTTTGACTGTCTGAAACTCCGAAATCGAAAAATTTCAGAACGCCAACCGGCACTTGCAATGCTGCTTCTGCATCGGACCATGCGGCAAAAAAGACTGAGGATATGACGTCGGTCATGCGCATTTGTACCCTGACGTCCTGATGTCAGTCAAATGCGCCTTGACCGACGTCAGCCTTATACTTTGATATTCGGGCCGACCGAGGACAGCGGACTACCCAAGTGTAAGGACTGCAGCAATGTGAGATGAAGAACATCAAAAGATACAGAAGCCTGATCAGAGGAATCGTAAGGGATATCCTGTCTAGGCCTTTTCAAGAGGAGGGTGAGAGCCCCTAATCATAGTTAATAAATCCTCAGCCATCCGAAGTAATTGCTTCTGAGTCTTAGGAGCTGAATCCGAAGAAGCTTGAGCAGAAAGTTAGCTTTTGTCTTTGTGGAAATAGTAATGTGTGAAGGCCTGAAGACCCCCTCAGAAGCCGGTACCTGCACAGCGGTTCCGGGCCCATCTGAAGAAGCGACGTCCGAAGGTCCTGCAGCAGACAAATTACTAGGCCTAGTTGGCTCACCATGTGAGTCCGTGTCGGCCATCGGTTCTGAAGTGGCGGACGACACGGGCTGCAAAAGCGCCTCACTGACGCCGAACCCGAAGCTGGCTCCAGCTGCAAAGTTTCCTGTTTGGACCTTGGAGGCCTGTCCTTGTCTTTGCGCTTCTTCTGTAATCCGGTAGTCGGTAAAGTATCCGACGACATTCTATAATTAAATAGTCTACCGAAGTAATTCTAGGCCCAATCGTACCTACGCTTGATAGTGCGAGAATTAAACCTGGCACAGAACAGACAAGAAACGTCGTGGTCAGGGCCTAAGCAAGGTAGACAGTAAGAGTGGAAATCTTTATGAGGTATTTGTTTTCCACACGATACACAATTATTAACTTTTTCTGACATCGGAGGAGCAAGAAAAAAGTTTCCCCAACGGGGTACTTAGCTTTGAGAAGAGAAGTAGAAAACTTCGGACCGACGACAATCACACCACGTTGTCTTGAAAATGCCAACCAACAACTAGCGAACTGCTTTGCACCGCACGGCAAGAAAGACTGGAGAAGATGGCGTCGGCTGTCAGCTTTATACTCATGCGCTCTGACGTCAGGGTTTTAGCTGGAACAGCCGATGCCGGACCCAGACTTTGATATTCTGGCCGACCTCGGGCTGCCTGCCGGCAGGAGTACCCTGCAGTTATGACTGCAACAGTGAAACACGAAGAACATCTGGAAATTTCTCACCCACGCCTAAGAGCTCGTCTCTAGAAGCTGCTATAAGCCACTGCAAACTAGATCTGAAGATGGGGGATGTGTAGCAGGGGATTATGGGTAACGGGAGGAGCTAGGAACTCGGATCTTTTAGCTAGGTAAAGCTGCCGGCTCGGATCAGAGGATGGATCCGATACCCACAGGTTGCAGACCAAATGAAGTTAACCACTTCAGATCGAAAATTTCAGAAGTCGGACGACCGGCACTTGCGAACTGCTTCTGCTTCGGGCACCGCGCGGCAAGAAAGCCTGATTAAAATGGCATCAGCTGCATATTTTATACTCCTGATGACCTGACGTCATGGAAGAGGAGACAGCAACAGACGCAGGACCCAAGACTTTGATATTCAGGCCGACTGAGAGCACCCTGCCGGCAGATTATCCAAATGTAATGACTGCAACAGTGAAACACCAAGAACATCCCTAAATAAGCTACAAGTAACAGGAAGCACAACACACAAAAAGACCACATGGAAACAATGGGGAGGACTAGGTCCTCTAAATGAAACGGGCCTAGCCCATGGGAAGAAAGGAGTGAACGGTATACCAAAAAATGGCCAACGAAAAAGGCCACACACAACCAGCAAGAGAGCCCCACACACACAGTAGCTATGAAAATAGCTTTTCATTAACAAATAGCTAAAACTTTAGAAAAAAAGTGTACTTCGCCATGAACAAAAGCGAAACCACGTCTGAGCGTAAAGAGCAGTAAACGAGATCTGGGGAATGGGCCTGTTTGCATAATGGGATACCTCTTAGCCAAGAGCCAATTGAAGACTTTGAGCTAGAGTATGGCCGAGTCGGAGCAGAGGTTCAGCTCCGAACCCAGGGGTAAGAATGAAGGTTAGATTGGACTACATAACATCTGAAGTTCACACAATGCACATCAGTGCCATCCACATACAATGAAATTGTGCTGTGACCCTATATCCCAAACTAACATGGCTAGTCTCCATAGGAGGCACAAACTCCCCCCCCCCCCCGTTTGCTGGTGACTATGGTACTTTTTCCCTGGTGATGGGAAATAAGCACAACAAATATATTCCAGCTTTCAAGGACTGGAGAGCAGCATAACCTACCTGCTGGATCCTGCAACTCTGAAAATATTTTCCCTTGAAGAAAGAATGGTTGTATAAAATCTTACCGTACCATAGATGTCCTCTTCCATGTTGCAGTATTCTTGGTGTGAGGTTTTCCGCCTCAGGTGGCCCGTACATCAGCTCCTATACAAAGCTTCTGCTTGGCTGTTGCAGTTGCATGGGAAGTCACACGTAGGCCATAAACCAGGGACATTAAATGTGATATCTGCAAACACACACACCTCAGAATTTGAAAGCCCAGCAAGACAGGAGTAAACTGAGTAGCTAGTGATGTCAGTCACAGAATCAAGGAGCCATTTTGTGGTTAAACTGGTCACAGGAAAGGGTACAACCCCCAGGAAAACCAAGAGAGATCAGTAATGAATGAGAGAAAAAGGGTAGGGAGATTACGTGGATGGGAAGGAATACTGCAAGATGGAAGAGAAGAACATCTGCGGTTATGGTAAGATTTTACACAACTATTTTATGTCCTTCAATTCCTATGTTGCAGTATTCTTGGTGTGGGAGAGTACCACAGCTTAGTTGGAAGTAAGGGAGGAGGTAGAAGTTGATTTCACAAAGCCCTGCAGAATTGCTCTAGCAAATCCTGCACGTGCTGTGGAGACATTGTCTAACTTGTAGTGTTTGGTGAAAGTGTGAATGGTGGACCATGTGGTTGCTTCTAGTATGGATGCAGTGTCCAGGCCTTTTAAGAAGGCTTTGGAGACTGCCACTGCCCTGGTAGAGTGAGCTTTAACTTCTTGTGGGAGTTTTTTGCCATGGTGAGAATAACGTAGGCAAATAGTTTTTCTAATCTAACATGCAATGGGTTTGTTTGAAGACTGCCTTACTCAGGCCCTGAGGTGGAAGGAAACAAAGAGCTGATTTTTTTTTTCTTTTTTTTGTGTCTAGGTAAAACCTTAGCTGTCTGTGTACATCCGGGGAGTGGAGTATTCTCCTACTTTCATTGGTGGGAGAGGGGTAGAAAGGTGGGTAGATGAAGATATTGGTTTAAGGACAGATCTTTGACCACTTTCGGCATAATGGAAGGGTTAGTTCTTAGGGTTATAGCCTGTCCTTGTGGAAAGTAGTGTATGGAGAGCAGGCCATAAGGGCCTGTAATTCAGACACCCTTCTGGCTGAAGTTATGGCCACTAGCAGGACTGTCTTCCATGTGCACATATGCAGAGTTGCCGTATCAGCAGGTTCAAATTGAGTCGGTTAGTTTTTCCAGGATGAAGTTCTGATGGGTTTTCTTGGTGGTCTGATGTGCAAGATGCCTTTTAAGAAAAGCTTCACATTGCGCCTGGCTAGTAGGGGACAGTCTAGTGGTAGGCAGGCTGAGATTGCTGAAAGGTGGACTTTCACTGAAGAGTAAGAAAGTCCCCCCTTTACTAGTTGATACATATAGGCAAGAAAGTACAGCTGTGTACACTTACCATAAATGTAGATGTTAGAGTGTATTCACTGTTGCAGTCATCACATTTGGGTTATTCCTGTTAGGACAGTGCTCGGCCGACCTGAATACCAAAGACTTAGTATTTCTGGGTCAGTTGCTTTCACTCCAGGACTGACGTCAGGTCATCAGTAGTATAACATAAGGCAGCAGACACCATTACATCAGTTTTTCTTGCCCTAACCTGTCAGGAGCCCCCAAGTAGAAGCCAGGTTCTGGTGGAAGAACCCCACCATTAGAAAGTAAATACCAATATGTCCCTTGTAAGGAAAGGGAAGAAAAAAGGGGGATGGAAGAGGGAAACCAGGACTGCAACAGTGAAGAAACTAACAGCCACATTTATGGTAAGTGTGCACAACTGTACTATGTTTTTCATTTTCCGCTGTTGCATTCTTCACATTTGTGTTGATTCCCAAAGCTGAGGAAATGGGTGGAGGCAGTCAAGAAAACTAGGGGCTGGCTAGGATACCTTGCAAGACTGCAGAGGCAAACCCTGCCCTGGATTTCGAGAAGAGGCAGGTGGCAATGTTTGGTAAAAGTGTGAACAGATGTCCAGGTGGCAGCCTCCAGGATGTCCCTGGTGGGGACTCCTCTGAGGAAAGCTGCAGAGGTGGATGCTGCTCTGGTGGAGCAAGTTCTGACCCCCTTGGGGGGGGGGGGGGTGGCTTTCCATGTTGTTTGTAGCAGAAATGGATGCAGTGTGCTATCCATTTAAAAATGGTTTGTTTGGAGATGGCTTTGCCTTCTGCCCCTGTAGCAAACCTAACCAGCAAATGATCAAACTTTCTGAAGGATTTAGTCCTATCCAAATGGAATCTGAGCTATCTGTGCACATCTAGAGGGTGCAGGATCATTTCCCTCTTGTTCTGGGGATTAGGAAAAAAGGTGGGCAAATGAATGGATTGGTTGAGAGCCACACTGGACACCACCTTAGGCATGAAGGACGGGTTAGTCCTGAGGGATACCCTGTCAGCATGGAAGATGAAGTGTTCCACAGCCATGAGTGCTTGCAGCTCGGAGACTCTTCTGGCTGAAGTGATGGCCAGAAGGAAAGCTGTCTTCAGGAGAGAAATTTTAGCTCTGCAGAAGAAGCTGGTTCGAAAGGGGGTAGAGTGAGCTTTTCCAACACAAAGTTAAGGTCCCAAGCTGGGTTTGGTACTCTTCTGGGTGGCCTCAAGTTGCTAGCCCCTCTTAGGAACTGTTTGATCAAGGGGTGTGAGAAAAGGGGCTGCTCAGTGGGAAAAAGAGCAGAGGTAACAGAGGCAGGAATTTTAATGGAAGAAAAAGAGGCCATTGTGTAGCAGGACATCTAAGTAATCTAGGATAAGAGGGCGGGAGGGAGGGCTGTGCCGTACTGGCTCCCTTAGCCTGAATCTAGGTGCAGAACCTTTTCCATTTGTCAGCATAAGACTTTCTAGTGCTAGGGAGTCTGGCCTCAAGTACAACATCTAGAACCTGTTTACTGAGGTTGGCAGATTGATCGGGGGTTAGAGAATAAGCCAAGCTGCCAGAGGAGTGTGTGCAATTGGGGATACATGAATTCCCCTTCCTTCTGGGTCAGGTTTTGAATCTGAGGAAGATGCTATAGTGGCAGTGGGGACAGACTGCCCAGCAAGGGGTACCAGTGCTGGTGAGGCCAGTCTGGCTCTGTAATTGTTCTTGGTTTTCTTTCTTTATTTTGAGCAGTACCCTGGGGATGAGAGATAGTGGAGGAAAGGCACAGACCAACAGATTGACCTAGGGGAAGGACAGGACATCCCACTTTCCAAGCCATGCAGTGATGCTCCCTGGTGCAGAATTTGCTGAGCTGATGGTTGGTGTGGGAGGCAGAGAGGTCAACCTTCCGGGTGCCCCATTTCTGAGTTATTAGGGTGAAAATTCTTATGTTAAGCTGACACTCGTGTGGGTCCAAAAGATTTCTGCTTAATTGGTCTGCCACAGAGTTGGTAAAAATTGTGCTAACAGGTGGAGTTGCATGGCAGAGGCCGTGTGTCAAAGGGTCATGGCCAGCCTGCATAGAGGCTAGAAGTGAATCCCTCCCTGCTTGTTGATATACCACCTTATAGTGGTGGTGTCTGTTTTGATCAGGGGAGCCCCTGGGGAGAGAAGGGACTTGAAAGCCATCAAGGCATGCTGGACAACCATCTCTTTTTGGTTGATGTGCAGACAGATTTGCTCTGGGCTCCATTGGCCCTGTATGCACCTGCCGTCCAGGTGTGCACCCCAGGCATAGTCTAATGCGTCTGTGGTGAGGGTCTGGGTGGCAGGGGGTGATGAGAAAGGTAGTCCTTTGTTGTGGATGCATGCTGTTGCCCACCACAGAAAATCTTTCCTGAGGCAAGGAATTATAGGTATGAGACACTCCAGGTCTTGAGAGTGTTGACACCAAAGGCTTTTTAGGTACCATTGACGTTTCCTCATATGCAGTCTGGCATATGGAATGAGTAGTATGCAAGGTGCCATAAATAACCCCCAGAGCTTGCAGGATCTTCCTTGCAGATAGCTGGGGTCTGGGTGGCTAATTGAGAGAAGTAGGCTGTCAGGAAATATTGTTTTTCTGGTGTAAGGAATGCCATCTAGGATGCTGTGTCCAGGCTTGTTTCCCAGGAATATAATCCTTTGGGTGGGGGGCACAAGTTTGGATTTCTTTTCGTTGATTGTGTACTCTAGAAAGGACAGTAGGGACTTTACAAAGGCCAGGTGCTTGAGCAGTTTTTCCTGGTTGCCTGCCTGAATTAGGCAGTCGTCTAAGTATGGGTAAATCTGAATATTTCTTGGTCTGCAAAAGGCAATGGCTGGAGCCAGACATTTTGTGAAAACTCTGGGACCAGTAGATAAGCCGAAGGGAAGCGCAAAGAACTGAAAATGCTGAGATCCTGCACTGAAACGGAGATTTCCTGCATGACTCCCTGATAGGAATATGGAGGTAGGCCTCTTAGATCTAGGATGGCTCGCCAAGCATCCTTGGAGAGCATGGGTAGCAGCTGCTGCTGGAGGGTGAGCATTTTGAATTTTGGGATCACTAGGAAGGTGTGCTAGGTGCCCTCTTTTCTGGGTACCAGAAAAAGTCTGGAGTAGAAACCTTGGTCTCTCTCTGTCCTGCAGAAACGTGCTCTACTGCTCTCAGAGAGCAGGGAAAGGACTTGCTTTTACGCCTCTGCCCACTGGTTTGGCGGTAGATATGAGAACCCTTTTGGGGAAGGGTGTGGAAAATTTGTATCCCTGGGACACTATGTTGAGAACCCAGCGGTCGTTGGTAATTGTAGCCCAGGTGCTTGCATAAAAGGAGAGTTTTCCTCCTATGGGTAAGTGAAGGTGGGCAGAGGGAAGAGGTGGGGGAGGCGAGTCATTGTGAGTTCTTACCATAAGGGGGTGACTTAGAACTCCCTGGTTTTGAAGTGGAGGAAATCCACTGTTTAGACCTCTACATTCCTTGTGACTGCTAACTGGGGGGGGGTCTGGTTCTCCGGGGTCTGGGCTGGACTGGCCGAGTGGAAGCAGGAAAGGACCAGTGCTTGGTGGGACAATGCCTGCTGAACCTGGGTGGCTGGACCTGTAAGAAATCCTTAACTGTCTGCATAGATTTTGCTTTTTCTTCCAACTTTTTTTTTTTAAGACCTCTTCTGGCTTAGTGCCAAATAAGTTGTCTTTGTGCAAGGGGGGTATCCAACAATTTAAATTTGACATGGTCTGGCAAGGGCTATTCCGTAAGCCATGGTCTGGTGACCGTTGCCCTGCAAGAAGCTTTTAGGGCATCAAAACCACAGTGCAAGGTGCGTTTAGTTACTTGACTTGCAGGATGCATCAACTCTTGCAACACTCTAGATTCTGCACAACCAGGAAAGGAAGGCATCTTTTGTTTGAGGAGTTCCAGGGTAAGTTGCTGAAATTTTAGCATATGGAACTGACAATTTAGTGCCCTGATAGCAAGGAAAGCTGAGGTGTTTACTTTTTTTTACCCAATCTGTCTAGTGCTCGGGAATCCCTATCTGAGGGTGTGGGATTCTTAGCAGAGGTAGCTTTAATCCCTTTAGGCCCTTGAGAAATTACCTCAGGGTCAGCAGTAGGATTTTTAAAAAGAAATTTGTGCGAGTCAGGGACTCTATAGTACCCGTCTGGTTTTCTAGGTGCAGGAGTGAGGGTGTCAGGAGTCCAACTGGATTCCAGGAAAACATCCTCCACAACATCCAGAACAGGGGGGATGGCCAAGGGTCTGTGCTGTGGAAGATATAAGAATTCCCCGAGTCTCTTTTTAGATGGACTCTCCCATTGCAAATGCTCCCTTAAGGTATGAAGGGTTTCCCCAAAGGCAAAATCCTCTGGGGGACAGGCGGAAGGGATGGAATCCTCTGCATCAGAATCCTCATAAGTAGAGAGGAGTTGCATGTCTTCATATTCAGATGCATCAGACTCAGACTCTTGTTCAGACAAAACTACAGGGGACAGATCTCTTTCCTTTTGGAGGGGGTAGCTTGGCTTCCCCAATCAGCATGATAAGGTCTTCCGACATTTTGAGCATTTGAGACAGAGGCAAGGAAGCACCTTCCTGAGACTGGGTAATTGGTTTCTTGGGTGTGGCTTGTACCCTGGGCCTAAGAAACTCGGTAGCTTTTGAAAGAACGGTAGTTGCAAAAGATGATGTCTGTTTGTGTTGAGAATCGGTAGTGCAAAGGACTTCCTTGGAAGCCGGTGCCTGCTCAGCAGCTCTGGACCCATCCAAGGTAGACATAACCGCAGGATCCTTAGTCAAGAGTTTATCAACATACCAGACTCTGAAAGGGTCTCTGTAGCAGTCTGCGAATCCACAGAAGCAGGCATCAGGGGCTGCAAAAGTGCCTCACTGAGGACCGGAGAACTGACTATTAGCTTAACGGAAGCATCGTCGGTAGGTTTGGATCTGTACACTGTCTATCTTTAAATTTTTTCGGAAGATCTGCTGTCAGGGTTCGAGGACTGTAAGTGAAAATATCTAGCTATAATAAGGGCCCGACGACGGATAGTTCTGGAGTTGAACAAAGCACAGAATCGACAACGGGGGATGCAGTGGTCTGGGCCTGAACAAGTGACCGAGTAAGAATGAAAGTCTCTGTGAGGTATTTGTTTTCCACAAGCGAGACAATTGTTAACTTTTTCTGACATCGGTTAGTGCAAGAAAAAAGGATGCCCAACAGGGTACTTAGCTTTCAGAAGACTTCAGCTTCAAATATCAGTAGACTAAACTCAGGTAGCGGCCAACGGGCACTCATGCGAACTGCTTCTGCTTCAGGCTCCTCAGCAAGAAAGACTAATGTAATGGCGTTGACCACCTTACTTTATACTACTGATGACCTGACGTCAGTCCTGGAGTGACAGCAACTGATGCAGAAATACTAAGCCTGTGGTATTCAGGCTGGCTGAGGGCTACCCTGGCAGGGATAACTCAAATGTGATGACTAACAGTGAAACACGAAGAACATCTTGGGGGGGGGGGGGGGTATGCAATGCATGGAACCCTGCCCTTGCCCAGACACCATTTTGAAAATCTCTCCCATTAAGCTAAGTAAGATTTTCTTGTATTAGGTTTCTTGGCCTTCCTCAGGACTGAAAGCACATCCTCTGAGTACTGGTGCCTGAAGGGAATCAAAAGTTTATCACCCACAGTGTCACTGACATCTGCAACTGTGGTTGGATGACGGTTCCCTTTTGTTGTGTCAGGAGGTCCACCTTGTGGGGTACCTTGTGGCTATAGCCCTTGGCTAGATTGAGAAGTAGGGGGTACCAGTGCTGCCTGGGCCAGTAGGGGGTCACCAACAAGATTTAGTTGGTCTCCCTTGATTTTCAGGAGGACTTTCTGAATTAATGGGAAGGAGGAAAGGCAAATAGAAACCTTCCCTTCCATGAAAGGCTGAATGGGTCTACTTTCCAAGCTAGTGGTGTGTAGGTCTTGGAGCATAAAGTCTGCAACTGTCTGTTCTGGGGGGAGGCAAACAAATCTACTTGAGGTGTGCCCCACCAGTAGACAATATCTAGAAAGACATTCCTGTCCAGCATCCATTCGTGATTTGGAGAGGATGTCCTGCTGAGAAGGCCTGCTTGTTTGTTGTCCTGCGAGGGGATGTAGGTTGCCTGCAGGGACAAGTTGTGTTGTGAGGCTAGGTCCCAAATTAGTAAAGTTGGTCTTGAAAGGTGGCACGCTTTTGTCCCTCCCAGCTTGTTGAGGTACCACATAACTGTGGTGTTGTCTGTTATTTGGAGAACATCTAGCAGCGGAAGGAAGTCTTTCAGTGCCAGAAGGACTGCCATCATTTCCCTCATGTTGATGCGTTCTTCTTCAAGGAAGGGTGCCACTTTGCCTGAACCCTGTAGTTTGCCACTGTGGCTCCCCATCTTGGGTCTGAAGCATCTGTATGCATTAACTGGTTTGGGGGTGGGTAACTGCAGTGAAAGGCCAAGGTTCAGCTGAATATGCTGAAGAAGAAGTTATGTACCTACCATAACGTTCCATGTTAGTTGTCTTCTCTCGCCTTCTTTCTTGCTTGATGGGTTCGGAGCCGATCCCTCGGCTCCGACTCAGCACTTGCTAAGCTCGAGAGTCACTTTTACCAGCTCGAGGCAGCCCCATATCCCATGATGCAAGGCGGTAAGTACCCAGATCTCGTTTGCTGACAAAGGGCAATAGCACCAAGCATAAAATACTTCCCAAAGGAAGAAAGAAAACTTACAGATGGAAGAAGGACCAGGTCTGAATGGTCTTCAGCATAACAGTTTCTTATACAAGGTCTGTCCAGGCCAGGGGGAAGGAGGGAGGGTCGCAAGAAAGAAGGCGAGAGAAGACAACTAACATGGAACGTTATGGTAGGTACATAACTTCTTAATGTTAAGTTGTCAATCTCGCCTTCATTCTTGCTTGATGGGACCGTCCCTAGCACCTCTATCCTGGGTGGCTCAATGGAACAAACTCTTGAGGACTGTAGAGCCAAAACTGGCTCTGTCCCTGGAGGCCAAGTCCAATTTGTAATGGGAAACAAAAGTGTGAGGAGTAGCCCAAGTGGCCGCTGCACAAATAGTGTCCAAAGGAAGTCTAGCTTGAAAAGCTGTAGAAGTAGCTAAGCTCCTAGTTGAATGTGCTTTAGGTTTTGAGCACAGCTGGTTTCTCCTGAGCGTATAAATTTCAGAGATGACCGAAGAAAGCCATCTGGACAAGGTCACTTTAGAAACAGGAAGGCCTTTTTTATTATCCGCATAGGAAACAAAAAGTTGATCAGATTTTCTAAATTTATTTGTTCTGTCCAAATAATATCCAAGTTGACGGTGGACATCAAGATAATGTAGCTTTTGTTCAGCTCTATCTGAATAGTTAGGGAAAAATACAGGGAGATCAATGGATTGATTCAGATTGTTCTTTGAAGCGACCTTAGGTAAAAAGGTTGGGTTAGTTCTCAAAGATACTCTGTCTTTGTGAAAAACCAAATAGGGGGGTCGAACCGAAAGAGCATGAAGTTCAGACACCCTCCTGGCAGATGTAATAGCCACTAGGAATAAAGTTTTCCAAGAAAGATATTTCAGGGAACAAGAAACAGCTGGCTCGAAGGGGGGAAGAATCAAGGATGTCAGCACTAAATTTAGATCCCACTGAGGAGGAGGATTCCTGATTGGAGGCTTTAGTAGGAAAATTCCTTTCAAGAAGGCCCTGCAGAGCCTATGGGACATAATATTATGATCTGCTATCCCGACATGAAAAATGGAAATAGCAGCCAATTGAACTCTGACTGTGGAAGAAGAGGAGCCTGCATGAAAAATCTCTGCTAAGAAGTCCAGGACTGCCTGAACAGGGGCAGTAAAAGGATCAATATTTTGGGCCTTAGCCCAATAAGAGAAACGCTTCCATTTGCTTGTATAAATCCTCCTGGTAGAGGATTTTAGCGGTTACTATGATGTCTCTAACTGGGTTAGAGATCAAAGGAAGCCTGGCTAAGGAAGGAAGTGGAGCAACCATGCTGTGAGGTTGAGAGAAGGGATTGACCGGTGCAGCTGACCCGATTGGTGAATCAGAAGATCTGGCACTGGGTCCAGATGCCACGGCTGCACCAAAAGGTGATGATGGAGGAACGGAACCAAACTTGTCGAGGCCAGTAAGGGGCAATGAGAATCAATTTGGCTCTCAAAACGGTAGCTTTCTGGATCACCTGAGGGATCAAAGGAAATGGAGGGAAGGCATAAAGAAGTCCCTGGGGCCAATCCTGGGTCAGAGCGTCTCTGGGGGGATGGCCTGATAGAGGGAAGAGGCTGAAGAAGTCTGGACATTTGCTGTTTTGGGGAGTAGCAAAAAGATCGCAACATGGACGACCCCATTCCAGAAAAATCTCTTCCGCTATAGATTGCTCGAGAGACCACTCGTGAGGCATGAGAATAGCTCTGCTCAATCTGTCCGCTACAATGTTGGTTTTCCCAGGGATATGCGTTGCTACCAGAAACCGATGAGAGGAGATCGCCCATTGCCATAGTCTGAGCTCTTCTCGACACAAGGGGTAGGACTTGGTTCCGCCCTGTTTGTTGATATACCAAACTACAGACATGTTGTCTGTGTGGACTGCAATTGTCCCTACGGGAAGAAAGTCGTTGAGGGCTTGCAACGTTAAAAGCACTGCTCTCATCTCCAGGACATTTATGTGCAGATGGTACTCGAACGGCTGCCACGCCCCATGAACCATCCTGCCCTGATAATGACCCCCACCCGATCAAGGAGGCATCCATGGTGACAGTGGCTATCGGGGATGGGGGTACAAAGTACCTGCCTTGGTGAACCTGAGGCGATGTGATCCACCAAGCAAGATGCTCTTTGCATGTCTGTGTCACCAGAATCTGGTGACGCATTGGAAGTTGCTGGTATGACCATTGTGTGAACAGCATCCACTGAAGAAGGCGCATGTAGAATCGAGCCAGGGGAAGAAGAGTAATGGCCGCAGCCATGAGACCTAATACCTTTAGAACCATTCTAGCCTGTACTTTCTTGCTGGCCAGAATGATCCTGACATGACTCAATGTCTGAAACTCTTTGATCTGTAAGGGTAGCTGACATCCGAACAGTGTTTAAGTTTGCGCCTATGAAGGTAATAGACTGGCAGGGCGATAAGGATGACTTTTCGAAGTTGATTGAGATGCCCAAATGAGAACAAAGGTCTATTGTGTAATCCCTGGCTTGTATAAGCTGATGCCTGGTGGTGGCTGACAGGAGCCAGTCGTCGAGATACAGAAACACCTGGAATCCTTGACGTCTCAGGTGAGCCGTGACCACTGCCATGCATTTGGTGAACACTCTGGGGGCTGTAGTGAGACCAAAGGGCAGGACTCTGAACTGGAAATGACTGGACCCCAGCCAAAAGCGGAGAAATCTCCTGGAGCGTCTGTGAATTTTGATGTGATAGTACGCATCCTGAAGATCTATTGAGCACATCCAGTTGTCCTTCTGTAAGAAGGGCAGAATTGACTGAAGAGTGACCATTCGGAATCTTGTCTTCCTGACAGACTTGTTGAGTCTGCTGAGATCCAATATTGGTCTCAGTCTCCCGTCTTTTGGGGACCAAAAAGAACCTTGAGTAGATTCCGGGCTCTGAATGGTCTATTGTAACTGGCTGAATGGCTCTTTTTTGCAGTAGTTTTGAGACTTCTGACTCTGCAATCTCCCTTAGACCGGGTGGTACATCTGGAAGGGAACTTGAGGGGAAGGGACTTTCCTCGAAAGGAATTATGTAACCCTTGGATATGATCGACTGTACCCATCTGTCTTGAGTGAGGGAATGCCAGGCTTCTGGGTACAGTGATAATCTTCCCCCGACTGCCTTCAAGGAGGGACAGCCGGGCAACACCTCAGGGATGCTGAAAGGGCGTGTCAGAGAGAGGCTCCCTGTTTCCCTGGTTTTTCGGACCCCCTCTGCCTCTAGAGCGTCTGTTGTTGTTACCCCTCTGCCTCTAGGGGTAAACTGACCACGTGAATCCGGCGTGACTCCTTGGGATTTACGGAACCACATTTTCCCACCCTTCTGTCCTTTGGGATAAGGTCTAGAAGGGGTGGAAAAACGGACTCCAACAGCAGAAAGAGTCTTGCCGTCCTGTTCGCACCTGGTCAAGGTTTCCTTCACCTGAGGGCCAAACAAAGCTGACCCATCAAAGGGAGAATTTGTGAAGGACGCCTTAAAGGGATCCGCAAAATCACATAGCCGCATCCAGGCTTGGCGCCTAAGAGCCACACCTGTACCTCTTGGCTCTACTCGCTCCATCCGCAGCATAAGATATTAGCCGCATGGAGGAGTTTGCAATGGAATTGAGGGTTCCTAGCTGCGAAGCAATTTTTTCTTGAGCCCCTGCAGCTGTAGGATCCTGAACTACTTCACCCAGCTCCTTAAGGATATCTCTGGAGTCTGGTGAAGTGACATAGGTAATTCAGCGACGCATAGCAAAGGTCGCTGAGGAAAACATCCGCCACTGCACCTATCCATGGTCCTAGAGTCCTTATTAGGAGGATGGACGGCACGGAAGGATCTGCAAGTTCCTTTTGGTGGCCGCAGCCACCACCATGGCATCAGCGGGACACCCTTAGTGAGGAATTGTTTGTCACACGGGCAGTGATAAATTTTGAAGGCCTCCTAGGGACTGGCTCTACAGAGTCAGGAGCTGCCCACGCCTGCAATAACCTGCATAAGGGGTCGAAAGGCGGAGACACCCAGGAGGTGGAGGGCCGAGATCCAAACGCCTCTAGGTATACTGACTCATCCTCAGAGGGATTGTTGGTGGGCCAGTTTCCCCTCTGTTTCAGGAGTTCTAGGATGTCTGAGAAGGAGACATCCTCAGAGGGGATCTAGGTGATCCCTCTGGCTCATCAAAGTCAGTATCCGAAGTGACAGACTCCCGGGAGTCTACATGCTTCCTCTTACAAGTCCTCTTCCTAGGAGGATCTCCCGAAACATCAGGAGAATCCTCGGAAGAGGGGGAAATTCCCAATGGGGAAACCTGAGGCGGAGGATCTCTGGGTCCTGTAGCAAGAGAAGTGGCAGAGATGTCAACAGGTACTATAGAGGGAGGAGCTACGGGAACAGACTGCTGACTGATACCAGTGGCCAGTACACTCTTCATCACCTCGAATGCTCCCCTCCCAGGCAGGTCCGAGAGAACCCGCCCCGAAGAGCTAGGAACTCCAGGGACCACCGAAAGGGAAGTCTCCGAGGCAGATGTCGGAGCCGAGCTCACCAAGGCCGAGGCTCCAAGGGGAAGAGCGGGTTCGGACAAGGGTCCGATGCCACTCACCCCTCGGAGGAGACCATGGAAGCCCGACCACGAATCCCTCTAAGGAAGGTCTCAAGAGGAGATAAGAATAGAGGCTGAAGGAACAGAAGGGGTATCCGTCCTCCAGCCGTAGCAGTAACCATTCCCGAAGACTCCAACTCCAAGCTCTGGGGTAGAGTTGAAGGAGGAACTGTAACGGGTGTGGACCAACAGTCGTCTGTTGAGACGGACTATGTAACATTTGGGCCAGTACCTGTGACTTAAGTAATCTACTGACCACTCTCTCTAGGTCGTGATCTGACAGTCTGGATGACCTTGAAGATCGGCTCCGATCCGAAAGAAGAGGTGAAGCCGGAGCCGAAAGTATCGGCTCCAAGGAAGAAGACCTCGACCTCTTCCTGGAATGAGCCATCGGAGCCGATACTATAGATCCTGTCGGAGCCGACTTCTCGGAGCAGACAGGAAGCCTCGATGTATCGGCTCCAGCCGGAGCCGATACAGCCACCAAAGTAACGGTGTCGGAGCCGATCGGAGCCGACACCGATGCCTGTGCCACATGGGTGTCGGAACCGATCGGAGCCGACACCGAAGTGGTCGATACAGATTCGGCACCGATAGCCATCGGTGCCGAAGGCTTTGTTAAGCCAGAATCGGCTCCAGTCGGGCGATCTCGACGAACGAGCCGGAGCCGAGGCCGCAGGCTTAGACACAGAAGCCTGGGCCTTGGAAGATTTAACTGATTTAGATGGAGGCGACTTAGCCGGAGAGCCCTCCGGCTTAAGAAGGCCCCTAAGGATCAGTTTGTTGCGTCTTTCCTGCAGGACTCTCTGGCTGAAGGAATGACAAATAGCACAGGAGTCCTGCAGGTGAAGAGGCCCCAGGCAATACAGGCAAGAAGTGTGACCGTCTGTCAGAGACATCTTCTGACAGCACGAGTCACACTTCTTAAAACCTGAGACCCTCTCCTTTGACATGGTGCTTTACACAAACACACACACACACCAGTCAAAAAATTAACAAATAAAATACCAAAAGGTATTTCTATAAACAAACACACACACCCTAACAGGGAGGGGATGGGATGGGTAAAGTTTGACTAAAATAAATTAGAAAAGACAGGGATTTTCTGTCACAAAAAGTAAATAATTAACTAATAACTAATAATTAAGGGTTTTTTTAAGAAAAGGGGCTTAAATATCCAAAAAGTGAATCACTTACCAGGAGCTGGTAAAAGGAGGACCTCATAAGTGAAGCGGCAAACGAGATCTGGGAACTTACCGCCTTGCATCATGGGATATGGGGCTGCCTCGAGCTGGTAAAAGTGACTCTCGAGCTTAGCAAGTGCCGAGTCGGAGCCGAGGGATCGGCTCCGAACCCATCAAGCAAGAATGAAGGCGAGATTGACAACTTAACATTCCACCATTTTAGCTCTGATTGTAGGCAGGGCAAGAGTGTGATTTTGTGTTCTAAAGGATTCTGGTGCTGTGACCATACATTTTTTAGATACCACTGTAGCTTTCGCATGTACATTCTGGCTAGTGGTAGCATGGGAATGGTGGCCGTATTAGGCCCAGGGTTCATAGGAACTGCCTTTCAGTTATTTGCTGGGTTCTCAGAAGGGCTCTGAAGTGGAGGGTAGGGAGCTGACCTGGTCCTGAGGAAGAAAGGCTTTCATTATGTCTGTCTTGATTCTGCAACCCAGAAATGTTTTGTCTTGTTCTGGGGGGTCAAGGAGGATTTTGGGAGTAGGCACATGGTGAACTCTTGATGGATTAACAGTGTTTCCTTGCAGTCTGCTAGGATCAGGATGTCGTCCAAGTAGGGGTAAATCTGACTCCCTTGTGTTCAGCAATAGGCTATGGCAGGTGCCAGGCATTTTAAGAACACACTGCGAGCAGTGGACAAACCAAAAGGCAATGCAGTAAAGTTGGAAGTGAGAGGAGGATCCAGAAAAGCATAAGAATTTTCTGTGGGAAGGTTGAATGGGTATGTGCAGATGGGCTTCTTTCAGGTAGTGTGTGGCCATGAAAACCTGGGCTGGTATAAGAGGGAGTAAACTTTGTAGGGACAACATTCTGAAGGTGGGAACTTTTAAGAATAGGTTTAAGGAAAGGTCTAGAATGGGTCTCCATGGTCCATCCTTTTTGGGGACTAGAAACAGTCTTGAATAGAAGCCTTTTCCTTCCTGCCCTGGAGGGACAGATTTTACTGTACCCAAGTTCAAAAGGTCTTTCAGAATCTGTGGAAAGTGGGGTTTCTGATTTTTGGGGGGAAGGTAAGCCCATTAAGGGTGGCCTTTCATTCCTGGAGAGGAAGTATCCTTTTTCAATAATAGCCAGAACCCATTTGTCTGTGGTGATGGTTTCTAAAAGAGGAGGCAGTGGGAGGGGTGGGCAGAAAGAGGGAGATGAGGAAGGCAGTCATGCATTGTTGGGGCCTCCTCTATCTTGAAAGGGCTGTCTAGAGGGGGGGGAGCTGAGAAACAGCTACCTGGAAGGGGGTTGTCTTCTGGCCCCTCATCTGTGTCTGGAAGAGGTAGGTCTAGCTGGGGCAGGGTTTCTTCTGATAAAGGTGGCTTTGGCAGGATAATTCCTGTAATATTTGGAAAACGACACCAGAAGATACTTAATGTCTTCAATTCCTTACTCTCTTAGCAGATTTCCGAATAGGTCTGCTGACTGTTTTCCAGACAAGAAGTTAGGTTCCAGAGGGGCATCTAAGATTTTAGACTTGAAGTCTTTAAGTGTTGCAGACGTAGCCTGGAATATCTCCAAAGTACAGTGGCAGATGCTGCAGATCGTGCAAAGGCCTCTGCAGCATCATAACTACATCTAATGGATTGTCTGGCTACTTGGGCAGCCAGAGATAGTTTGGAAGAGATGTCAGACTTAGTTGAGCAGACTGGAGTAGCAGCCAGCAGAGTGGAGGCTTGAGAGACCAGAACATATTTGGTCATATGGGTTTGATAGTTAATGGCTCTAAAGACCAATGTGGAAGAGGTATAAACCTTCTTTCCAATTTTATCCATTGTTTGCTATTATTGTCTGTAGGTATGAGAGAGGCAGACTGAATCAGTCTGGATTGTTTACCTGGTTGAAATGGCAATCACAGCAGGATCTGCCAGGGGTGGTTTGACTAGAAATTTCTGGTCCTCAAGCACCTTGCAGAAGCTGTCTGGCCTCTTAGGGGCAGGTGGCTGAGAATCTGGTGTCTGATGCGGAGGAAAAGGCATCTAAATAGGCAGGTATGACAGGTGAAATGACAAAAGAGAAGGGAGATTTCCACTTGTAATAGTTCAAAATAACTGAGTATCAGACATTTGAGCGGTGTCCCATTTGAAGTATTCCTTCATTTTGGTTATTGTCTCACCAAAGGTGATAGCCTCTGGAGGGGAGTCCCTATCAATGGATTCAACTGGGCAATAGTACTCTTGAAGACAAGTTATTTGGGAGATGTCAGATATTGATTCCTCAGAAGATGAATAGGTCTCTTGCTCTTCTTCCCTGTCTTCTGAAGTAGGTGGTGAAAGAGGAAACTGAGCACACCTAGGGCTGAGGAGAGGAAGAGTAAATGGAGAAGAGGCTGAGGACCTAAGGACCATAAAGGGCTGCATCAAAGATGAGGTGAAGGACTGCCAATCAGGTAGGCTTTGGCGGGTGTAGCCAGATGTTTGGCTGTTTCATTTTAACTAGGGTACTCTTAGGCATAGGCCTGGAATCGGATGCCTGGGTAAGTGTAGCTGTGTCAGGAGGAGGTATCCTAAAAACGGAGGCTAGTCTGTGTCTGGTCCCACCTCGACTTCAGTGGTAGCCGATGTCTGGGTTAGCTCCGTGGACGTGCTTGTCAACTGCGGAGCGGCTTTCTTTAATGTCGACAAAGTCAATGGATCTGTCGGTCGTCCCACAACTTCTAAATCAGTAGCTGGCAAGACATCCGAAAAGTGGAAGAGGGCCTAGGAATCTTGGCCTTCCTCGCGGAGATTCAGTCAGGGCTTTTGAAACGGGATCCATCCTAAGGGCTAATTTTTTAAGTCGTTTGTTTTCCAGGAAAAGATTAAGTGCAGCCAGACAGCTGTGTAGGGTCTTAGGAATGAAGGACTGGCAGACAGTGCAAGCAGCATGATCGCGCTCTCGGCCTAGGCAAAAAACGCAGCAGTCGTGCGTATCTTTATGGAGTATCCGCACTGACATTTGCCCTTTTTTCTGACATCAGCTGAAGTCTACTACAACATTACTAGTCATTACTAGCATGGGCAACTGTTGCTCTACACCAATAATCAACTCCTGATAGCTGGTGCCAGAGCCATGGCCTGAAGTTAAACGCAAAAAAGTGTATAGTCATACCTTCGGGAAAAACAAGGTAACCCCAAGCTACCATATAGGTGGCAACCCACTAAGCACAGAAGAGGTTATCAGGGACCTGGGAACCCAGGTTGACAGTGGCCTCTCGTTTGACGCTCACGTTGCTAAAGTGGTTCGAAAGACCTTCTACATTGCCCACCTGATCATGAAGGGATTCACATCCAGATCAAGTGAGGTCATTGTTCCCCTGTACTCTTCACTTATCAGACCAATGATAGAGTACAATTCCACATTCGGGATGCATCTCACCCGACACCTGCAGCAATTGGAGAGACCCCAAAAGTTCCTCACCAAAAGGATAAAGGGACTCCAAAAAGTACAGTTTTGTACCTACCATAAATGTAGATGTTCGAAGATCCACATTGCTGCAGTCCTTACATATGGGTAATCCGCTGTCCTCGGTCGGCCCGAATACCAAAGTATTACGCTGACGTCGGTCATGGGCGCTCAGATCTGACATCAGAGCGTCAGGGTATAAAAGCGCATGACCGACGTCATATCCTCAGTCTTTTCTTGCCCCAGATGTCAGAAGGCCCTAAAAAGAAAGGCCACAGCCAAAAATAGAATACTTCTCAAAAGGCATGTACAAATAACAGCTACCACCCAAACCATACAACCATTCCAACCTACAGAGGGGAAGGAGGGAGATTGGACTGCAGCAATGTGGATCTTCGAACATCTACATTTATGGTAGGTACAAAACTGTACTATGTTCTTCACCTCACATTGCTGCAGTCCTTACATATGGGTAGAATCCCAAAGCAGAGGTAAAGGGAGGCTGGCAAAATCATAAAGCATTGGGAGCTGCCAAAATGCCCTGTAAGATTGCAGTGGCAAATCCAGCCCTAGATTTGGAATAAAGAGGAAGGTGGTAATGTTTAGAAAAAGTATGCACTGAACTCAAAGTAGCTGCTTCCAAAATATCTTTAGTAGCTACTCCCCTTAGAAAAGCTGTAGAAGTGGCAGTAGCCCTAGTGGAGTGAGGTCTGATTCCAGCTGGAATCTCCTTACCATGATGAGAATAACAAAAAGCAATACAAAAGCCAATCCACTTAGAAATAGTTTGTTTTGAAACATGTTTCCCCTGAGAACCTAAAGCAAAAGAAACAACTGCTGAGACTGTCTGAACCCTTTAGTCCTGCTCAAATAATAACGCAACTGCCTGTGAATATCCAAAGTGTGCAAAATTTTCTCCCCTTTATTTTGGGGATCTGCATAAAAAGTAGGCAAATGAATTGATTGGTTCAAGGCCACATTTGAAACCACTTTAGGCATAAAAGTAGGATTAGTACGCAGAGATACCCTATCCTTATGAAAAATTAGGAAGGGTTCAACTGCCATAAGAGCCTGTAATTCAGAAACCCTTCTAGCAGACGTAATGGCCAACAAAAAAGCAGTCTTCCAAGACAAAAACTTTAACTCAGCAGTAGCTGCAGGTTCAAAAGGAGGTAAAGTAAGTTTTTCCAACACAAAATTGAGATCCCAGGCAGGAGTAGGAGCTCTACGGGGGTCTTATGTTCTTTGCCCTCTAAGAAATTGCTTAAACAAAGGATGAGAGAATAATGGAGGGTCACAGTCATAGTGAGCAGAAATGGCTGCAGCATGAACTTTTATAGAGGAGAAAGACAAACCCTTGTCTAATAATTCTGTAAGATATTGAAGAGAAACACTTAAATCAGGCCTGGAAACATCAAAGCACTTTATTTTGCTCCAAATTAAAAATCTCCTCCATTTATCAGCATAAACTTTCCTTGTACTAGGCCTTCTGGCCTCCAAAATAACATTCAAAACTTGTTGTGGAAGCTGCGACCCTCCAGGTTCTAGAACCGAATATGCCATGCTGTTAGATGCAGGGACTGAATCCTGACATTGAGGAAATGATTGCCCTCCTGAGACAAAAGGTGCGGAATCGAAGGCAAAGGCCATGGAGGCTCCCTGCACTAAACTCCTCAGCAGAGGGTACCAGTGCTGTCGAGGCCAATCTGGAGCTATTAGAATCATGGAGGGCTTGTCTTGTCTGACCTTCAAGAGTACCTTGGGGAGGAGAGGCAGAGGCGAAAGGCATAGACGTGAAGATTGCTCCAACTGAATGATAGAGCATCCACTTTCCAAGCTGTGGGATGAAACATTTTTGTGCAAAACTTTGGCAACTGGAAATTTAGTGGAGAAGTGAACAGATCTATGTCTGGAGTTCCCCATATCACTGTCAATTTTCGAAATACATGAGGATCCAATTTCCACTCGTGGGGATCCACTATCTGTCTGCTCAAAACATCTGCTAAGGAGTTCTGTGCTCCTGGTAGAAACCTTGCCTGAAGATTGAGGTGCAAACTGAGGGCAGTCTCCCACAAAATCATTGCTTGCCTGCAAAGAGGGTACGAATGGGTTCCCCCTTGCTTGTTGATGTACCACATGACAGTTGTGTTCTCTGTTAGAATCAGCACTTGCCCTGGGTGAAGAAAAACCTTGAAAGCCATCAATGCAAATTGGACTGCTAACATCTCCTTCAAGTTGATATGTAAATGTTGAAGTCTGGCAGGCCACGTGTCTTGAACCCATTTTCCATTGAGGTGTGCTCCCCAAGCCTTGTCCGAGGCATCTGTCGTTAAAATCTGACTCGCCTCTGGTCGGGTCACCGAGAGTCCCTTGTTTAGGTGACATTCCTGAGCCCACCACAAAAATTCCTTTTGAATGCAAGATATTATTTGAATGACAGTGTCCAGATCTTGGCAGTGTTGTGTCCATACATTTTGAGATACCATTGTAGCTTCCTCATATGCAGTTTGGCATTGGGAAGCACCAGAATACAAGATGCCATGAACCCCAAGGCTTGAAGGACTGTCCTTGCAGTCAGCCTGGACCGTAGAGACAATTGATGGAAGTAAAGTGTAAGGTTCTTTTGCTTGTCCGGGGTCAAAAAGGCCATCTGGGAAGCTGTATTCAGTCTCACACCCAGAAAGCACATTTC
Organism: Protopterus annectens; assembly: GCF_019279795.1. Taxonomy (NCBI): domain Eukaryota; kingdom Metazoa; phylum Chordata; order Ceratodontiformes; family Protopteridae; genus Protopterus; species Protopterus annectens. Next base: position 1,896,076,635 of record NC_056732.1, on the reverse strand, counting down.
CTGAGAGGGTACTAGACTGGACTTTGTTTCGTTCACAGAATACCCTAGGCACCTTAACACTGCCATCACATACTGTAGACGATGAAGAAGTTCATACTTGTCTTGAGCAAGAATCAGGCAATCGTCCAAATAAGGATAAATTTGTATTCCTCTTAACCGTAAGAAGGCTATCACTGGAGCCAGAACCTTTGTGAACACCCTGGGCGCAGTAGATAAGCCAAAGGGCAATGCAGAGAACTGATAATGTAAAGTCCCAGCCCAAAAACGCAGGTATCTCCTGCCACTGGGCCTGATAGGAACATGAAGATAAGCCTCTTTGAGATCCAGAGTTACCATCCAGTGATCTTTGCCCAACAGAGGTAGAAGTTGTTGCAACGTCAACATTTTGAATTTTGGAATGTCCAGGTATGTGTTGAGGATAGATAAATCCAAAATTGGCCTCCAAGTGTTTCCTTTCTTTGGTACTAGAAACAGGCGAGAATAAAATCCTAGGCCCACTTCTGACAGAGGGACCTGCTGTATATCCCCCATTTGAAGAAGTAAAGAAATCTGCTTGTGAGCCTCTACCCTTTGCTGAGGAGGAACGTCTGGCATGCCTTTGAAAGGAGGCAATGTATGGAAATAAAACTTGTAGCCTCGGTCTATAATGTCCAACACCCATTTGTCCTGGGTGATTAAAAGCCAGTTTTGCTTGAAGAGTGGAAACTTTCCTCCCAAAGGAGCTGCCAGACAGGAAGAATCTGGCAGCTGAAGATGCAGGTCATTGGGCCTGTTTACGAAAGGACTGGCCCCTGCCCTCACCTGTAGATTGTGCAGGTGAACTCCAAGTTCTAGGCCTGAAAGAACTCTGAGCTCTGCCCCTACCACGTCTAGATCTACCCCTAGACTGTAAATCAGAAGAAGGATAAGCCCATCCCTTAGTAGGCCAATTCCTGCTAAACTTAGGAGGCTGCACCTGCAAAAAATCTTTAACAGTCTGCATAGACTTAGCCTTGTCTTCCATTTTCTTCAAGACAGACTCCACAGGAGAACCAAACAAAACTTCAGACTGCAAAGGAGCATCCAAAATTCTAATTTTAACATGCTCTGACAAATTCTGATCCTTAAGCCAGTCGTGCCTGCGAATAACAGAACCAGTGGCAGCCACCCTGGAAGAAGCCTGTAAAGCATCGAAACCACACTGCAAAGAATGCTTACCCACCTGTTCAGAGGCATGTACCAAATCCTGTAATTCTTTACACTCTATGCCCTCTGCCAAAGCATCCACTTTAGATTTTAGTTGAGTAAGAAGAAAATTCTGATACTTCAACATATGAAACTGGCAATTCAAAGCCCTCATTGCTAAAGTGGAAGAGGTATACACTTTCTTACCCCATCTATCCAAAGCTCTAGCATCTTTATCTATTGGAACTGGATTCTTTACAACAGAAGCCCTGACACCCTTAGGTTCCTGGCTAATAGTTTCTGGGTCAGCCCTTGGACTCTTATACAGATATTTGTGAGCCTCAGGTACTCTATAATACCTGTCTGGCTTAACTGGCACAGGAGGCAGAGAGTCTGGATTAAGGGAAGCCTCGGAGAAAACGTCTTGAACAACATCCAAAACAGGAGGTATAGCCAAGGGCCTATGTTGTGGTAAAAACCAAAAATTCCCTAAGCCTCTTTCGTGAATCTGAGAAATCCTGAACTTCCCATTTAAAATGTTCCCTCATAGAATGCAGGGTTTCTGAAAAAGAAAAATCCTCTGGAGGAGAAGCAGAAGGAGTGGAATCCTCTGCGTCTGAATCAGAATAAGGAGGAAAATCCTGAATGTCTTCAGCCGAAGACTCTGAGTAATCTGAAGCCTGCTCCAAACTTTCCACCTCTGGCTCCACCCTAGGCCTCTTATCAGGAGGGGGCATAGAACCTCTGATTAAAGAAATTAAATAATCTGCCATTTTAAGCATGTGTTTTTTAGGCACAGAACCTGCAGAACTAGGACTGACACCCGTGGAAGGCAAACCAGGCCTGCCTTTGGAAGGAGCCTTAGAGACAGAAGGAGAAGGCCTAACCACCTTAGGCAAGGAAGGGAGAACAGCAACCTGAGAGGCCCCCTCAGCCTGACCTGACTCCTGAGAGGCCACATCTTGCAAAATCAAAGCCTCCCCCTGAGACTCAACTGAAACCTCGGCTGGATCCACAGATTCCACCGTAGTTTCTAAAGAACTGGCGTCCGAACGGACGACTCATCCTGCCTGGACTTTAAAGATTTGTCTTTGCGCTTCTTCGCGGTTGTGGGCGCCGGAGGATCCGGCGGCATATTATAATTACACCGCTTACGAAGACAAGCCTAGCGCAATCTAACCTCGTTTAATGGTGCGCTTATTAAACCTAGCACAAAAGCGACACCAGACTACGTCGTGCTCAGGACCCAAACAAGGAATACAAAGAGAGTGGTAATCCCTATGCGGTATCTGTTTCCCACAAGAAATACAATTATTCACTTTTCTGACATCCGGAATTAACTGGGGCAAGAAAAACAAAAATATTCCCAACGGGTACTTAGCCCAACTTGGTTTCGGTCTGAAACTCAGAATACGAAAATTTCAGAACGCCGAACGGCACTTGCAAACGCTGCTTCTGCATCGGACCATGCGGCAAAAAAGACTGAGGATATGACGTCGGCCATGCGCTTTTATACCCTGACGCTCTGATGTCAGATCTGAGCGCCCATGACCGACGTCAGCCTAATACTTTGGTATTCGGGCCGACCGAGGACAGCGGATTACCCATATGTAAGGACTGCAGCAATGTGAGATGAAGAACATCCTGTCATATGCTGCCAGACTGAAGAAACTCCAACTCTATTCAGTTGCATACCGTCTGCTCAGAGGTGACCTGTGCCTGACATACAAGGCCATGACCAACCTGGAATTAATGGACATGCTCCACCTCAAAAAATCCAAATCCACCAAAACCACTAGAGCAAGAGACTTAAACCTTAGCACGGATATAAATAGGACGTGCTGGAGGGATAGATTTATCACCCAGAGACTCCCCATGCTGTGTAATAAAATCCCGGTCCATGTGAGGCAGAGCACCTCACTGGCTCTGTTCAAGAGAAATCTTGACCAGTGGATGGGAGATCGTAGGTTTACCCCGGGAATCATCTCTGTGTCACTCACTACTGGACAGAGGCACAACAAACTAATGGGCACAGTATTTCTAACACAAGGGGCTGCGTAAGCCACATAACTTTGGGCTAGGCTTATAAATGCCCTAGGGCAGTTAGCCTAGTATAAACCTATGAACCTCCCTGGTTAGATCCAAACACAAACTAATCACCTTGGAAATCCAAATCCCTCCCATCCCCCACAAAGGTAACGACCATGAAAACCTTCTCCAAAGCTAACTTTGGGCTCCTAAAAACAGAGGTGGATAACTTCTCGGCACTCATGCATTTGCAGAATAGTTGCATGACCACAGAATCATACACCGATGCACTGTACGAACACGTACACAAATGCATGGATCTTGCCATATCCAATAGAACAAAGGTGCTCTCCTCCAAAAAAAAGGAAGCCAATCTGGTGGTCCCCTGCCATAAACAAACTCAACAGAAGGAGGAAACTGATGCGGAATAAGGTGAAGTCCCAAGACTGGAAAAACACTTAGTCTCAACAAAAAGTTGAGATCCCTCATCAAATCCTCTAAAGTTAGCTATGAAAACAGAATTGTAGCAGACAGTAAACAACCCTAGGGCCTTCTATACTTAGAAAATCTCCATGGCAACACCCAGATTTGCTCTGAGCCACTGCACAATGGCACCTCCTACACAAAGTCAACAGATATTGCCAATATACTGGCAGATGCCAACTTTACCCCCTCTCTCCCCCCCACAAAAAGACCAATCACAATACCAGTAGACTGCCAGGTACCCAGTATTACTGCTGCACAGGTTAAAACAGCACTGCCCAAGGCCAAGAATACAACTTCTATGGGACATAATATCCTTTGCTTTGTTCTCCACGAACTACAGAGTGAACTGGCATCTCACCTGTGTGCTCTGTTCACAGTCCCACCTCAGGCTTTGTCTCTACCAAATGGCGCATTGATACAGTCATCCCTCTCCACAAAGGAGGAGCGACTACAGACCTTGGGAACTATCGCCCCATTAGCCTGATGAGTCTGATATGCAAAGCTATGGAATGCATCATCATGGACCTAATAAACAAGGATATAGGGAATCTCCAAACTCTGGATCCCACACAGTTTGGTTTTGTGAAGGGTAGATCATGCCTGCTCAACTTAGTCTACTTCTTTGAGTCAGTCACCAGAGCTGTGGATGAAGGCAAGGTGGTCCATACAGCCTACCTTGATCTGCTCAAGGTCTTTGATATCATTCCCCACTCAGGAATCATAGAAAAACTCACCAAGCTAGGCATCAACCCCTGTATCATTAAGTGGGTTGCAAACTGGCTCAGAGAACCCACAGTGTGAAAGCAGCTGACTCGAACTCAGACTGCCGACCAGTCATGAGTGGAGTCCCATAGGGTTCAGTCCTGGGTCCTCTCCTGTTTGGTATCTATTTTTCTAAAGTCTACGCCAACACAAAGGGACTCTGGCTGACAAACTTCACAAACAATTGTAAGTTGGGAGCTATTATTAACTCCCAAAGTGATGTTGACATCCTACAGAAAGGCCTCACTGAGACCAACGACTGGTGTCAGAACCATTGCCATAAGCCCAATGCCAAAACATCTGTAGTCATCCCCCCTTTGGGAAAAACCCGATTCCCATGAATTACCACATCGATGGGAGCCCACCAAACACAGAAGATCTGGGAACACAGGTTGACAGCAACCTCTCTTTTGACCATCACATTGCCACTGTGCTCTGAAAGTCCTATGTAGCACATCTCATTACTAAGGGTTTTGCAACCAGGAAGACAGAGATCATTCTCTCTTTCTACTCTTCCCTCATTAGGGCAATCAGAGTACAATGCCCCATTTGGCATGTACCTCACTAGACACCTGCAACAACTGGAGAGGCTGCAAAAGTACCTCACAAAGAGGATCCTAGGCTTTAAACACTTGTCCTATATGGACAGACAAAAAACTCCAACTATTCTCTGGCTAATATCACCACCTTAGAGGCAATCTCTACTAGACTTCTAAGCAATGTCTGACCCAGCTCGGTTACAAATCCTCTAAAGAAATCCCAATCCCTCCGTACCACATGCTCCAGAGACCTCAACCACATTACCACAATCAAAAGAACAAGCTGGAGAGACAGATTCATAACCCAGAGACTGCCCATGCTAAGGAATAGACTTCCCATACATGTCAAACAGAGCACCTCACTGGCCCTCTTCAAGAGAAATCTTGATGAGTGGATAGGAAATAGAAAATTCACCCCGGGTATCACTGCAGTGGCTCTACTCACAGAGGCAATGGGAACTAAGGTGGGGTGGCACGATGCCAGGGTAATCCTATGGGCTAGGCTTGTAACGGCTCCAGGGCCATTGCCTAGAACACACCTATGAACAAAAGTATAGTTGTGTACGCTTACCATAAATGAAGATGTTATAGTGTGTGTATTCACTGTTGCAGTCATCACACTTGGGTTATCCTGCCAGGGGTAGCTCTCAGTCGGTCCAAATACCGGAGGCTTAGTATATCTGCATTGGTTGCTGTCGCTCCAGAACTGATGTCAGGTTGTCAGTGGTATAAAAACAGGCAGCAGACACCATTACATCAGTTTTTCCTGTCCCAAATGTCAGGAGCTTCCAATAGGGAGATAAGTTATGGTGAAGTAACACCACCAGTAGAAAGTAAATACCAATAGCCCTGTAAGGGTGAGGAAGAGAGAGAGAGGCAAGGGGGCTGAAGGGTGGGAAACCAGGACTGCAACAGTGAATACACTCGAACATCTACATTTATGGTAAGTGTACACAACTGTACTATGCTCTTCGTGTTTCACTGCTGCCATCATCACACTTGGGTTGATTCGCAAAGCTGAGGAACGGGTGGAAGCAGTCAAGAAGAGTTGGGGCTGGCTAATATGCCCTGCTGGACTGCGGCTGCAAAGCCTGTCCTGGATTTTGAAAAGATAGGCAGGTGGAAATGCTTGGTGAAGGTATGAACAGAACTCCAGGTTGCAGCTTCCAGGATGTCCCTGGTAGGGACCCTCTGAGAACAGCTGTAGGAGGTTGAAGTTGCCCTAGTAGAATGTGTTCTGACCCCGTGATGTTTGTAACAGAAATGGATGCAGTGTGCTATCCATTTGAAGATGTTTTGTTTTGATATGGCATTGCCCTCTGCCCCTGGTGCAAAGCTGACTAGTAACTGGTCAGATTTCTTAAAGGGCTTAGTCCTATCCAGGTAGAATCTGAGCTGTCTGTGCACATATAAAGAGTGCAGGATCCTTTCCCCCTTATTCTGAGGTTTAGGGAAAAAGGTGGGCAAATGAATATATTTGGTTGACAGCCACACTAGACACCACTTTAGGCATGAAAGTTGGGTTAGTCCTGAGGGAGACCCTGTCAGCATGAAAAATGATGAAAAGTTCCACAGCCATACATGCCTGTAGCTCAGACACTCTTCTAGCTGAAATGATAGCCAGAAACAAGGCTGTTTTCTAACAGAGGAATTTTAATTCTGCTGAAGCTGTAGGCTCAAAGGAGGGGGGCATGAGCTTTTCCAACACAACGTTAAGGTCCCAAGCAAGGGTAGGGGCTCTTCTTGGTGGCCTTAAGTTGTTAGCTCCTCTCAAGAACTGTTTGAGAGGGTGTGAGAAGAGAGGGGGCTCAGTGCTGTAATGTGCAGAGATGAGAGAGGCATGGATTTTAATCGAAGAGAAGGATAGGCTCCTGTGGAGTAGTTCTGCTAAGTAATCCAGGATGAGAAGTAAGGATTGCTTTGCTGGGTCAACTTCTTTAGTCTGGATATAGGAACAATACATTTTCCACTTGTCAGCATAGGATTTTCTAGTACTGGGTCATCTGGCTTCACGTATGACATCCAGGACCTGTTTGCTTAGGCTGGCCACTGGAGGAGAAGTCAAGGAATAAGCCAGGCTGCTAGGTTCAGGGTCTGCAACTGTGGATGCAAGAACTCTCCCTCCTGCTGAGTCAGGAGAGTTGGAATCTGGGGGAGATGCCATGAAGGCAATGGGGACAGACTGAGCAGTAGTGGGTACCAGTGCTGGCGTGGCCAGTCTGGGGCAATTAGGATTGTCCTTGGTCTTTCCTCCCTTATTTTGAGTAATACTCTGGTAAGAACAGGCAGAGGGGGAAATGCATAGATTGAGAGGTTTGCCCACTGGAAGGATAGGGCATCCATTTTCCAGGCCTTGCTGTGAGGTTTCCTGGTGCAGAATTTGCTGAGCTGGTGGTTGTTGGGGGAGGCAAACAGGTCCACCTTCGGGGCACCCCATTTTTGGGTCACAAGGTTGAAGGTGTTGTAATTTAATTGCCACAAGTGTGGGTCTGGGAGATTTCTGCTTATGTTGTCTGCCAGAGAGTTTTGGTTGCCTGGCAGGAATTGAGCTTGCAGATGAATATGCATGGCTGAGGCAGTATTCCAAAGGGTCATGGCTATCCTGCAGAGTGGGTAAGAGCGGGTTCCCCCCCCTGCTTGTTGATGTACCACATTACTGTGGTGTTGTCAGTTTTGATTAGCAGAGGGCCCGAAGAGAGCAGGGATCTAAAAGCTGTCAGAGCATGCTAAACGCTAGCATCTCTTTTTGGGTGATATGCAGATGAATTTGGTTTGGGCTCCAGTGGCCCTGAATGCACCTGTCATCCATGTGAGCACCCCAGGCATAGTCCGATGGTGTTTAGGGTCTGGGCGGCGTGGGGTTGTGAAAAGGGAAATCCTTTGTTGTGGTTGCTTGCTGCTGCCCACCAAAGAAAAGCTTTCCTTAGACAAGGTATCATAAGTATAATAGTTTCCAGGTCCTGAGAATGTTGGCACCAAAGGCTTTTTTAAGTACCACTGAAGTTTCCTCATATGTAGTCTGGCATATGGAATTAGTAGAAAGCAGGAGGCCATGAACCTTACAGCTTGCAGGATTTTCCTTGCGAATAACTGGGTTCTGGTGGCCAGTAGAGACGCAGCCTGTCAGGCTTGTTTTTCTGGAGTTAGAAATGCCATCTGCGATGCTGTGTCCAGGCTTGCTCCCAGGAATGCAATTCTTTGACTGGGCACTAGTTTGGACTTCTTTTTGTTGATAGTGTTCTCCAGTAAGGTTAGTAGATCTTTTACAAATGTCAAGTGCTGTAACAATTTTTCCTGACTGCCTGAAATCAGGCAGTCATCCAAGTAAGGGGTAAATTTGAATATTTCTTTGTCTGCAAAAAGCAATGGCTGGAGCCAGGAATTTTATGAAAACTCTGGGAGCAGTGGATAAGCCAAAGGGAAGTGCAGAGAACTGATCATGCATAGACCCTGCCCTGATACGTAGATATTTTCTGCAAGAGTCTCTGATTGGGATATGCAGATGGGCCTCTGAGGTCTGGAGTAGCTAACCAGGCATCTTTGAACAGCATAGGGAGAAGCTGTTGCAGTGTAAGCATTTTTAATTTTGGTACCACCAGGAAGGTGTTTAGAACAGATAGCTTTAAGATTGGGCGCCAGGTGCCCTCTTTTCTGGGTACCAGAAAAAGTCTGGAATAGAAACCTTGGCCTATGTGATGTGCAGGAACAGGCTGGATTGCCCTCATGGAGAGCAGGGAATGAACTTGGTTTTGTGCCTCTGCCCACTGGTTTGGAGGAAGATCTGGGAATCCCTTTGGGGTTGCAGCGTGTGGAAATAAAATCTGTACCCCTGGGACACTATGTTGAGGACCCATCGATTATTGGTGATGGAGGCCCAGTTTTTTGCATGGGAGGCAAATTTTCCTCCTAGGGGCACGAGCAGATGGGCAGAGGTGAGAGGAGTTGAGATGTCATTGTGAATTCTTTCCATAAGAGGGGTGGATTAGCACTCCCTGGTTTAGAAGTGGAGGTACTCCATTGCTTAGATCTCTGCATACCCTGAGACTGCTGTCTGGTGGGGTCCGTTTCCCCTAAGTCTAGTCTGAGGTGGCCTTGAGAGGGCTGGAAAGGACCAATGTTTTGAGGGGCAATGCCTATTGAATCTTGGAGGCTGAACTTGCAAACTGTCTGCACAGACTTAGCTATTCCTTCCATATTTTTAAAACCTCTTCTGCTTTGGTGCCAAACAGATTGTCTTTGTTCAGTGGTGCTTCCAATAATTTTGATTTGACATGATCTGGCAAGATCTGTTCCTTAAGCCAAGCATGCCTTCAAAGTACAGAACCTGTGACTGCTGCCCTGCAGGGTGCTTCTAGGGTGTCAAACCCAAATTGCAGGGTATGCTTACTGATTTGGCTTGCAGAATGCATAAGTTCCTGTAAATCTTCATTATCTGCACAGTGTGGGAAGATAGATAATTTTTGTTTAATGAGTTCCATGGTATATTGCTGATATTTCAGCATGTGGAACTGACAATTTAATGCTCTAATGGCAAGAGTTGCAGAGGTATCTACTTTTTTACCACATCTGCCTAAGGCTGGAGAATCCCTGTCGGAGGGGGGTGGGATTCTTAGCCCTGGTTGCTTTTATTCCTTTAGGCCCTAGGGAGAGGACCTCTGGGTCAGAAGTAGGATTCTTGAAAAGAAATTTGTGAGAGTCAGGGACTCTGTAAAACCAATCAGGTTTCCTGGGAGCAGGAGGTAAAGTATCAGGAGTTAAGACTGGATTCCATAAAGACATCATCCACAACACCCAAAACAGGAGGGATAGCTAAGGATCTGTGCTGTGGTAAATCAAAAAATTCCCAGAGTCTCTTTTTAGACTGAGGATAATCCTGGCATTCCCAATGGAAGTGCTCTCTCAAAGTATGCAGGGTTCACCAAAAGAAAAATCCTCTGGCGGAGAGGCAGAAGGAATGGATTCCTCTGCATCTGAATCCTCATAAGCAGATAAGGGCATGTCTTCATAATCAGAAACCTCAGAGTCGGACTCTTGGTCAGATAAAGCTGTTGGGGGAAAGTCTTTTTTTTTTTTTTTTTTAACAGGGGAAGGCTGGCTTCCCCTAATCAGCATAAGGACTTCTGACATTTTAAGCATCTGTGATTGTGGCAAGGAAGCAGGCGTGTTGAGTTTGGGTAGTCAGTTTTTTAGGCGTAGTTTGTACTCTGGGCCTTAGAAACTCGTTAGTTTTAGAAAGAACTGAAGACGGGAAAGAAGTCAGTTTGTGCCAAATATCGGTAGTGCGTTCCTCAGAAGCCAGTGCCTGCACAGCTGTCCAGACCCATCCAAGGTAGAGACATCCGCATGTCCCGTAGTCAAAGAAGAGTCTCGCAGCATACCGGACTCCGAACGAGTCTTGGAAGTGGCCTACGAATCCATAGCTGTGAGCATCAGGGCCTGCAAAAGCACTTCACTGAGTACCGGCGACTAGCTTAATGGAAGCGTTGTCAGCAGTTTTGGACCTGTGTCGTCTGTCTGTCTTTATCCTTACATTTTTTCAGAAGATCGGTAGTTGGATGGCTTACCAAAGCCATTTTGGAATATGGAGATCGAGAGCGAAAGTATTTAACTACAATAAGGGCCCAACGACGAATAGTTCGGGGGTTGAACAAAACCGGCAGCGAGGGACATCATGGGCTGGGCCTAAGCAAGTGACGCAGTAAGAATGTAAATCTTGGTGTGGTATTTGCTTTCCATAGGAGAGACAATTACTAACTTTTTCAGACATCGGTTAGAGCAAGAAAAAAGGATCCCCAACGGGGTACTTAGCTTTAGAAGACTTCAACTTCAATTTCGGAAATGAAAACTCAGGTAGCGGCCGACCGGCACTCGTGTGAACTACTTCTGCTTTGGGCTCCTCAGCAAGAAAGACTGATGTAATGGCGTCGGCTGCCTGTTTTTATACCACTGATGACCTGACGTCAGTCTTGGCGCGACAGCAACCAATGCAGAAATACTGAGCCTCCGGTATTCGGGCTGACTGAGGGTTACTCCTGGCAGGATAACCCAAGTAAGATGACTGCAAGAGTGAAACACTAAGAACATCCAAGATTTAGCTAAAGGTCTAAGAAGAAAAAAGCCCAACTGGGTACTTCGCTCCTTCACCACAAGACTTCTAAAAGCTAAGTACATGATGTGACTGTTTGCAGCTGAAAAGTTCTGAGGTCTGTGCATGCACACGTCACATTTAAGGTAACTGGTTTATGGCCCTATGTGTGACGTCCCATGCAACTGCAACAGCCAAGCTGAAATTTCTGTATAGCAGCCAACGTATGGGTCGTCTAAAATGGAAAATCGCATACCAAGAATACTGCAACATAGGAATAGAAGGACATCACAGACTTTAAAAGATCCAGATCAGGAGCAGATACAGGTTTACAATTACCTATAGGAAAATGTACAGATTAAGATCAAGACAGTCAAAAAGAAAGATTACTAGTGTAAAATCTTACCATGACCATAAATGTCCTTCTCTTCCATGTTGTAGTATTCTCACTTGTGGGATCCTCTGCATCAGATGACCGGACGTCCATCTCCTATGCTAAAGCTTAAGCCTAGTTGCTGTCAGGTGTGTGGGATGTCACACACAGGACTACAGACCATGAGCCTTAAATGTTACGTCCACATGGACAGACATCAGAGCTGACGGCCCAGACAAACAATTTAAGGAGAACATGAAGGATGCCATCCAGAGAGGGAAAATGCTACAAAGGGGATTTGGAGGGAAAGAATACTACAACATGGAAGAGACATCTATGGTTATGGTAATATTTTACACAACTATATGTCTGTTTATTCACATGTTGCAGTATTCTCACTTGTAGGAGTACCACAGCACAAGCAGAAGAAAGTGTGGAGAAAAAGGTAGCAATTTCCAGGAAAAAAAAAACTGTGAAGGATGGCTCTAGCAAATCTTGCTCTGGCCCTGGAGATGTTGTCCAATTTGTAATGCTTGGTGAAGGTATGTACACAGGGCTATGTGGCTACCTCTAGGATAGTGGCCGTGCCCAGGCCTTTGAGAAAGGCTCCTGAAGAGGCCACTGCTTTAGTGGAGTGTGCTTCAACAGTGTGGGGTAACTCTCTACAATGGAAAGCGTAACAGAAGGTAAAACGTTGCATATCCAGGAGGATATTTTCCGTTTGGATACAGCTTTCACCAGGGCCCTGGGGTGAAATGATACAAAGAGGTGATTGGAGTTTTTAATGTCATTGGTCTTGTCAAGATAAAACCTCAGTTGCCTGCGAACATCCAAGGAATGGAGCACTCTTCTCACATGTCATTCTGTGGCAAAGGGAAAAAGGTGGGTAACTAGATAGATTGGTTAAGGGACAGTTCACTGACCACTTTGGGCATGAAGGAGGGATTGGTATGTAGAGTCACTCTGTCTTTGTGGAAGATAGCGTATGGTGGAGTGACCACGAGTGCTTGTAGCTCGGAGACTGTCCTAGCTGAAATAAGGGCCACTAACAAGACAGTTTTCCAGGTACATATCTTTATAGAGTGGCAGACGCTGCTGGTTCAAAGGGGACAGTGGTGAGTTTCTCCAGTACAAAGTTCAGGTCTCATGGAGGAGGGACAGGCTTCCTTGGAGGTCTGATATGGAGGATCCCCTTAAGAAAACGTTTCACATTCAACCAAGATAACAGGGGTGGATCAATAGGTATGCAGGCTGAAATGGTTGACAAATGTACTTTCACTGAAGAGTATGAAAGTTCTGACTTTAGGAACTCACACACATAGGCTAAGACTAGAAGAGCATCCACTTGGAATGGGTCTAGTTGTCTTTGCAGACACCAACAGGAGAACCTTTTCCATTTAGATAGATAGGATCTCCTTGGTTGTGGGTTTCCTGGTCTCATGCAGGACAGATAGCACATTCTCAGAATAGAGGTGTCTGAAAGAGATCAGACGTTTATCACCCACAGGGTTAGGCTGAGGCCTTTCCGATGAGGATGAATGAGGCATTCCTTATGTTGGGTGAGCAGATCCACCTTGTGAGGCAACTTGTGGTGACTTGCCCTTTGCAAGAGATAAGGGGGGGGGGCAATGCTGCCTTGGCCAATAGGGGTTGTGATGACCGTGCCCTGGCCCAGCAATCAAGGAGCCTCAACCCTCTCCACTAACACCAGGGACAGTGCCTTATACAAGAGGAAAGGATAAAAAATACACACAGTAAAGTACAATTTCCCTTAAGTGCAAACAGAGATCACAGTCAGTCTGGGGCTGGTTGCTCCCTTGCTCTCCAGGTCCCCAATACGAATTCCCACCGGCACAGCTATAGGGTCCAGATCTCAGCCTAGCTGGCAAGTTAACCCCCAGTACTCTCTCTGTCCCACCAGTGTTTTGTGTACCTGCCCAGGTAGCTGACACCACACACACCAAGATAAGTATTTATAAAACTTCACAGACACTCCTGGGAAAGGCTGACACAGATTCTCCAGCTGTGCCCCTTTACCCAGACTATACCGTAGTAATTGCTGCCACCACCAGCTAATACTTATCAGCTACCTAAAGGCCCTTAAAAGGGTGTCCAATTATTAATGTGCAATATTATTATCCAATTGTTTGTTTGTCTTTCGGTCGCCCACAGCGGAACTCCAGTCCGCTAATGATTGGCAGTAGATTTTCACGAACGCCAATTGGCAATGTGACAAATTAGTCTAAGGCTTATTAGAGTGGCTTATTACAATAATCTCTATAAATATGCAATGTACTTTACAGCATACTTATCTCTACACAAACCAGCCACAGGTAAAGGTTTTTAAAATATTTAATAAAGAAATAAAACATAAGACAATACTACTACACCACAGTGATATCTTTTAGTTATGTACTCACCATAACTTCAGATGTTTGGGATCCATCTCGCCTACATTCTGACTGATGGGTTCGGAGCCGATCCCTCGGCTCCGACTCAGCACGCTTATGCTATAGAGCGAGGCCTCTAATTGGCTGAGCTATCTTTATCCCAGGATGCACCACCACTAATCCCCCAGATCTTGTTTGTCCGCATTCATGCACACATGCACAACTTGTTTATATAACATTGTTAGATGTTTCAAGATGAAACAACAGGATTCGGACCTTCTGATATCCTCTGATCTCCAAGGAAGGGGGAAGGAGGGTGGGTTATTAGGAATGTAGGTGAGATGGATCCCAAACATCTGAAGTTATGGTGAGTACATAACTAAAAGATGTTATGTGATCCTATCTCGCCTACATTCTGACTGATGGGACAGTGTCCCTAGCACCTAAATCCCGGGTGGCTCATTGGAAAACACTCCTGAGCACTGTGGAACCAAATGAAGCTCGTCCTCTAGATGCCACATCTAATTTGTAGTGGGAAATGAAGGTGTGCGGGAAGACCATGTAGCCGCAGCACAAATGTCACCAATAGCAAGCTTAGAATGAAATGCTACCGAAGTAGCCATTGCCCTTGTAGAATGAGCCTTGACAGAGGTGGTAAGCTCTTTGTTAGAATAAATATAAGCTTGAGTAATACAGTCCTTGATCCATTTGGCAATAGTGACCTTTGTGACAGCGTTGCCCAATTTGTTTTCTGCAAAGGATACAAACAACTGATCTGTTTTCCTTGTTTGTTTGGTCCTATCTAAATAAAACGTAACTGTCTGTGGACATCTAGTGTGTGGAAGATAAACTCCGCCTTGTTAGAGTATTTTGGGAAAAACTGGAAGCTCTAACGATTGTTGTAAGCATAAAGTAGAACAAACTTTAGGAACAAAAGAAGGATTTGGTCTGAGGGATACTCTGTCTGTATGAAAAACCAAGTACGAGGGTTTCACTGACAAAGCTTGAAGCTCTGAAACCCTTCTGGCTGAAGTAATCGCCACTAGAAAGGCTGTCTTCCATGATAGAAACTTTAGATCACATGTAGCTGCCGGTTCAAAGGGGAAAGAAGTCAAGGCACGCAACACAATATCGAGATCCCATGGAGGTGCAGGATGAGAAATCGGAGGTCTTAATAGAGCAGCACCTTTCAAGAAGGTCTTACACAATCTGTTGCTCATTAAAGGTGGGTCTATGGATTCATGAAAATTAGAAATTGCTGCCAATTGTACTTTGATGGTAGAAACTGAAGAGCCTTGATTGAAAAGAGAGGTCAGAAATTTTAGTACTTCTGCCACGGAAGTAGAAATGGGGTCCAGGCCCCAGAGTTGAGCCCAAATAGCAAACCTTTTCCATTTGCTAGAATATAGTTTATTTGTAGCAGACTTGTGGGCTGAAGATAATATGTGCACAACATCTGGATCCAGTGTATGACTCCTGACTATCGTCGGAAGAGGAGGAGCCAGGCCGTCAATCTTAAGGTGTGTAGGGACTGGTGGAATAGTCCCGACTGATGAATCAGTAGGTCTGGGACCTGGTCCAGGAACCATGGACCTTCCAGAGCATGTTTCCGAAGATAGGGGAACCACACTTGACGAGGCCAGTAAGGAGCAATTAAGATCATCTTGCTCCCTAAGAGAGATGACTTTTGGATCACCCTGGGGAGGAGAGGAACTGGGGGGAAGGCATAAAGCAAGCCGGTGGGCCAAGGATGGACTAATGCGTCCATGGGGCTCTTCCCCGGAGCCGGGGTTAGGGAGAAAAATTCTTTGCACTTCGCATTCAGAGGAGTCGCGAAGAGGTCGCAACAAGGAACTCCCCATTCGCTGAAAATCTGAATTGCAACTGTCATATTCAGAGACCATTCGTGAGGAGAGAGGATGGTTCTGCTCAATCTGTCGGCTATGACATTGGACTTGCCCGGTATGTGAGTAGCCCCTGGAAGCGTTTGGTCGAGACTGCCCATTCCCAAACTCTCATGGCTTCTCTGCAAAGAGGATAGGATCTGGTCCCTCCCTGTTTGTTCAGGTACCAGACAACTGACATGTTGTCTGAGTGAACAGCGATTACGCCCTGAGGGAGATAATCGTGAAGGGCTTGAAGGGACAGGAGTACTGCCCTCATTTCTAGGATGTTGATATGAAGAGGAGTCTCTTCCGGGTGCCATTTGCCTTGGACTGACCTGCCCAGGGAATGCCCCCCCCACCCCATCTGGGAGGCGTCCGTGGTCAAAGTGGCCGGAGGAGGAAGAACAAAGGGTCGTCCCTGATCCAAATTGGAGGGCACTAGCCACCAGCGAAGGTCCCGTTTGCAAGATTCCGTGATCCATATGAGGTGATTGAGAGGGAGTTCCTGAAAGGACCACTGAGTTGAAAGAAGCCACTGGAGGATTCTCATGTGCAACCTTGCCAAGGGAACTAGAAGAACCGTGGCAGACATGGATCCCAATAGCTGCAGGACCATTCTGGCTGGGGTTTTGGACCTGGGGAGTAAAGCTCGAACTTGATTTTGTATGGTTTGAATTCTGTCTGTAGGTAGATAGACCCGCATCTGGTTTGAGTCTATCTCTACCCCTATGAATCTTATTCTTTGAGATGGCCGCAACACAGACTTTGGCCAATTGAAGGTGATTCCAAGGGAATTGCCCAGTGATATAGTGGCTTGTAGGCTCCGCAGAAGTAGATGCTTGGAGGTGGCAGTTAGGAGCCAGTCGTCTTGGTACGGAAACACCTGGAATCCTAGACTTCTCAGGTGAGCAGTCACTACTGCCAAGCACTTGGTGAACACCCTGGGGGCTGTGGTGAGACCAAAGGGCAGCGCACAGAACTGAAAATGACTGTCTCCTAGGCTGAAGCGCAGATGTCTCCTGGACTTTTGATGCATCTTGATATGATAATACGCGTCCTTGAGATCTATGGAGCACATCCAAACACCCTTCTCCAACAATGAGAGAATGGTTTGTAGAGTGACCATTTGGAACTTGGACTTTCTGACTGAACGGTTTAGGATGCTTAGGTCCAGAATGGGCCTCAAGTCCCCGGTCTTTTTTGGCACCAAAAAGAATCTTGAGTAAGTCCCTAATCCAATCTGGTCTGCGGGGACCGGTTGGATGACTCCTTTTTGCAGCAGCTTTGAAATTTCTGAGGCTGCGGTATCCCGTTGACTGGGTGGCGGGTCCAGGATTTTTTTGGACTGAGGGGGGGGGGGGGGGTGAGAGAATGGGATGGAGTAAAGTACAGTTTTGTACCTACCATAAATGTAGATGTCCGAACTGGATAGCATCTGCAGTCATAACAACTGGGTTGTCCTGTCGTCAGGCAGCCCTTCAGTCGGCGGATTCCAAAGTCGTCCGGGGTCCGCTTTTGGCCTGGTGCACCCGACGTCATCTCTGTTGGTCTTGGTGGTGGGGCGGTTGACGCCATTTTCCTCAGTGTTTCTTGCCCCAGATGCCAGTAGCCCTCTTGAAGGCTAAAATTTAGATAGATGCCAATGTTTCCAAAAGATAGAGGTAAACACAAAAATAAGCATGTATGTACATATATACAAACAAATACACCATAAAAGACTCCCCACCAGCTAGCTATTAGGAGGGTAAACACCCTAGGAGTACCACAGAGGGAAGGAGGGAGGTAAATGACTGCAGATGCTATCCAGTTCGGACATCTACATTTATGGTAGGTACAAAACTGTACTATGTCCTTCATGGATGCATCTGCAGTCATAACAACTGGGGTAGAATACCATAGCCAACAAGGAGGAGGATAAAACTAGATTATGGTGTGTTTAGGATCCCTTGCAGTACAGCAGTGGCAAACCCTGCTCGGGATCTGGAATATAGAGGCAAATTATAATGCTTGGCAAATGTATGCACGGAGGTCCAAGCAGTCATTCAATAATGTCTTTGGTTGCCACTCCTCAAAGAAGGCTGTGGTAGTGGCTGTTGCCCTTGTAGAATGAGGTCTTATGTTCTGTGGAATTGGTTTTCCATGGAAGGAGTAACAGAATCGTATGCAATTTCCTATCCATTTGGAGATTGTCTGTTTGGAAATAGCTTTTCCTTCCCTTCCTGTTGCATAGGCTACAAAAGTTGGTCAGTCTTTCTGCTACTTTTGTTCTGTCCAAGTAGTAGCCAGTAGCTGTCTATGTACATCAGGTATGTGCAGTTCTTTTCTCTGTTTTGTGGGTTGGGAAAGAAGGTAGGTAGGTGGATTGCCTGGTTTAAAGACACTCTGGATACCACCTTAGGCATAAATGTAGGATTAGTCCTCATGGACACTCTATCTTGGTGGAAGATTAGGAAGGGTTGCACTGCCATTAAGGCATGTAGTTCTGAAACCCTCCTTGCTGAAGTAATTGCCAGTAGGAAAGCAGTTTTCCATGACAGGTGTTGTAGGTCTGCTGTTGCTGCTGGTTCAAAGGGTGATAGTGTCAATTTTTCTAGCACAAAGTTTAAGTCCCAAGCTGGTAATGGTGGTTTCCTTGGAGGTTTTACATTCTTGATTCCTCTGAGGAACTGCCTGAGCAAAGGGTGCGAAAAAAACAGGTGGATCAAAGCTGTATTCTGCTGAAATAGCTGATGCATGTATCTTGATGGAGGAGTAGGACAGGCCTGAATGAAGAAGTTCGCTAGATACTCCAGAATGTTAGGCATATCTATGTTTGACACATCTTTTCCTCTTTCAGTACTCCAAATGACAAACCTTTTCCATTTTCCAGCATAGTTCCTTCTTGTTGAAGGTCTGCGTGCTGCGTTCAAGAATAATGTCTTTAACTCTTTGGGAAAGTTCTGGATTAGCTGCTGCTATGTGATGTTCCATGCAGTCAGTTGCAACGCTTTTAGGTTTGGATGTATGATGCTGTAGTTGTTCTGAGTTAACATCAAAGGCATCAGGGTATTGGCCACATATTGTTCGAGACATGCTCCTCAGCAGTGGGTACCAGTGTTGTCTTGGCCAGTTTGGAGCTATCAGGATTATCCTTGGGCTTTTCCTTGATTTTAGTAATACCTTGTGTATCAAGGGAAGAGGTGGGAATGCATATGCTGTTAGGCCTTTCCAGCTGAAGGAGAGCGAATCCACTTTCCATGCTAGTGGGTGGAATGTCCTTGTGCAGAATTTTTTGAGCTGGTGATTGAGAGGTGATGCGAATAGATCTATCTGAGGCATTCCCCATTTCTTTGAGATGGTCTTGAAGATGTCCGGGTGCAGCTTCCATTCGTGGGCATCCGATGTGGTTCTGCTTAATATGTCTGCTAGAGTATTCTCTTTTCCCAGTACAAATATTGCCTGTAACTGGATGTTGTAGCTGAGTGCCAGGGTCCACAGCTCCAAAGTCATTCTGCATAGGGGTATGAATGAGTGCCTCCCTGTTTGTTGATGTACCACATGACTGTGGTGTTGTCTGTCCTTATCATCAACTGGCTCCTCTTTGAGAAATGGTCTGAACTTTTGGATTGCCAGTTTTACTGCCAGCATTTCTTTTAGGTTGATGTGCAGGTGAAGTTGATCCTGTGTCCACAATCCTGCACGCATTTGTCCAGCATGTGGCCCCCATCCTAGGTCTGAAGGTGCTGTTGTGATGGTCTGGCTTGCTTGACATCTGAAAGGTAGGTAGCCCTGGGTTTGACTGGCATGCCTGAGCCCACCATAGGAACTCCTGTTTTAAGCATGGAATTAGTGGGATTTCTGTTTCTAGGCTGTGTCTGTGTTGGGACCATAAATTCTTTAGGTACCACTGTAGTTTTCTCATATGTAGTCTGGCAAGTGGAACCAAGATTATGCATGATGCCATGAAGCCCAAGGCCTGCAGTACTTTTCTTGCTGTTAACTTGTTCAGTTTTGTTAGTGCCAAGAAGTAAAGAGGGAGTTCTTTTGTTTTTCTGTAGTTAGGAATGCCATTTGTTTTACTGTGTCCAATTCCAGCCCAAGATGTCCTTGTTTGGGATGGTATCAGCCTTGACTTTTGTAAATTGACTGTGTATCCCAGTGCTTGCAGCAAGTAAATGACCCTTTGTAAATCTGTTGTCAGCTTGCTTTTGTTGTCCCCTTGTAGCAGGCAGTCGCCTAGGTATGGGTAAATTTGAATTCCCTGTAGTCTAAATTGGGCGACTGATGCCAGGCATTTTGTGAATACTCTGGGCGCAGTAGATAAGCCAAGGGCAATGCTGAGAATTGATAGTGCTCTGATACTGCAAGAAATCTGAGGTATCTACTGCAGATTGGTCGAATGGGGACGTGCAGGTATGCCTCCTTGAGATCTAGAGTTACCAGCCAACACTCCTTGCCCAGCATGGGAAGAAGTTGCTGTAGGGTCAGCATTTTGAATTTTGGGACAATGATGTATGTATTTAAGGTGGACAGGTCGAGAATTGGTCTCCAACTTTTTCCTTTCTTGGAACTAGGAATAGTCTGGAGTAGAACCCTTTCCTTGCTCTGCTGTTGGCACTCTTTCCACAGCTCTCATGTTTGCTAACTGCATTATCTGTTGTAGAGCCTCTGTTTTTGATTTGGAGGTAGATTTGGCATTCCTCTTTTGACTGGTAAAGTGTGGAAGTGGAACCGTAACCTTGATCTATGGTTTGTAAAATCCACTTGTCTTTTGTTATATAGTGCCAGTTCTTTGAAAATAAGGTTAACTTTCCGCCTAGAGGAGCTGCTATTTGTTCCTTGGTAGGCGTGATTTAAAAGTCACTGTGGTTGTGTTGATGTAGTGGCAGAGGTTGTGTCTGTGCCTCTGTTGTTACCTTGCCACTGTCGCCCCTCTGTAGGCACCTCCCTGGATTGGTTTCTGCCTCTGGAACGCCTATTCCTGCCCCTTTGAGATCTTGTGGAGTCAGGAAAGGACCAATTTTGGCAGGCCAGTTCCTGCTAAACCTTGGGGTTGAACCTGCAAGAAATCTTTAACCGCTTGAACAGATTTTGCCTTTTCTTCCATTTTCTTCATAACCTGCTGGGCAGGTGTACCAAACAAACTTGTCTTATCCATAGGAGCATCTAGCAACTTAGCTTTAACATGATCCGGTAAAGCTTGCTCCTCTAGCCATGCATGCCTTCTTATCACTGTGCCAGTCATGGCTGATCTAAATGAAGCCTCCAGTGCATCATAGCCACATTTTAAGGAATGGTTACTAACCTGTTGTATGTTATTTACCATTTCTAATACATATTTCTTATCAAGAGATTCATCAGTGGTTAGCTTTTAGTTAACTGATCAAGCATAAACTCTTGGTATTGTATCATGTGAAACTGACAGTTTAAAGCTCTAGCTGAGAGAGTAGCTGAAGTGTAGACCTTTTGCCCCATCTGTCTAATGACCTTGCTTCCCTTTCAGAAGGAATAGGGTTTTAGCTATGGTCGCGGCTACTGCTTTGGGACCCTGGGATATAGTTTCGGGTCTGCAAGTGGGGCCTTGTAAAGGTGGTGATGAGTGTCTGGCACCCTGTAAAATCTGTCTGGTTTGGCAGGGGCTGGAGGTAAAGAATCTGGTGCGGAGCAGACATCATTGAGCATCATCCACCACAGAGAGAACAGGAGGTATAGCTAAGGGCCTGTGCTGTGGAAGGTGCAGAAAGGTCCTAAGTCTTTTCTGGAGTCTGAAAATCCTGTTGCTGCCATTGGAACTGCTCTCGATGGCATGTAAGGTTTCCCCCAAGGAGAATTCTTCTGGTGGGGAAGCAGCTGGAATGGATTCTTCAGCATCAGAGTCTTCAAAATTGGAGAAAGGAGCCTCTGGCTGATCAGTTATGTCTGATTCATCGGCAGACTCATCAGAGGACACTGGCTCAGGGGCTCTGCCCTAGGTCTCTTCTCTGGGGCTGAGAGGCCCTGTCTGGGTGAGATTGAGATCCTCTAATTAATGAAATTAAATCTTCTGCCAGAGTAAGCATTTGAGAACTAGAGGAGGGCCTGGTTGTAGGGGTTTAACAGGCACTGTTTTAGTAGTCTTTGCTGCTTTAGCCCTGGCGAGGCCTTAATGGACATGGCTGCTGGAGGCCTAGCAGCACCACGGCTGGGGTAGAGACATCCAAGGGAATGGTGTCTGATAAGTCAGTGGCAACCACCGTGGTGGATAAAATTTCTGAGGCCGTTTAAGAGTGGTAGCAGGGCCTCAGTTGTAGAGATATATTCAGCTGTACTTTGATCAGTTTTCTCGGTTTCGCCGAACCGGTGACACTCGCGTTTTGTTTTAACCACCATGGTTTCTGCACCGCTGAGAAGTGGAGAATGTCTTTTATCTTTGCGTTTTTGGCAGATTGGGTAGTCGGATGATCGTACGCACGGCATAACAAAATCAGAACCAAAACTGTTCAGCAACCCGACCGACGCCTGAGCGCGCGGTTGAAAGAAGCAAAAGCACAGGCAGACTTCTACGTTACGGCGGGCTGGGGGCCTAAAAACAGACAATAAGAGTGGAAATCTTTATGAGGTATTTGTTTCCCACAGGTTAAACAATTATTAACTTTTTCTGACATCGGCTGAGGCAAGAAAGAGTCCCCCACGGGGTACTTAGCTTTAGAAGTCTTTAGTATTCAGTAGAAGTAATCTGGATCTGACCGACCGACCGGCACGAACAGCTTCTGCTTCGCCACGCGCCAAGAGAGAGACTGAGAAAAAATAATGATGCCTGATGCCTTTATACCCAACCAAGAACAGAGATGATGGGGTGTGAAACAAGCCGGACGGACCGGACGGACGAACTGACGACTGAATGCCGACTGAAGGGCTGCCTGACGACAGGACAACCCAGTTGTTATGACTGCAGATGCATCCATGAAGGACATCCTCCGGCGATAATCCGAAGCACCCATCGGTCCTGAGTGATCCCTTCCCAGGCCTTCAGGTGCTTGAGAATGACCCCGACTGGCTCCGGAGCAGCACAGCCGGGCAATCCCTCAGGGACTATGAAAAGCTGAAGAGCCACGAAAGGACTCGCGGTCTCCAGTGTTGCGAGGGCCTCTGCCGCCTCTGGGACGGCGTCTTCCGGATGAATTTCCCCCTCCTCTGCCTCTGGAGGGGGAACCTTCCTGCTGAGAAAGGTAAGACTTCTGAGATCTACGGAACCACATCTTCCCTCCTCTTTTAGCCTTGGGATAAGGCCGAAAGGGAGTGGAAAATCGTGCCCCTACGGCAGTCAGAGTCTTACCTTCCTGTTCACAGCGGGTTAGTGTGTCTTTTACCTTGGGTCCAAACAGGGAGGACCCATCAAAGGGGGCGTCGGCAAATGAAGACTTAAAGGCCTCCGCGAAATGACACAGGCGGAGCCAGGCTTGTCTCTGTAGAGCAATGCCTGTACCGCCCATTCTACTCGCTGCATACGAAATGAGCCTCATGGACGAGTTCGAAATGGACGACATTGTAGCCAGCTGAGAGCCAACCGTCTGGGCCAGCTCCTCAGGCAGGTTACCCAAGAGGGTATCGGATAGCTCCTTAATCAGATCCCTCTGAAATCTCGTAAAGTCGCCAGGTAGTTCAAGGACCTCAGTGTAAAGGCCGCTGAACTAAGGGTGCTTCGTGCCGATCCATGCTCCTAGACTCCTTATTAGGAGGATGGACGGACGAGAAGCCTCTGCTACATCTTGCTGGGTAGCAGATGCCACCACCATAGCATCTACAGCCACACCTTTAGTAAGGAACTCTCTATCCGGGGCCGAGAGAAATTTGTTGGACGGCGGGCACCGGTTCCACAGAGTCTGGTGTTCCCACGCCTTGACAGATCAAATCCAAGAGCTCGTCGAAGGGCGGAGACACCCAGGAGGCGGAGGGCTGAGCCCCGAAGGCCTTCAGGAACACAGACTCATCAGCAGAGGGAGGTTTGGACTGCCAGCCGCCTCATTGTTTTAGGGCTTCCAGGATTGTCTGCAAAGGAGACATCATCCGAGGACGACTTGGGGGACCCTTCTGCATCATCGAGATCAGTGTCAGATGTCAGAGACTCATCAGGGGAGTCAACGTGCTTCCTCTTGCATGATCTCTTCCTGGGAGGTTCTTCCGAAGAGGCTTCAGAAGGACCTCCAGGAGGGGGAGAAACCCCAGCGGGGGTAACCCGAGGCCCAGGGGCTCCGCTGTCTAAAGACAGGGGGACTGCCAACGACTCAGTCTCCAAATGTTGGGAAGGAGCTGGGGAAACTGTGGAGGTAGCCAAGGAAGATTTGGCTAAAGCACTCCTCATAGCCCTGAAGGCGGGACCACCAGAGTCCTGGGAGGGTCCCACCTCCGTGGCCACGACAGTGGACGGTACTCCTGCCGCCGATGCACCGAGAGGGAGACTTGGGACCGAAAGCATAAATCCCGAAGCCTCCCCCCCCCCAGGGCCAAAGGAAGAAGTCCGTGTACTGAACTCCGACCCAAGAGCCGGAGTTGGAGCAAGGGTCAGGCCCGACCCTAACACCTCCACAGGTTCCACCAGCACCGGCTCCAACGGTGCCGAAGCTGTCGGAGGAGGAAAAACAGTAGGGGAGTGGACCATCGGCTCCAAAGCCAAATGGGCTGGAGCCAAAACCATCTTTTGGAACACCGGAGACTGGAAGAGTCGAAGGAGCACCCTGTCGATGTCCGAATCAGACATCTTGGATGATCTCGAGGATACCGATCGGGCCCGAACCAATTTCTCCATCGGCTCCGAAGGGCTCAGGGACCGGCTCCGAAACGACTCAACAATTATCGGCTCTGAGGAAGGTTTCAAAGAAATTTCCCTCGGTACCGATAAGGACTTCGGCTCCGAGGGGGAAGAGTCTGAGCCGATGACCCTTATCGGCTCCAGTATCAGTGGAGCCGATGAGGGTGACCCGCCTCTCGATGCCCCAGCCCTCGGCTCCGAAACCAGAGGGGTCGAGGCTGGAGGCATCCTGGCAGACCGTTCCGACCTCGGCTCCAAAGTCCGTGGAGCCGATGGAGAAGTCTGCTTAGTTTTCTTAGCGGTCGGTTCCGACAGACTGGTCGGAGCCAACGCTTTCCTCTTTTTAGAAGGAGACGGAGAGGAAGATAAAGCCTCCTCGAAGGAAGGCTTGATTAATCCCTTGAGGATTCATTTGTTTTTCCTCTCCTGGAGGACTCTCGAAGAGAACGCGTGGCACACACTACACTACTCTTGCAAATGCTTAGCACCTAAGCAATAGACGCACGAGGCGTGGTCGTCCGTTATGGACATTTTAAAACCACACCTCGTGCATTTCTTAAACCCGGAGGGTTTGTGTTCTTTCGACATAACTGCCTCGCCAAAGAACCAATAACAGTGAACACTATAACACTAAACTTCAGTTAAGACAGTCCAATACAAATACAACTTTAACAAAAATGTCTTTTTTTTTTTTTTACACTAACAGCAAAGTAAAAGATAGAGAGAGGGAGTCAAGACCCTCTAACTTAAACGGGTACTTGACCCAAGCAATTACAGAAACAGTAATGTAACAGTAATATAACAGGGGAAGGGCCCCTCTTAACTGAAACGGGAAACCTTCCCTGACTAAAATTTTTTTGAATTCAGTCACACAACTACACCAAACACACTAATATATCAACAATAGCTGTTAAAACAGCTTTTGGTTTCAAAGAAAGGAAATTTGTGACGGGAAAAAAGCCTAAAAACTAGTACTTAGCCCAGCCAATGTTGAGACCACGTCTATGCTTGATAGCGGCAAACGAGATCTGGGGGATTAATGGTGGTGCATCCTGGGATAAAGATAGCTCAGCCAATTAGAGGCCTTGCTCTATAGCATAAGCGTGCCGAGTCGGAGCCGAGGGATCGGCTCCTAGCCCATCAGTCAGAATGTAGGCGAGATAGGATCACATAACATCTAAGAGTTCAGAGATCACACAGAAGCTTAAAACAATACAGTAGGGAAGTTCTGATATAACAGAAAAACACTTGTCTAACTTTCTTCTAAGTTCCTAGCTATTACTACAAGAAAACATACTTCTAATCTACTACTTACATAAGACAAAAGGCAGAGTGCTGATAAGTTGGATATCAAGATCAAAATGCTTACAGTCTCTCTCCGAACAATAGTTTATAAACTCACTAATAAACAGCTCTGCTAGGGCTCTCCCAGATTACATACATCATTTTGACACTTGGGTTTTCCCCAGTATACACATTACATCACTTTGGCACTTAGTCTGGAGTTCCCTGGCAAAAAGGCTACATTATTAACAATCTAACACCTGCTCAGGAAACTACAACAATAAAAGACATTTCACATGTACACTCTTGTCTTAACTTAAGGAATAATTACTATAGAAAGAATGTGTTCAGTTAGCCTCTTCGGCACCACTATTTAGATCAAAAGGGTATACAAGACACAATTTTAACTTCAAAAGAACAGATGTGAAATGCTTGGCTTAGTTTTCCTTACAGCAGATGGCAATGTTGCTACAATCTTGAAGTTCACATTTTACAGTGTTTTCTTTCATTTAAGAAACAAGGCTGTATTTTACATTTATATTTACAACTGATAGAATTATGTATCAAGTTCTATTTGATAGGCTGGCAGCCTTCACCCATCTTCCCCCAATCTTCACATCGGTCACTAGCAACATTTTTGGTTTGTTCTTCCAAATGTTTCAGCAGGACTTTCTGAATGAGCGGGAAGGGGGGCATAGAGGAACAACCCCTTCTGAGGGGCAGAAAATGCATCTACATTAGAGGGAGGGGAGACTGGAGCAAAATAGCTGTAGTTGCCTGTTCGGAGGGGAGGCAAACAGATCTATTTGTGGGGTGCCCCATTGGTGGACAATGTCTAAGAAAACATCCTTGTGTGACATCCACTTGTGATGTTGAAAGAATGATTTGCTGACTGCATCTGCCTGGTGACTGTCCTGAGATGGGATGTAGACTATCTACACTGAAATTG
This sequence comes from Protopterus annectens, assembly GCF_019279795.1. Taxonomy (NCBI): domain Eukaryota; kingdom Metazoa; phylum Chordata; order Ceratodontiformes; family Protopteridae; genus Protopterus; species Protopterus annectens. Next base: position 1,896,049,922 of record NC_056732.1, on the reverse strand, counting down.
TACTGGGTGGTCAAATCCCATGTCTGCAATGCTAGCCTGCACAGTAGGTAGGATCTGACCCCCGCCCCCCTGCTTGTTGACACATCGCATAACAGTGGTGTTTGCCTGTGAAGACTTCAAAAGGACCTGGCTGTGTTAGGGGGAGTAAGGTCTTTAGAGCTAGGAGAGCAGTCATTTCCCTCACATTGATATGTTTGCTCTGGAGGGATGGCTCCCATTGAGCCTGCACCTTGAGACCATTCATTGTGGCCCCCCACCAACCTAGATCAGAGGCATCTGTGTGCATGAATTGCACTGGTTTGAAGGGTTGCATATGAAGGTCTGGGTTCTGGCATATTTGTTGAATCCACCACCTCAAGTCTTACTTCAGGCAGGGCACCTGAAATTCCAGAGGGTGACTGTGTTTGGACCAGACATTTTTCAGGTATCACTGAAACTTCCTCATGTGTAGCCTAGCTAGGGGCAACATAGGAAGAGTAGATGCCATGAAGCCTAGAAGATGAAGAAATTGCCTGGTAAAAATGTGGTTGAGAAGAAGAAACTCAGGGAAGAGACCTCGTCTTGAGGAAGGAAGGCCTTCATCAAGTAGGTCCTTATCCTGCAGCCAAAGAAGGTTTGGTCTTGGGATGGAATGAGTGAGGATTTTGTTAGGTTGCCAGTAAACTCCAGACTTTGAAGAAGGGACATAGTGAACTGCAGGTGTGTCCTGAGAATACTTGCCTCCTCTGCTTGGATGAGGTCTCCAAATTAGGGTAAATCTGTATGCCTTTTGTTCGGCAGTAGGCTACTGCTGGGGCAAGACACACTGTGAAGACCCTTGGTGCTGTAGATATACCAAAAGGCAAGGCTGTAAACTGAAAGTGCGAGGACTGCACAGCAAAACATAGGAATCTCCTGCAGTCTGGGTGAATGGGGATGTGGAGGTGTATGCCTCCTTCAGGTCCAAAATGCCAATGGAAGCACTAGGGTGTCAATAGTGGAAGAAGGGTCTGAAGGGATAGCATTCGGAAGGATGGTACACCTGCAGGAAGGGGTTTAACAGGGACAGCTGCAGTATTGGACCTCCAAGGGGCCTCCTTTCTTGGGACCAGGAAGAGCCTGAAGTAAAACCCTTGTCCCTCTTGTCCTGTTGGAACTCTTTCTTTGGAGCCTTGTGATAGTAAATCCTGAATGACGGAGTATCAGGTGGATTTGTTGTTTTTTTTTTGGAGGGAGGGGTATGCCTTTTGCTAAAGGCTTTTCCTGCCAGATCATAAGGTACCTTGTTCCACTACTGAAAGGACTCAGCAGTCTGAGGTGATTTTGTTGCCATAGGGGTAGACAGTGAGGGAAGGCAAGCAGAAGGAGGGAGGATAGTGGAGGGTACTTGGGTAGTCATGCAGTGTTTGGTCTGTCTGAAAAGGGCTGCCTGGGGGTAGATTGGGAGGAAGTAGCTCTGGGAGTTGAGGGTTTTCTGGCCCCTTTACTTTGTTTTGAAGGAGGAGGTGCCCTTCAAACAAAGCTTGGTTTAGCTGGGTAGTTCCTGTAGAATTTAGGAACTGGGGACACCAGTAGGTCTTCAAGCCCTGCATTTCCTTACTTTGTACTTGCAAACTTTTGAAAATTTCTGCAAATTGTTTGCCAAAGAAGAACTTGTTGTCCAGGGGGGCGTCCAGGATCTTGTTCCTGAAGTCATCTGGCAGAAGTTGAAGTCTCAGCCAGAAATATCTGGCTAACAGAGGCAGAAGCAACTGATCTGGCAGAAGCCTCAGCAGCATCACAGCTGCATTTTATAGAATGCCTAGCTACCTGTGCTGCTAAGAAAGGTTTTGAGGCAACTTGAGGCTTAGTATGGAGTCAGGCATAGAGGAGAGCAGCATAGAATCCTGGGAAACTAAATCTAGGGCATACGTTACCATACGAGTCTGATAATTGATGGCCCTACAGACCAGGATTGAGGAAGTGTATATATTGTTACCCAGTCTGCCCATCACCTTACTTGTCCTTATCTGATGGCAGTAGGGAAGAGGATGGAATCTGCCTAGATTGCTTGTCCGGTGCCACAGCAATGACAGTTGGGTCTGCCATGGTTTGATGATACTTGTAATCATCAAGAACTTTGTAGACCCTATCAGGCCTTTTTGGGATGGGGGTTGGAATTCCAGGGCCGTGAAGGCAGAAAAAAAAGAGGTATCCAAGTCAGCAGGAATCACTTGGGGAATAGCAGACGGAGAGGGGGACTCCATCTGAAGAACCGCTAAGTATCTTTTCTGTACCTCAGTTATTTGGGTGAAATCCCCACTTGAAGTAGTCTCTCATGTTGGACATTGCCTCCCCAAAAATAATATCCTGAAAATAGCCTGAAAAAGTGACTGGGAGAATGCTTGCTAGTCAGGCTGGTCTTCCTCTGGGGCAGACAGATGCTTGGTCTTTTGTTTTCTCTTGAGAGAAGGAGTCTTTTGAATAGTCTGAGAGGCCAGAGGCCTGGTGTCATATTAGGCATGGGTCCAAACCGCCCTCCTCACAAACTAAAGGCAGCCGTTAGAGCAAGCCTGGTTCCCCCCAACATCATCGGAGGCCGACATTGCAGAAACCTCATCAGACGTGCAGACTGGAGAAACAAGGGTGGCTTCCGACAGGGTACCCACCGAAGTCGCCATTTCTTTCAGACATTCCTCAACCCTTAGACTGGTAGCTGGCGGGACTCCCGAAGTCGGAGGTGCAGTTATCAGGCTTAGAAACCTTGGCCTTCTTTTTAGGTGGCTCCAACCAGACAGGTGGTTCAAGATCCATACAGTACAGTTTTGTACCTACCATAAATGTAGATGTCCAATAGGTATGCATCTGCAGTCATAACATATGGGTTGTCCTGCCTCAGGCAGCCCTTCCAAAGTCTGGGTCTGGCCTCGGCTGATGTCGCACTTCCCCCGCGCCAGGCGTCTGGGGGTATAAAGCATCAGCCAGCCTTTCCTCAGTGTTTCTTGCTCCAGATGCCAGGTGCCCTCTAGGAAGGCCAAAATTTAGAGGATTGCAGTAAAATTCCAAACATTTTCCAATAATATATATATATATATATATATATATATATATATATATATATATATATATATATATATACACACACACAAATATACAAACAGATACACCATAATAGATCCCCCAGCTAGCTAATGGAGGGGTAAGTATCCTAAGAATACCACAGAGGGGAAGGAGGGAGGGTTACCCTGAATGCAGATGCATACCTATCGGACATCTACATTTATGGTAGGTACAAAACTGTACTATGTCCTTCAAAGATGCATCTGCAGACATAACATATGGGTAGAATACCATAGCCAATCTGGGGGAGGAGGTACTAAGAAAAGGATGGTGTAGTTAAGATCCCCTGCAGGACTGCAGTAGCAAAACCTGCTCTGGATCTGGAGTATAAAGGGAGATTGTAATGTTTTGCAAATGTATGCACGGAGCTCCATGTAGCAGCTTCTAAAATGTCCTTGGTAGCCACCCCTCGTAGGAAGGCTGTAGTGGTGGCCGTGGCCCTTGTGGAATGAGGCCTGATGTTTGCAGGAACTGTCTTTCCATGGAAGGAGTAACAAAATTGAATGCAATTTCCTATCCATTTTGAAATTGCCTGTTTGGAAATTGCTTTTCCTTGTAGCCCAGCAGCATATGCTACAAATAGTTGGTCAGTCTTTCTGCTACTTTTAGTTCTGTCCAAGTAGTAGCGTAGTTGTCTGTGTATATCCAGGGTGTGCAGAAGTTTTTCCCCTCTATTCTGTGGATTTGGGAAGAACGTAGGCAAGTGAATAGCTTGGTTCAGGGATACCCTAGATACCACCTTTGGCATAAAAGTAGGATTGGTCCTTAGTGAAACTCTGTCCTGATGGAAGATAAGAAATGGCTGTACTGCCATTAAAGCTTGTACCTTAGATACTCTTCTTGCTGAAGTTATTGCCAGAAGGAATGCAGTTTTCACAGACAGAAACTGTAGATCCGCCGATGCTGCTGGTTCAAAGGGAGGAAGTGTTAGTTTCTCCAGCACAAAGTTGAGATCCCAAGCAGGTAAAGGGGGTTTTCTTGGAGGATTGATATTTTTGATCCCTCTCAGAAATTGCCCGAGGAGAGGGTGCGAAAAGATAGGTGGATCCACATTGTATTCTGCTGAAATTGCTGAGGCATGAATCTTAATGGAATAATAGGACAGTCCAGTGTGGAACAATTCTGCTAAGTATTCCAGAATATGTGTCCTGCTTGCCACTGTCACATCTAAGCCTTTTGTTGTGTTCCAAATGAGAAATCTTTTCCATTTAGCCGAGTATGTCTTCCTTGTGGAAGGCCGGCGAGCTTCCCTAATAATGTCCTTCACTCTCTGTGATAAAATATTTTGATTGGAATTTAAGGAATTTTCCAGGCAGTTAGCTGCAATGTTTTCAAGTTGGGATGCATGATCTTGAAATTGTTCTGCGTCAGAAGAAGAGGCCATAGGGGGAGAGGCCATGGTTTCGCCTGTGACATGCTCAATAGTGGATACCAGTGTTGCCTTGGCCAGCCTGGAGCTATCAGAATCACTCTTGGCTGTTCCGCCCTGATCTTCAGTAGAACCTTGGACATTAATGGGAGAAGTGGGAAGGCATATACTTTTAGAGCTTTCCAGCTGAAAAAGAGGGAGTCCACCCTCCAAGCTTGTGGGTGGTATGTCCTTGAGCAGAATGTCTTCAGTTGATGGCTGAGGGGGAAGGTGAACAGATCTATCTCCGGCTTTCCCCATGCCTTTGTTATGAGTTGGAAGATGTCTGGGTGCAGCATCCATTCGTGTGCATCCATGGTAGTTCTGCTTAAGCTGTCTGCCAGTGTATTTTCTTTTCCTGGCACGAACTGGGACTGTAGTTGGATATTGAGTTTCAAGCATAGTTCCCATAGATTCATAGTCAGCCTGCATAGAGGTAGGAGTGTGTGCCTCCTTGCTTGTTTATGTACCACATGACTGTGGTGTTGTCTGTCCTTATCAACAGGTGGCCTTGATGGAGGAAAGGACTGAAGGCCTCTATTGCGTGCATCACTGCCAGCATTTCCTTTTTGTTTATGTGCATGCGCAGCTGCCCTTGAGACCATAGGCCTTGGATACATTTGCCCTCCATGTGTGCTCCCCATCCGGGATGGTTTGTTTTGTTTTTGGTTTGTTCAAAGGCAACCCTCTGTTGTACTGGCAGGCCTGAGCCCACCACAGGAATTCCTTTTGAAGGCAAGGAATGATTGGTATCAAAGTTTCCAAACTGTGACTGTGTTGAGACCATACACTCCTTAGATACCATTGTAATTTTCTCATATGCAGCCTGGCCTGTGGTATCAGAATTATGCAGGATGCCATGTAACCCAGGGCCTGCAGGATTTTCCTTGCAGTAAGCTGAGTTTGTCTTGTCAGATTCATGAAGTAATCCGGAAGCTGTTTTTGTTTTTCTTCTGTGAGAAAGGCCATTTGGGTGGTTGCGTCTAGATCTGCACCCAAAAAGGTTATCCTTTGGGATGGAACAAGTCTTGATTTTTGGATGTTGACTGTGTATCCCAAGGCCTGTGACAGGTGGATGGCATAGGCCAAGTCCTTTATCAAATTTTCCTTGTTGTCCGCTTGTATACGGCAGTCGTCCAGATATGGGTAGATTTGAATCCCCTGAAGTCTGCAGTGTGCAATTACTGATGCCAGGCATTTCGTGAATACTCTGGGCGCAGTAGATAAGCCAAAGGGCAATGCTGAGAATTGATAATGCTCTGATCCTGCAAGAAATCTGAGGTGTCTTCTGCAACTTGGTCGAATAGGACATGCAGGTATGCCTCCTTGAGATCTAGAGTCACCAGCCAAGACTCCTTGCCCAGCATGGGAAGAAGTTGCTGTAGGGTCAGCATCTTGAATTTTGGCACAATGAGGTAAGTATTCAGTGCGGACAGGTCGAGAATAGGCCTCCATTGATTTTCTTTTCTTGGTACAAGGAATAGTCTGGAGTAAAATCCTTGGCCTTGTTCTGAAAGTGGTACCTTTTCTATGGCTTTCATTTGAAGCAAGTTGTTGATCTGCTTTAAAGCCTCTGCCCTCTGATTTGGTGGCAGGTTTGGCAGTCCGTTTCTTTTTGGCAAAGTGTAGAAGTGGAACCTGTATCCTTTGTCTATTATTTGCAGTGTCCATGTGTCCCTTGTAATATAATGCCAGTTTTTTGAGAATAAAGCAAGCTTTCCGCCCAAGGGTGCTTCCAGCTGAGCCCTGGTAGGCAGAATCAGAGTAAAGTCATTGAGTCTGTCCTGGTGTAGTAGTTGTTGCTGTTGCTGCACTACCTCTCCGGTTGGTAGGCTGCCACTGACGGCCTCTGTAGGAGCCCCTAGATTGCCCTCTGTCTCTGGGGCGCCTGTTCCTGCCTCTCTGGGCTCTGTCCGAGTCTGAAAAGGACCAATTCTTAGTAGGCCAGTTTCTGCTGAATCTCGGTGGTTGTACTTGCAGGAAATCCTTAACTGTTTGCACAGATTTTGCCTTTTCTTCAAACTTTTTTAAGACATCCTGAGCCGAGGAGCCAAATAAATTTTGTTTCTCCATTGGAGCATCCAGGAGTTTAGCTTTAACATGGTCTGGCAAAGACTGTTCCTTCAGCCAGGCATGCTTACGAATAACTGCACCAGTCATAGCTGACCTACATGAAGCCTACAGTGCATCATAACCACACTTTAAGAAATGATTACTAACCTGCTGTGAGTTGTGTACCAAATCCTGAAGGGATTTACGGTCAAGGGGTTCAGGAGAAGAGCTTTTATTCAGTTCATCTAACAAATACTCTTGGTACTGTATCATATGAAATTGACAATTTAATGCCCTGACGGAAAGAGTTGCAGAAGTATATACCTTCTTTCCCCATCTCTCTAAAGCTCTAGACTCTCTTTCAGAAGGTAGAGGATTTTTGGCAGTGGCAGCCCCTTTAGGGCCCTGAGAAATAGTTTCTGGGTCTGCAGAATGGGCTTTATACAGATGAAAATGAGAATCCGGGACCCTGTAGTATTTATCAGGTTTGGCAGGTGCCGGAGGGAGAGTATCAGGGGCTGTACTAACATCATTGTACACATCATACACATCATCAATTACATTCAAAACAGGAGGTACAGCTAAGGGCCTATGTTGAGGCAAATGCAAAAAGGTCCTTAATCTTTTTCTAGAATCAGAGAATTCCTGACCTTGCCATTGAAAATGCTCTCTCATGGAGTGTAGAGTCTCACCAAAGGAAAACTCTTCAGGAGGGGAGGCCGAAGGGATAGATTCTTCAGCATCAGAATCCTCATAGGGCGAATAAGCCTCCGCCTGGTGGTCTGACAACTCAGATCCATCCGTGGACTAATCTGAAGAGTGTGGGTCAGAGGGCTCAATCCTGGGCCTTTTGTCTGGTGGTGAGTGAGAGGCCCTGTCCGGGTGAGGTTGAGAACCTCTAATTAAAGAAATAAGGTCCTCTGCAAGGCTGAGGATCTGAGAACTAGAAGAAGGCCTCTGGGAGGTAGTCTTGGGAGGCAAAGCTTTAGAAAGTTTAGCAGCTTTAGCCCTGGAAAAGGCCTTTATGGACATGGAAGCAAGGGATAAGCTGCCACCGGCAGGAGTAGATTTGTCCAAAGGTATGGTGTCGGACATTTCCTGGACAATGGTTTCGTAGGTAGGCTTCATTGGCCCGACTCAGCGGGGCCTCCGGGCCGGGTGGTCAGTTGAGTGGATTCGAAGAAGGACTCTGTTTAAACAGAGACACTCGCGGGGCAGGTTACTGGTCCTAAACTAACCCCAAAATTCCTCTGCAAACTCCGACGGGCGTCTAAGAGTTTCGAGGTTGAAGGAAGCACAGGCTGAACAGGGGTCTGGGCCTAAGCAAGGAAGACAGTAGGAGGAAATCCGAGGTATTTGTTTCCCAAAGTTAAACAATTATTTACTTTATCTGACATCGGCTGAGGCAAGAAAGAGTCCCCAACGGTACTTAGCGAATCACAGGATCTGACCGACCGGCACTTACGACAGCTTGCTGCTTGGGCACCGCATGCAAGAAAGACTGAGGAAAATGGCGTTTATACCCCAGATGCTCTGACGCCGGGAAAGTGCGACATCAGCCGAGGCCAGACCCAGACTTTGGAATCCGGCGATCAAGGGGCCTGAAGCAGCAGTACAACCCATGTTATGACTGCAGATGCATCCTTGAAGGACATCGAGGGCCAGGCATTTAAGTTGCAGATTCTCTATAAACAATTTAAGGGTTGCCAGATGGCTGCACAAGGTCTTAGGGAAAAACTAATGACACATTTTACAGGTTGTATGGTCGTGGGCTGGCCCTAAGCAGAACAAGCAGAGGTTGTGTGCATCTTTGTGTGGAATTTTCCGACTGCACTTGCATTCGCTTCCTAAATGACATTAGCTAACAGATAAACAGCAACATAAGCTCAGTCAAAAATAAAGATTCCCCAAAGGGGTACTTATCTTAAACGTCTTCTGAAACGCAGAAGAGCAAGCTGACTTTCGACTGCAGCAGAGAAGTTCTGAGGTTTGTGCATGTGGACGTCACATTGATGGCCCACGGTTTATAGCCCCTGCATGTGGCACCCCATGCACCTTGCAACCTTCCAGCAACCTGGCTTAAGCTTTGATATACGAGCCAGAAGTTCAGGTCACTTGAGGCAGAGGATCCCACGTCAGAATACTGCAACATAAGAATAGAAAGACAATGGAATCAGGAGAACAGAGGGAAGGCAAAGAGCAGACCCAAAGGCAATCATGTAGAAGAGCATCTCTGAGTAACTTCTCCTTAGAGGGAATTAGGGCAAAATAGCTTCTGTACTTATTGTTGAGGTGTGAGGCAAACAGGTCACAGCATGACTGGCCCCAACAAAGAAAAATCTCCTCAGGTTCAGAGACCACTCGTGAGGCAGGAGGATGCATCTGCTCAGCTTGTCCACAATTACTTTGGAAGTTCTAGGATGTGCGTTGCAATCAGAAAGCAGCTGGAAGATGCAGCCCATTGTCACACTTGAAGGGCTTCTTGACAGAGCTGGTAGGACATGGAGCCCCCTGCTTGTTGATGTACCAGAATACGGTCATGTTGTCTGACTGAATAGCTATCATCCCTTGAGGTACGGCAGAATAAAATGCTTGCAACGCCAGAAGCACTGCCCTTAGCTCCAGAACATTAATATGCAGGCTGGCCTCGAAGTGGGACCAAGTGCCATGGATTGCCTTCCCTAGATGATGCTCATCCCCCACCCCATCTGAGAAGCATTTGTGGTCACTATGGCCTTGAGCTGGCAGAAGACAAAGGGACGACTTTGAAGGATCTCTCTCAAATGCCTCCACCAAATGACAATTTTCATTTCCAGCCAATGCAAAAACTAAGTGGTCCAACAGATTTGCTAATAGCCACTGGAGAAGTCTCATATGGAACCTTGCTAGTGGAACCAGTGCGAAACTTTCTGAATTAACTGAGCAGGAATTTTGTTTGAGCGCAGAAAAGGCTGAAGCTGCATCTGCATTTTCTGCAACCCGTGCAGGGGAAACAAAACAATGCAAGTAGAAGTGCTGAGATGAGCTCCAATGAATTATATGTCTTGGCTGAGAGTTAACTGGGATTTGGCAATATTGACTGTTATGCCCAATTGGTGGGACAGGCCCAGAATGAAGTCCATAGTCTGTTGCAGAAGATGCCTGGTGGAAACGGTGAGGAGCCAGTCATCTAGGTAAGGAAACACTCAATCTATGCAGCCCGAGATGTGCTATGACCGCCGCCATGCATTTGAACACCCTGGAGGATGTCGTGAGACCAAAGGGCAGCACCCTGAATTAGAAATGGCTGGCTCCTATTCGGAAGCAAAGGAACTTTCTCGAGCATTTGTCCACTTTTATGTTGTAATACGAGTCTTAAGTCGACTGAATGCAACCAATCATCTTTCTCCAACGTTGGGAGAATAGACAACCATGACCATCCAGAATTCTGTTTGCTGTAGAAACGTTAAAAATACTGCGATCCAGAATTGGTCTCCAGTCCCCCGTTTTCTTTGGCACTAAAGGGAATCTTGAGTAAAAACTGGATCCTTATTGCTCTGGTGGGACTTACTGGATGACTCTTCCTAGCAGCTTTTCTGTTATTGCTTGAACTCTGACTGGGTGAAACATCGGGGAGTTTTGCAGGGGTTCTTGGATAAAAGCTGAATGGAATTGGATATCCTCTGGTAATTATCCTTAGCACCCAGGCATCAGTAGTCCGGTATTTGGGTGCAAGGAAAATCTTCCCCGACTGCTTCCAGAGGTAAGCAATCGGGCCTCCATTCAGGAGCGCTGATTAAGGTTGACCAGAGAATGAATCCCTGGAAACCTGATTCTGTGGACCACTACTGCCTCTTGGACGGAGTCTTCCACTGAAACTACCCCACTGCCCCGAGGGGAGTCCAAGACACGTTTGTCCTGGAAAGGCTTTTGGAATTTTTTTTAAACACATTTCACCACTCCTTTGATTCCTGGAGTAGGACCACTGAGGAGTGGAAAAATCACACACCCACAGCAGACAAAAGTTTTTCCATCCTTTTCACACCTGGACAGGTTTTCCTTAATCATGGGACCAAACAGGGAGGGCCCAAAGGAAGCACTGAAAGCAAAATGTGAATGGTTCCACAAATTTGAACAGGTGCATCCAAACATGTCTTCATATAGCAACGCAAGAAGCTGCTGACCTGGTCGCCCCTTTAGCTACATGTGCAACGAGCCTCATGGACAAGTTCAATATAAACTCTAGGGTAGCTAGTTGGGAGGCTACCATGTCATGGACCCCCTCAACCACAGCTCCCACCAGGATATCTGACAGCTCCTTGACCAGATCCCTTTGGGGCCTATTAAAATGTGCCAAAAAATTCAAAGACTTGAGGGAGAAGGCTGATGACGCACAGACCCGCTTCCCAAATCTGTCCATCACCCGGGACTCTCTGTTCAGTGGATGGACAGTAGAACTTTCTTCAAGTTCTTTATAGCAGCCACTACCAGCATGGCATCTACTACCAAGCTTTTAGCCCAGTGGGGTTGATCCTCTGGGGCAGTAAGAATCTTATCAGGTCTCCATGGTATAGCTTTGACAGCATCAGGAGCCTTCCAAGCCCGCTGAGCAATTAATTTAAATCCTCAGCAGGCAAAGTCATCCAGGAGATAGATAGGCACACACTAAAGGCCTGCAAGTACATGGATTCCTTCAAGGTTGGGTCTTCGGGCTTCAAACAACCCCTCTCCGTTTCAGGATCTCCAAAACGTCTCTGAAGATGATGTCTTCTGGTGGTGATCATGGGGAACCCTCCTCTTCATCTTCATCAAAATCAGTGTCTTCTGTGACAGATTCTTCAGGAGAATCAATGTGCTTCCTCTTACACAATCTCTTCTGAGTGGGCTCCTCAGTTGGAGCATCCGAGGACTCCTAAGAAGAGATGTCCTTAGAAGGTAAGTATTGCGACAATGATGCTTGCTGTCCGGGGGGGGAAGGTTGGTGCCTGAACTGAAGAAATTGGAGTCTCAAAGGGGGACGCCAATAATCCAGGAGCCTTTATTTGTCCTGGTAAAGGAATATTTTTGAAAGAGTAGACAAAGATAATGCAGTCTTTCAACCATAATGGTAGCGCAACTTTGGATTACCTCTCTCTACATCTGAAAGAGACGAACTGATCAGACTTCCTGAAGGATTTGGTTCTATGTAAATAAAAATGAAGCTGCCTATATACATCAAGCATTCACCTTTGTTTTGATAATTCGGAAAAAACACTGGAAGACTGATGGACTGATTAATGTTTCCCCTTCCTTAGCCACCATGGGTAAAAAAGGTTAGTATGCAGGGTCACTGTCCTTGGGGAAAACCAAATATGGAAATTTGGGAGAAAGGGCTTGACGTTCAGACTCTCTTCTGGCAGATTTAATAGCTACTAAATAAGAGTCTTCTGGTAAAATAATCTCAAATCCACAGTCACTGAAGGTTCGGAAGGCAGACAGACCAAAGCATGCAAAATCATTGTCAGAGCAGAAAATGTCCCTAAGAAATATTTTACACAGCTTAGAAGAAGCAAGCTATAAAGAATTGCAGCCAATGTGAAAACAGGACAGCAGCTAGCTGCTCTTTGATAGTGGAATAACTAGCGCCATCCCTGAAAAGGACCCCAAAAAGTCTAAAATGACTGCCAGTGGAGCTGTAAATGGATCCATCTGTTCTGTTCATCCCCCCTAAAAAAATATTTTCCATTTACTCTTGTAAATTTTGCACAGTGTAGACCTATGTGAGGAGACCAAAATTTCTCAAATGGGGGAAGAGAGCTTGGGAAATCTTGCCATCATCAGAAGTGGAGAAACCATGTGGTTAGTTACAAGCCCTGTAAGTCTGGGTGTGGATGCCCAGACAGATGACAAAGCAGATCTAGACCCAGATCCAATCTCATTGAAGGGCAAACCAGGTGAGACCGAACAAAGGTGAGCCAGTTTGTTAAGGCCAAAAAGCGGCAATGAGGATTACTCTTTTCTACAACCTGAGAGAATTCTGTAGAAACTTGGGAATTAATGGCAGAGGAGGAAAGGCATAGAGAAGATCTGAGGAACAAACATGGACTAGAGTGTCCTCTGTCCCTGAGGAGGGATCAAGGCAAAATACTTGCTGCATTTGCTGCTTAAAGGGAATGCAAAGAGATCACAGCAAGGATGACCCTATTTCTGGAAGATCATGTCTGCCATTGAATGATTCAAGGGCCACTCATGAGGTATCAGTAACACTTGGAAGAGACCATTGGCTAATATGTTGGACTCCCCGGGGATGTGCGTTGCTACCAGAAAGGGGTTGGTATAAATTGCCCACTGCCACTCTCACTGCCTCTCGACATAAAGGTGTAAAGACCTGGTCCCTCCCTGTTGGTTGATGTACCAACCCACTTACATATTGTCAGTTTGATTCGCAATAGTCCCTCAAGGTAGAAAGCGGTAGAGTTCTTGCAACACTAGAACTGCTGTCATCTCCAGTACACTGATACACAACTTAGTCTCTTGGGGCATCCACACACCTTGGACTGTCTGACCTAGACAATACCCACCCCCCACCCCCCAATCTGGGCCATGTCCATGATCAACGTGGCAATCAGGGATGGAAGAACGAAAGGGCATCCTTGTGTAACTTCTGTGGGGTGAAGCCACCAAAGCAGAGGATTATTGCACACACGAGACCGTTTGATGTGAAAATTCAGAGGATTCCTCAGAAGTGACCATTGAACTGCTAATGTCCACTGTAATATCCGCATGTGAAAACATGCCATGGGTAGAAGGGTTATAGTGGCCACCATTGAGCCTAACACTCTTGAGAACTAAGCTGGCTTGAGGCTTTGGAATGGTCAAAATTTGGCTGATATGAAATCTCAAGTTTGATACCCTGCTTGTTGTCAGGTAAGCATAAGATGTTCTTGTGTCCAGGCGGGCCCCAATGAAGTCTATGGCTTGCACTGGGACCAACTGAGACTTTTGTTTGTTGACAGTTATTCCCAGGATTGGGGGCAACTTGGGAAAATAATCCCTAGTCTGAAGGAGCAGATGCCTGGTTGGAGCAGTCAGAAGCCAGATGTCCAAATATGGAAATATCCGAAAAACATGCAGTCGTAGATGGGCTGCAACCACTGCTACACACATGGTGAACATGTGGCGAGACCAAATGAAAGTGCTCTGAACTGGTAGTGACTGGCTCCCAGCATGAAATGCAGAAAACGCCTGGGTGTCTGTTCATTCTTATATGGTAATAAGTGTCCTTTAGGTCTACATAGCGCATACAATTGCCTTGATCCATCTTCAGGGACAGAGGACACTAGTCCAGGTTTGTTCCTCAGGTCTTCTCTATGCCTTTCCTCCTTTCTGAACTTCATGTGCTTTACCGACTTGTTCAGAGAGGTCAAATCCAGGATAGGTCGCAAGTCCCCTGTCTTCTTGGGTACTAAAAAGAATCTGGAGTAAACACCTGATCTGATTTGATCTTGGGTGACTTTTGCATCAACTGTTTTACTTCTTAGGCCATGTCCTCTCTCTGACTGTGTTGAACATTGGGGGGTGATGACTTTGGGAGTTTCAGAAAAGGGAAAGTACCCTCTGGCTATGATCCTTAGCACCCAGATGTAGTTTGTGATGGCCTCCTAGGCCTCTGACTGCAAGGAGAAATGTCCTCAGACTGCCTCCAGAAAAGGGAAGTCTGACAACTGTTCAAGATCGCTAGAAGGGCTTGTCCTGGAAAGTTTCCTGCAATCCCCGATTTTGCAGACCCCCCCCCTCAGCTGCATATGGGCAGCGCCTTCCATTTTAACTATATCCCCCTCTGCCCCTGGGGGGGGGGGGGGGATGTCCTGGAAAGGACCCTGCAACTTCCGAAACCACATTTTACTCGGGGATAAAGGGTCATGGATTGTGGGCCAAAACAGGGTGCAGCCATCAAAAGGGGCATTAATAAAGGTCTGTTTGAAAGGCAAAATCACACAGCCTCATCAAAGCATGTCACCAAATGGTAATGCCAGAACCAAACGCACTTGACGTACCCTCCACAGTGTGAGAGTGTAACTTCATGAATGCATGGCTACAGAATGAAGGGTGGCCAACCTGGAGGAAAAGGACTCCTGCTCCTCAGCAGACACAGACCCGGGATTGAGCTAGAAAGTTCCTTGACCAAGTCCCTTTGTAGTGCAACAAACAGTTCAACACGCAGAGTGTAAAAGTAGAATAGGCAAAAACTCTTTGGCCAAACTTGTCCAGTGCCCATGATTCTCTAAATGGGGGGTGGACAGAGGAGCTCTCCTGCTCCAGTTCCTTCTTGCCAGATGCCGCAACAAACAGCATCTACAGGGATACCCTTGGTCCAGAACAATTTGTCAACAGGGGCACTTAACATCTTGTCTGCTTGTTTAGGGATAGTTTCCACTGTATCCGGTTCCTTCCAAGCTCTTGACAACACCAGCTGAATGAGGGGTTCAGCCAGGGGGGACACCCAGGTAGTAGATGGACCACAGTACAGATTCCTCTGTGGAAGGGTTTTGGGTAGACCAACCACCCCTCTGGCGAAGGATTTCAAGAAAGTCTCCAAAGGAGACCTCATCGGGTGGTAATTTTGGAGACCTTTCTCCTTCCTTGAAATCAGTATCGGTATTAAATGATTCCGTAGGGAAATCAATGTGCCTCCTTTTACATGACCTCTTTCGAGTGACATACTCAGTGGGGCCCTCCTGAGAGGTGTTGGAAGAAGCCTGGGGATCCACAGAGGTAAGAGTGTGGAGGCTTTCGTGGGCCGGCTGTCCATGCGGCAGCTCTGAGACCTCGGACACAAGTCCAGTATGACGAGTTGAGGGCAGTCTCTCCTATGAATGGAGAGAACCCTCTCCACCACCTTGAAAGTGGAAAGGCTTCGAGCCAACTGGAGCTGTCCCACCAGAACAGACACCACTGGAGCAGACACTCCCCAGAGAGCTCAAGCCTCCCGCTCCAAGGGAGGAGTCAGAGCCAAGCTGTCAAAGGCCAAAGCTCCAAGGGGAAGAGATGGCTGACTGCTTCTGAATCCACATCAAACCCCCCCCCCAACCAACCTTGATGCTACAGCTCCAAGACACACACAGAACCGAAGCAGATGGAGCCAAGCAAGTCAGGGAGAAAGTTGGGAAAGAAGAGAAAATCTCCATCAGCCCCAACACCCCTGCACTAGGAACCAACAGAACCAAAGACTCCAAAACCAAAGGCAGGGCAAAAGAAGGCTTCACCAGCTGGAACGGGGAAACTCTCATGATCCAAATGTGGACAGAGCAAACATAAGCCACATCTGGATCGGTGTCTAGAGGAATTGCCTCATGAGCTTGTCGACGTCCTTGGAGGTTAGGCTTCGGGAAGACCTACAAGACGTTCTTGGAGATCTGAAGGATCTCCTGATGGAAGGGGGAAAAATATTTTTGTACATGTCCTGTCAGCACCAACCCAGGCGCCGAGACTATAGGAGCAGACGCCAGAGGGGCCCCATTCGGCCCCAAGACAATGGGTGATGACCTGGGCGGAGGAGAAGCAGTAGCAACAGAGCTCGGAGCTGACTGAGTCAGTTCTAACAATTCTGGCTTTTTCCTAGGCAGTTCAGAGGAAGATCGTGCAGGAGAAGGTCTCCTGGTCTCCCAGGGCTCCCTAGACTTTTTAGCAGGGGGTTGAGCCCCTGATGTAGAAGGTATTCCAGAGGTGCAGGAAGGAGGAAGCAAACCTTTTAACACCAGCTTGCTCCTCCTGTCTGCCACAACCCAAGGATGGAAAGCACTACAGATTTGCAAGGGGCCTCCAAATGGTTAGGCCCCAAGCAGTAAATGCACTCCTTGTGGGCATCAGACAGAGAAATTTTCCACCCACCGAAGTGCACTTTTTAAACACTAAAAGTTTTTGTTCAGCCATAACTTGAATAGAAGACAAAAAAAAAAAAAAAGAGAAAAAAGTTTTAAAAAAAAAAAATAAATAAAGGGAAACACTAATGCACAAAACACAAAAAAACTAGACTGGCAAGACACAGTGAAGGAAGACAGTACAGTTGAGTACACTTACCATAAATGTAGATGTTAGAGTGTATTCACTGTTGCAGTCTTTACCTGTGGGTTTATCCCTGTTGTGGTAGTCCTTGGCCGGCCCAAATACCAAAGTCAATGATTTTCTGCGTCAGCTGCAGTTGCCTGTAGTCTGACGTCAGGTTATCAGTGCTATTAAGCAAGGCAGCTGATGTCATTACATCAGTGTTTCTTGCACTAACCCCATCAGAAGAACAAGGAAATAAGGTGAAGTGGTCCTGGTGGCTAAAAGTCATTGTGGGAAGCTCATGTCCCCCTAGGGGAAGAGGATACAAGGGAGATGGAGGGAGGGAAACCAGGACTGCAAGAGTGAACACACTAACATCTACATTTACAGTAACTGTACACAACTGTACTATGTTTTTCGTGTTTCACTGTTGCAGTCATCACCTGTGGGAAGGATTCCGAAAGCTGAGGAGAGGGGTGGAAGGATAGGTTAGAGCCCTAAGCATGGGTAAGCAAGCCCTGCAGAATTGCAGAGGCAAACCCTGCCCTAGACTTAGAAAAAAAGAGGCAGGTGGTAATGCTTTGTAAAGGTATGGACAGTGGCCCAGGTGGCACCTTCCAAAATATCCCTGGTGGGGACTCCTCTGAGGAAGGCTGTGGAAGTGGAGGTTGCCCTAGTGAAATGGGTACGAATAGACTTTGGGGGGGGGGTCCCATATAGTCTGTAGCAGAAATGGATACAGTGTAATAGCCATTTGGAAATGGTTTGCTAGGAAATATGCTTCCCCTCTGCCCCTGGGGCAAAGATGACAAGCAGCTGGTCTGTTTTTCTGAAGGGTTTAGTACAGTCCAGATAGTATCAGAGTTCTGTGCACGTCTAGTGAGTGCAGAATTCTTTTCCCCCTTGTTTTGAGGATTGGGAAAGACGACTGGTAGGTGTATGGGTCTTGTTGAGGGTCACATCAAATACCACCCTGGGGCATAAAGGAGGGGTTAGTCCTCAGGGAGACCCTGTCTGCATGGAAAATGATGAAGGGCTTAACACAGCCATGTGTGTCTGAAGTTCTGAAACCATTCTGGCTGAGATAATAGTTAGGAGGCAGTCTTCCAGGAGAGGTATTTCAATTCTGTTGAAGCAGCAGGTTCGAAAGGAGGTAAGGTTAGTTGTTCTAAAACATAATTCAGGTCCCAGGCTGGCGTGGGAGGCCTTCTGGGAGGTCCGATATTAGAAGCCCCTCTGAGGAACTGTTTAATCAAAGGGTGAGAGAAGAGAAGAGGAGTAGGTCTAAATCATAATGGGCTGAAATGGCTAAGGCATGAGGCACCACTTTTGAGTAACTCGGCTAGGTAATCCAAGATAAGAGGGATGGAAGGATGGGAGGTACTGGCCCCTCTGGACTGGCAACAGGAGCAGAATCTTTTCCATTTCCCTTCATAAGATGTTCTGGTGCTGGGGCTTCTAGTCTCTCTGAGAATGTCTAGGACCGGTTTGCTTAACAGGAACTCCTTGTTAGCTTTTAAGGTATAAGCCATGCTGAATGGTTGAGAATCTGCAAGTCTGGGTGCAGTATTTTCCCCCTCACCTGGGTCAAGAGGTCTGAGATCAGGGGAGGCTGCCTGGGGGGCTGTAAAAGGAACCTTGATGATTGGATGGGAGATAGGAAATTCACCCCGGGGATCATGTCAGTCGCCCTGCTAGACAGGGGCCTGGAGAAGTAAATATTGTGGGAAGAAATATCCAGGGAATTGTTATGGCTAGGCTTGCATAGGCCCTAGGGCCGACAGCCTAGTACCAACCTATGAACCTATAAGATCAGGTTGCACAGTAAGGGGTACCCAATGCTGTCTGAGCCAATCTGGAGCAATGAGGATATCCTTTGGTCTCTCCTCCATTATTCTGATTAGTACCTTTGGAATAAGGGGCAGAGGAGGGAACACGTACAGAAAGGCGGAGTTCCAGGGGAAGGTCAAGGTATCCACCTTCCACACTAGGAAGTGATACTCCCTGGTACAGAACTTTTGCAGCTGGTGGTTGAGATGCAAAGCAAAGAGATCCACATCCAGAGTCCCCCATTCCCGAGTGATTTGCAGAATGATTTCCCTGTGGAGCTGCCATTCATGGGGGTCCAGTAAGTTTCTGCTTAGGTGGTCTGCCACGGTGTTGCTGACCCCTGGTAGGTATTGGGCAATTAGGTGTAGACCCATGGAGTCAGCTGTCAGCCAGAGGCCCATGGCTAGCCTGCACAGAGGCTAAGATTGCCCCCCCCCCCCATTTGTTGATATATCACATTACTGTGGTGTTGTCTGTTTTTATAAGGAGAATCCCTGGCCTGAGATGAGGTTTGAAGGATGTCAGAGTCTTTTGTACTGCCAACATTACTTTCTGACTGATGTGTAAGTGAAGGTGCTGGGCATCACAAAGACCTTGGGTGCAACATGCCTGCTAGGTAAGTGCCCCAAGCAATGTCTGAGGCGTCAGTGGTGATGGTCTGGCTGGTAGGGCGGAGGATGAAGGGAAGAACCTTGTTCTTGGCACAGGCCTCTGCCCACCAGAGAAACTCGGCCCTTACATATGGGATCAAAGGGAGAGAGGTCTCTAAAGAGTGCTGGCACCAAAGGTTCTTTAGATAAAGTACAGTTTTGTACCTACCATAAATGTAGATGTTCGAAGATCCACATTGCTGCAGTCCTTACATATGGGTAGTCCGCTGTCCTCGGTCGGCCCGAATACCAAAGTATTAGGCTGACGTCGGTCAAGGCGCTTAAAACTGACATCAGGATGTCAGGGTACAAAAGCGCATGACCGACGTCATATCCTCAGTCTTTTCTTGCCCCAGATGTCAGAAGGCCCTAAAAAGAAAGGCCAAAGCCAAAAACAGCAAAGAACCAACAACCACCCTGCACTAACCATATTTACAAAATTTACAACCGCAACCACACAACCAGCTCTAACTACAGAGGGAAGGAGGGAGGGTTGACTGCAGCAATGTGGATCTTCGAACATCTACATTTATGGTAGGTACAAAACTGTACTATGTTCTTCATCTCACATTGCTGCAGTCCTTACATATGGGTAGAATCCCAAAGCAGAGGTAAGGGAGGATGGCAAAACTATAAAGCATTAGGAGCTGCCAAAATGCCCTGTAAAATTGCAGTGGCAAATCCAGCCCTAGACTTAGAATAAAGTGGAAGGTGGTAATGCTTAGAGAAAGTATGCACTGAACTCAAAGTAGCTGCCTCCAAAATATCTTTAGTTGCCACCCCCCCTTAAAAAAGCTGTGGAAGTGGCAGTAGCCCTAGTGGAATGAGGCCTAATCCCAGCTGGAATCTCCTTACCATGATGGGAATAACAGAAAGCAATACAAAAACCAATCCACTTAGAAATAGTTTGTTTTGAAACAGGTTTGCCCTGAGAACCCAAAGCAAATAAAACAAACAACTGCTGAGACTGCCTGAACCCTTTAGTTCTGCTCAAATAATACCGCAACTGTCAGGCATAAAGGAAGGGTTAGTACGCAAAGACACCCTATCCTTGTGGAAAATTAAGAAAGGCTCAACCGCCATAAGGGCCTGTAATTCAGAAACCCTTCTCGCAGAGGTAATGGCCAACAAAAAAGCAGTCTTCCATGATAAATATTTCAACTCGGCAGTAGCTGCAGGCTCAAAAGGTTGTAGAGTGAGTTTCTCCAACACAAAATTGAGATCCCAAGCAGGAGTAGGAGCTCTACGTGGGGGTCTTATATTCTTTGACCCTCTAAGGAATTGCTTAAACAAAGGATGAGAAAATAATGGTGGGTCACAGTCATAATGAGCAGAAATTGCTGCAGCATGAACCTTTATAGAGGAGAAGGACAAACCTTTGTCCAATAACTCAGTAAGGTATTGAAGAGCAACACTTAAATTAGGTTTAGAAACATCCAAATCCTTAGCTGTACTCCAAATTAAAAAATCCTCCATTTATCTCGTAAACTTTCCTAGTACTAGGCCTTCTGGCCTCCAAAATAACCTTCAAAACTTGTTGTGGAAGCGGAGACCCTCCAGGGTTTAAAACCGAATATGCCAGGCTGTTAGATGCAGAGAGTGAAGTTTGACATTGAGTAAATGACTGTTCTCCTGAGACAGCAGGTGTGGAATCGAAGGCAAAGGCCATGGAGGCTCCCGTACCAGACTTCTCAGTAATGGGTACCAGTGCTGTCGAGGCCAATCCGGAGCTATTAAAATCATGGTTGGCTTGTCCTGTCTGACCTTCAGGAGTACCTTTGGGAGGAGAGGCAGTGGTGGAAAGGCATACACGTGAAGAGTGCTCCAATTGAATGAGAGAGCATCCACTTTCCAAGCTGTGGGATGAAACCTTTTGTGCAAAACTTTGGCAACTGGTAATTTAGTGGAGAAGCGAACAGATCTATCTCTGGAGTTCCCCATAACACTGTCAATTCTTGAAATACATGAGGATCCAATTTCCACTCGTGGGGATCCACAATTTGTCTGCTCAACACATCTGCTAAGGAGTTCTGTGCTCCTGGCAGAAACCTTGCCTGAAGATTTAGCTGTAAACTGAGAGCAGTCTCCCACAAAATCATTGCTTGTCTGCATAGAGGGTATGAATGTGTCCCCCCTTGCTTGTTGATGTACCACATGACAGTTGTGTTGTCTGTTTGAATCAACACCTGCCCTGGAAGAAGTGAATCCTTGAAAGCTATCAATGCAAATTGGACTGCTAACATCTCCTTCAAGTTGATATGTAAATGTTGAAGTCTGGCAGGCCACGTGTCTTGTACCCATTTTCCATTTAGATGAGCTCCCAAGCTTTGTCTGAGGCATCTGTCGTTAGAATCTGACTCCTCTGGTCGGGCCACAGAGAGTCCCTTGTTTAGGTGACATTCCTGAGCCCACCACAAAATTCCTTTTGAATGCAAGGTATTATCTGAATGACAGTGTCCATATCTTGGCAGTGTTGTGTCCATACATTTTTGAGATACCATTGTAGCTTCCTCATATGCAGTTTGGCATTGGGAAGTACCAGAATACAAGATGCCATGAACCCCAAGGCTTGAAGGACTGTCCTTGCAGTCAGCCTGGACTGACGAGACAATTGATGGAAATAAAGAGAAAGATTCTTTTGTTTGTCCGGGGTCAAAAGGCCATCTGAGATGCTGTATTCAGTCTTACACCCAGAAAGCACATGTCCTGAGAGGGTACTAGACTGGACTTTATTTCGTTCACAGAATACCCTAGGCATCTTAACACTGCCATCACATACTGTAAATGATGAAGAAGTTCGTCCTTTCCTTGAGCCAGAATCAGGCAATCGTCCAAATAAGGATAGATTTGTATTCCTCTTAGCCTGAAGAAAGCTACCACTGGAGCCAGAACCTTCGTGAACACTCTGGGCAGTAGATAAGCCAAAGGGCAATGCAGAGAACTGATAATGAAAAGTCCCAGCCCGAAAACGCAGATACTTCCTGCAACTGGGCCTGATAGGAACATGAAGGTAAGCCTCCTTGAGATCCAGAGTCACCATCCAGTGATCTTTGCCCAGCAGAGGTAAAAGCTGTTGTAACGTCAACATTTTGAACTTGGGAATGTCCAGATATGTGTTGAGGATAGATAAATCCAAAATTGGTCTCCACGTGTTCCCTTTCTTTGGTACTAGAAACAGGCGAGAATAAAATCCTAGGCCCACTTCTGGCAGAGGGACCGGTTGTATGGCTCCTATTTGAAGTAGTAGAGAAATTTGTTTGTGAGCCTCTAGTCTTTGCTGAGGAGGAACGTCTGGCATGCCTTTGAAAGGAGGAAAGGTATGGAAATAAAACTTGTAACCTTGGTGTATGATATCCAATACCCATTTGTCCTGGGTAATTAAAATCCAATTTTCCTTGAAGAGTGCCAACCATCCTCCCAAAGGAGCTGCCAGGCAAGAAGGATCTGGCAGCTGGAAAAGTAGGTCATTGGGCCTGTTTACGAAAGGACTGGCCCCTGCCCTCACTCGAAGATTGTGCAGGTGAATTCCCTGTTCTAGGTCTGAAGGAACTCTGAGCTCTGCCCCTACCACGTCTAGATCTACCCCTAGACTGAGAATCATAAGAAGGATACGTCCACCCCTTAGCAGGCCAATTCCTACTAAACTTCGGAGGCTGAACTTGCAAAAAATCTTTAACAGTCTGCATCGACTTAGCCTTGTCTTCCATTTTCTTCAAGACTGACTCCACAGGTGGACCAAACAGCACTTCAGACTGCAAAGGAGCATCCAAAATCCTTGTCTTAACATGGTCAGATAAATTCTGATCCTTCAGCCAGGCGTGCCTGCGAAGAACTGAACCAGTGGCAGCCACCCTAGAAGAGGCCTGCACAGCATCAAAACCACATTGTAAAGAATGCTTACCCACCTGTTCAGAGACATGCACCAAATCTTGTAATTCTTTACACTCAATGCCTTCCGCCAGAGCATCCACCTTAGATTTCAATTGAGAGAGAAGAAAATTTTGATATTTCAACATATGAAACTTTTAGTTATGTACTCACCATAACTTCAGATGTTTGGGATCCATCTCGCCTACATTCTGACTGATGGGTTCGGAGCCGATCCCTCGGCTCCGACTCGGCACGCTTATGCCAAAGAGCGAAGTCTCTTATTGGCTGAGCTTACTATATCCCAGGATGCACCACTACCAGTCCCCCAGATCTAGTTTGTCCGCATACATGCACACATGCACGCACTGATTATATAACATCGTCAGATGAAACAAGATAAAACAGTAGAACTCAAAACCGCTCAATCTCTTCTGATCTCCAAGGCAGGGGAAGGAGGGTAGAATGTAGACGAGATGGATCCCAAACATCTGAAGTTATGGTGAGTACATAACTAAAAGATGTTATGTGATCCTATCTCGCCTACATTCTGACTGATGGGACAGCCCCTAGCACCTGAATCCTGGGTGGCTCACTGGAAAACACTCCTGAGTACCGTGGAACCAAATGATGCTCACCCTTTAGATGCCACATCCAATTTATAGTGGGAAATGAAAGTGTGGATTTGACCAAGTAGCCGCAGCACAAATCTCCGATATAGCAAGTTTGGAATGAAAAGCTATAGAAGTTGCCATAGCTCTGGTAGAGTGAGCTTTGATAGATGTTGTAAGTTGCTTATTCAAGAAGAATAAGCCTGAGTTATACAATCTCTAATCCATTTGGAGATAGTAGCTTTTGTAATGGTTTTACCCAATTTATTGTCTGAGAAGGACACAAACAATTGGTCTGACTTAAATTGCTGAGTCCTGTCTAAATAGAAGCAATTGCCTGTGAACATCCAATTTATGGAGAGTGTATTCTGTATCATTGGAGAATTTTGGGAAGAAAACTGGTAGCTCTAGAGATTGTTGAAGACAGAGATTAGAACAGACCTTTGGGACAAAGGATGGATTAGGCCTAAGTGATACTCTATCCTTGTGGAAAATCAAGCACGGTGGTTTAATAGATAGGGCTTGAAGCTCTGAGACTCTTCTTGCAGAAGTAATTGCAACTAAGAAGGCAGTTTTCCAAGACAGATATCTTAACTCACATGTAGCAGCAGGTTCGAAAGGGGAAGATGTTAATGCACGGCACCAAATCAAGATCCCACGGAGGCAGGATGAAAAACTGGGGTCTTAACAGGCCCGCACCTTTAATAAAAGTCTTGCATAATCTGCTGCTCATCAATGGAGGATCCATAGATTCGTGGAATTTAGAGATAGCGCCAGTTGTACTTTAATAGTAGAGACAGAAGATCCTTGATTAAACAGGGATGTTAAAATTTCAAAACTTCGGGATCGGAGCAGTGATAGGGTCTAAGCCCTGAGTTGAGCCCAGATAGCAAACCTCTTCCACTTACTGAGGTACAATTTGTTAGTGGTGGGTTTGTGGGCTGAAGATAAAATGTGAATAACTTCCGGTCTAATGTGTGACTTCTGACTAAAGTCGGAAGTGGAGGAGCCAGGCTGTCAACTTCAAGGCGTAGGGACTGATGCTGTTGTCCCGACTGATGGATTAGCAGATCCGGAGTTAGATCTAACGCCCAAGGATCGCCCACCGCATGTTTCTTCAGGTAGGAAACCATACCTGACGAGGCCAGTATGGAGCAATCAGTATCATTGTGGACCCCAATTGAGAAGCTTTTTGAATGACTTTGGAGAGAAGTGGTATCGGAGGAAAGGCATAAAGTAGCCCTGTTGGCCAAGGTTGTGCTAGAGCATCCATAGCCGCTTCCCTTGATGTGGGGTCAAGGAGAAGAACCTTTTGCACTTCGTGTTTAGTGGTGTTGCAAATAGATCAGCACGGCGTCCCCATCTCCTGAAAACCTGAGCTGCTACTGTTTCGCTTAGGGACCACTCGTGAGGAGAGAGAATTGTCCTGCTCAATTTGTCTGCCAATATATTTGATTTCCCCGGAATGTGGGTCGCTACCAAGAAGCGGTTGGTAGCTACAGCCCATTCCCACACCCTCATGGCCTCTCTGCAAAGGGGGTAAGATCTGGTCCCTCCTTGTTTGTTCAGATACCAGACCACCGACATGTTGTCTGTGTGGATGGCGATGATACCCTGAGGAAGAAACTTGTGTAAGGCCTGTAGGGATAGAAGTACAGCCCTCATCTCCAACCATTGATGTGGAGAAGACCTTAGCTTGAAAGCCAGGAGCCCTGAACTAACCTGCCCAGACAATGCCCCCACCCTATCTGGGAGGCATCTGTCGTCAGGGTAACCACTGGAGAGGGAATAACAAAGGGCTTCCTTGATTTAGATTGGATGTCTGAAGCCACCAGCGAAGGTCCCGCTTGCATGTTTCCGTAATCATGATGTGATGATTGAGGGGAAGATCCTGAAAGGACCATTGAGTTGACAATAGCCACTGAAGAATCCTCATGTGCAATCTTGCCAGAGGAACTAAAAGAACCGTGGCAGACATTGAACCTAAAACTTGTAGAACCATCCTGGCTGGGGCTTTGGATCTTGAAATCAGAGCTTGAACTTGGCCCTGTAAAGTTTGGATCCTTTCGGCAGGAAGAAAAACGATCAATTTTGAGTCTATCTCTGCTCCTATGAACCTTATGCGCTGAGAGGGCAGCAAGACAGACTTTGACCAATTGAATGTAATCCCCAGGGTAGCACCCAGGGAGATGGTGGCTTTGAGGTTGTCCATTAGTAGATGCCTGGTGGTGGCAGTCAGGAGCCAGTCGTCCAGATAGGGAAACACTTGGAATCCAAGACTTCTCAGGTGAGCCGTCACTACTGCCAAACACTTGGTGAACACCCTGGGGGCTATTGTGAGACCAAAGGGCAGAGCACAAAATTGGTAATGACCGACTCCCAGGCTAAAGCGCAGATACCTCCTGGACGCCTGATGTATCGGTATGTGATAATAGGCGTCCTTGAGGTCTATGGAGCACATCCAAACATCCTTCTCCAACAATGGGAGAATGGATTGTAACGTGACCATTCGGAATTTGGATTTCGTGACGGATTGGTTCAGTCTGCTGAGATCCAATATTGGTCTCAGGTCCCCTGTCTTTTTTGGCACTAAAAAGAACCTGGAGTAATTTCCGGATCCGATCTGGTCTGTGGGGACCGGTTGGATGACTCCTTTTTCTAGCAGCCTTAAAGCTTCTGCGGCTGGAATTTCCCTTTGACTGGGTGGTGGGTCCGGGATTTTTTTGGACGGTGGTGGTGAGTATGTGAATGGGATGGTGTAACCTCCGGCAATGATCCGAAGCACCCATCTGTCCTGAGTGATTGACTCCCAGGCTTTTAGGTGCTTGGCAAACGACACCCGACTGGCTCGAGCAGCACAGCCGGGCAATCCCTCATGATGTGTGGGAGGCTGAAGAGCCACGAAAGGACTCAAGGGTCTCCAGAATTGCGGGCCCTCTGCCGCCTCTGGGACGGCCTCCCAGAAAAATTTCCCGTCCTCTGCCTCTGGAAGGGAATCTTCCTGCTGTTGAGGAAAAAACTTACGTGATTTCCAGAACCACATCTTCCCCCTCCTTTGGCCTTGGGATAAGGCCAAAGGAGTGGAATAACGGCACCTACGGCAGATAAAGTTTTCCCTCTTGCTCACAGCGGTAAGGGTGTCTTTAACCTTGGGTCCAAACAAAGAGGACCCATCAAAGGGAGCGTCGCGAAGGAAGACTTGAAGGCCTCCATGAACTGACACAAGCGGAGCCAGGCTGGTCTCCGTGAGAGCCACGCCTGTGCCTGCCG
Source organism: Protopterus annectens (assembly GCF_019279795.1). NCBI lineage: Eukaryota > Metazoa > Chordata > Ceratodontiformes > Protopteridae > Protopterus > Protopterus annectens. The sequence goes on along the minus strand of NC_056732.1, from coordinate 1,896,023,151 downwards.
CTCTACGCATAGGAAATGAGCCTCATGGACGAGTTAGAAATTGACGTAAGGATAGCCAACTGAGAGCTAACCGACTTGGCTAGCTGCTCAGGTAGGTTACCCGAGAGGGAATCTGACAGCTCCTTGACCAGATCCCTCTGAAGCCTGGTAAAATGTGCCAAATAATTCAGAGACCTTAAAGTAAAGGCCGCTGAAGTCAGGGTGCGCTTCCACCTGTCCATGCTCCTAGACTCCTTATTAGGAGGATGGACGGACGCTGAAGCCTCTGCCACGCCCTGTTGTGTAGCAGATGCCACCACCATGGCATCTACAGCCACGCCTTTAGTGAGGAACTCCTTCTCGGGTGGGGCAGACAAAATTTATTAGGACGAAGGGACTGGTTCCACGGTATCCGGATGTTCCCCGCCTTCGACAAACTAAATCCAGAAGCTCGTCAAGGGCGGAGACACCCAGGAGGCGGAGGGCTGAGCCCCAAAGGCCTTGAGGAGCACTGACTCATCAGCAGAGGGGTTTGGATATCCAGCCGCCTCGTTGTTTGAGGATCTCTAAGATGTCTGCAAATGAGACATCATCCGAGGACGACTGGGACCCTCCGCATCATCAAGATCAGTGTCCGATGTAATAGACTCGGGGAGTCCACGTGCTTCCTCTTGCACGATCTCTTCCTCGGGGTTCCTCCAAGACAACTCGAAGAACCCTCAGGAGGAGGGGAACCCCAATGGGGTAACCTCAGGCCCAGGGGCTCCGCTGCCTACGGACAGGGAACTGCCAAAGACCCAGTCTCCACGCCCAGGGAAGGTGCCGGTAAAGCCGGGAGATGGCAAGACTTGGCCAAGGCACTCCTCATAGCCCTGAAAGCCGGACCCCAGAATCCTGGGAGTGTCCAGTCTCCGGAGCCATGATAGCAGACGGCAATCCCGCAAGCACCGAGAGGAGGCTCGGAACCGAAAGCATAGGTCCCAAACATCACCCGGGTCCGCCGAAGAAGTCCGTGTACCAAACTCGGACCAAGGCCGGTTGGAGTAAGGGTCGGAGCCGACCCTAAGATCTCCACCGCCAACAGCATCTGCTCCGGACGGAGCCGGTCGGAGGAGGAACAGCCATGGATGGGCATGGGCTATCGGCTCCAAAGCCAACTGGGTCGGAGCCGAAACAAATTTTGAAAGACTGGGGACTGGAACAGTCTTTGGAGCACCCTGTCTATATCCGAATCCGACATCCTCGAGGACTTAGAGGATACTGAACGGGTTCGAGAAAGCCTCTCCAACGGCCCCAAAGGACTAGGGGACCGCCCGAGGCGACTCGATTATTGGCCGAGGAATACCCACAGTAGTTTCCATCGGTGCAGAGGAGGATTTCGCGCCGAGGAGGAGTGTCTGAGCGGAACCCTAGTCGGCTCCGAGACCAGTGGAGCCGACGGTGACTACCTCGATGCCCCAGCCATCGGCTCAAGCCCGAGGAGTCGAGACTGGTGGCATCGAGGCAGACTGCCCTCGGCTCCAAGTCCTTGGAGCCAAGGAGAAGCCTGCCTATGTCTTTGGCGGCGGATCCGACGGACTGGTCGGAGCCGACGCCTTCTTCTTTTGGTTGGAGAAGGAGAGGATGCTAGAGCTTCTTCGAAGGAGGGTTTGATTAAGCCTTTAAGAATAAGCTTATTTTTCCTCTCCTGGAGGACCCTAGAGGAAAAAGCGTGACACACGCTGCATGACTCCTGTAAATGTTTTGCACCCAAACAATAAACACAGAGAGAGTGGTCATCTGTGATTGACATTTTAAAATTACATTTGGTGCATTTTTTGAAGCCCAAAGGCCTAGGATTTTGAGACATTATGACCAAAAATGCAGTAATTTTCTGACAGCAAGAACACACAATCCTAATTTAACTTTACTTAACTGACTATACAAAAATCAGTTTAGAACTGCCGGTTTAACAATCCGAACAACAAGAAACTCAAGGGGATCTGAAATCCCAAAAGTTTGAGTGGGGTTAACTGACCGGGAAAGGCCCTACAGATAAGGGAGGCCTGAAATCAGAAACAACGCCCAATCACTCAAGTTTTCACAAAAAACCTTCAATCACTACACAAAGCACAGAGTAGCCGTTAAAAAGGCTTTTTATGACAGGAAAAGCAATTTTCTGACAGAAAAAAGTAAGTAAAAATTACTACTCAGCTCAGCCAGCTCGAGACCACGTCTTCGCTAGTTAGCGGCAAACGAGATCTGGGGGACTGGTAGTGGTGCATCCTGGGATATAGTAAGCTCAGCCAATAAGAGACTTCGCTCTTTGGCATAAGCGTGCCGAGTCGGAGCCGAGGGATCGGCTCCGAACCCATCAGTCAGAATGTAGGCGAGATAGGATCACATAACATCTGGCAATTCAAAGCCCTCATTGCTAAGGTAGAAGATGTATAGACCTTCTTTCCCCATCTATCCAAAGCTCTGGCCTCTATCTAGAGGAACCGGATTTTTTACAACAGAGGCCCTGACACCCTTAGGTCCCTGACTAATAGTTTCTGGGTCCGCCCTAGGACTCTTATAAAGATATTTATGAGCCTCAGGCACCCTGTAATACCTATCCGGTTTAACAGGCGCAGGAGGCAGAGAATCAGGATTAAGTGAAGCCTCTGAAAACACATCTTGCACAACATCCAGAACAGGGGGTATAGCTAAGGGCCTATGTTGAGGTAAAACAAAAATTCCTAAGCCTTTTCCGTGAATCAGAGAAGTCCTGACCTTCCCACTTAAAATGTTCCCTCATAGAATGAAGTGTCTCTGAAAAAGAAAAATCCTCTGGAGGAGAAGCAGAAGGAGTGGAATCTTCTGCATCAGAATCAGAATAAGGAGAGTACTCCTGCAAGTCTTCAGCCGAAGACTCTGAAACATCCGAAGCCTGTTCAAAACTTCCCAACTCTGGCTCCACCCTTGGCCTCTTATCAGGAGGGGGCAAAGAACCTCTAATCAGAGTAATCAATTCTTCTGCCATTTTAAGCATGTGCTTCTTAGGCACAGACCCTGCTGAACTAGGAATGACACCAACAGAAGCTAAACCTGGCCTGCCTCTGGGAGAAGCCTTAGAAACAGAAGGAGAGGGCCTAACCACCCTGGGAAGGGAGGGGAGTACAGTAACCTGAGAAGCCCCTTCAGCCTGACCTGCCTCTTGAGAGGCCACATCCTGCAAAAAGTACAGTTTTGTACCTACCATAAATGTAGATGTTCGAGGATCCACATTGCTGCAGTCCTAACTATTGGGTAGTCCGCTGTCCAGTCGGCCCGAATACCAAAGTATATGGACGCCGGTCAGGCGCATTAGACTGACGTCAGTACGTCAGGGTACTAATGCGCATGACCGACGTCATATCCTCAGTCTTTTCTTGCCCCAGATGTCAGAAGACCCTGAAAAGATAAGGCCAAAACCCAAAAACTCCAAACATACCTGCACCAAAAATATGTACAAAATATACAAAATTAGCAGAAGACAACCTCACCTACACAACCACCCCTAAACACAGAGGGGAAGGAGGGAGGGATTGGACTGCAGCAATGTGGATCCTCGAACATCTACATTTATGGTAGGTACAAAACTGTACTATGTTCTTCATTCCACATTGCTGCAGTCCTAACTATTGGGTAGAATCCCAAAGCAGAGGTAAGGGAGGCTGGCAAATCATAAGGAAGCAGGAACTGACAACATGCCTTGCAAAATAGCTGTGGCAAAACCAGCCCTAGACTTAGAGTAGAGAGGAAGGTGATAATGCTTAGAGAAAGTATGCACTGAACTCCAAGTAGCTGCCTCCAAAATATCCTTAGTCGCCACCCCCCTTAGAAATGCTGTTGAAGTGGCAGTAGCCCTAGTGGAATGAGGCCTAATCCCAGCTGGAATCTCCTTGCCATGATGGGAATAACAAAATGCAATGCAACACCCAATCCACCTAGAAATAGTTTGTTTTGACACAGGCTTGCCCTGTGAACTCAAAGCAAAAGAAACAAACAACTGCTGAGACAGCCTAAAATCCTTAGTCCTGCTCAAATAATAACGCAATTGCCTGTGTACATCTAAAGTGTGCAAAATCTTTTCCCCTTTATTTTGGGGTTCTGCATAAAAAGTAGGCAAATGAATAGTTTGGTTTAAAGCCACACTAGAAACCACCTTAGGCATAAAGGAAGGATTAGTACGTAAAGATACCCTATCCTTATGAAAAATCAAAAAAGGCTCCACTGCCATAAGGGCCTGCAACTCAGAAACCCTTCTTGCAGAAGTAATGGCCAACAAAAAAGCAGTCTTCCATGACAAGTATTTCAATTCAGCAGTAGCTGGCTCAAAAGGTTGTAGAGTAAGTTCCTCCAACACAAAATTGAGATCCCAAGCAGGAGTAGGAGCTCTACGTGGGGGTCTTATATTCTTTGCCCCTCTAAGAAATTGCTTGAACAAAGGATGAAAACAATGGTGGGTCACAATCATAGTGAGCTGAAATTGCTGCAGCATGAATCTTAATGGAAGAGAAAGACAAACCTTTGTCCAATAACTCAGTAAGATATTGAAGAGCCACACTCAAATTAGGCTCAGAAATCTCTAAATTGTTTGCTGCACTCCAAAATAAAAATCTCTTCCATTTTTCTGCGTACACTTTCCTTGTACTAGGTCTTCTGGCTTCCATAATCACATTTAAAACTTGTTGAGGAAGTTGAGACCTGCTGTCTTTCAAAACAGAATATGCCAGGCTGCTAGATGAAGAGAGTGAAGCTTGACATTGAGCAGATGACCGTCCCTCTGAGACAACAGGTGTGGAATCAAAGGTAAAGGCCATGGAGGCTTCCTTACCAGACTCCTCAGTAATGGGTACCAGTGCTGCGGAGGCCAATCTGGAGCTATTAAAATCATCCTTGGCTTGTCTTGTCTGACCTTTAGAAGCACCTTTGGAAGAAGAGGCAGAGGTGGAAACGCATACACATGAAGATTTTTCCAACTGAAAGAAAGAGCATCCACTTTCCAAGCTGTGTGATGAAACCTCTTTGTGCAAAACTTTGGCAGCTGGTGGTTTAGTGGAGAAGCGAACAGATCTATGTCTGGAGTTCCCCATGACACGGTCAATTTTGAAATACATGAAGATCCAGTTTCCACTGTGGGGATCCATGATTTGTCTGCTTAACACATCTGCTAAGGAGTTCTGTGCTCCCGGCAGAAACCTTGCCTGAAGAGTTAGTTGCAAGCTGAGCGCAGTCTCCCATAAAATCATTGCTTGCCTGCACAATGGGTAAGAATGTGTTCCCCTTGTTTGTTGATGTACCACATGACAGTTGTGTTGTCTGTTAGAATCAACACCTGCCCTGGAAGAAGTAATTCCTTGAAAGCCATTAATGCAAACTGGACTGCTAACATCTCTTTCATGTTGATATGTAGATGCTGTAGTCTGGCAGGCCACTTGTCTTGTATCCACTTTCCATTTAGATGAGCTCCCCAAGCAATGTCTGAGGCATCTGTCGTTAGAATCTGACTCGCCTCTGGCCGGGTCACAGAGTCCCTTGTTTAGGTGACATTCCTGAGCCCACCACAAAATTCCTTTTGAATGCAAGGTATTATTTGAATGACAGTGTCCAAATCCTGGCAGTGCTGTGTCCATACATTTTGAGATACCATTGCAGCTTCCTCATATGCAATTTGGCATTGGGAAGCACCAGAATACAAGATGCCATGAACCCTAAGGCTTGAAGGACTGTCCTTGCAGTCAGCCCGGACTGAAGAGATAGGTGATGGAAGTAACTGGAAAGATTCTTTTGTTTGTCCGGGGTTAAAAAGGCCATCTGGGCTGCTGTATTCAGTCTCACACCCAGAAAGCACATGTCTTGAGAGGGTACTAGACTGGACTTTATTTCGCTCACAGAATACCCTAGGCATCTTAGCACTGCTATGACATATTCCAAATGCTGTAGAAGATCTTCCTTTTCTTGAGCCAGAATCAGGCAATCGTCCAAGTAAGGATAGATTTGAATTCCTTTTAGCCTGAAGTAAGCTATCACTGGAGCCAGAACCTTTGTGAATACTCTGGCGCAGTAGATAAGCCAAAGGGCAATGCAGAGAACTGATAATGAGAATTTCCAGCTCGAAACGCAGATACTTCCTGCAAGTTAGTCTTATAGGCACATGAAGGTAAGCTTCCTTGAGATCTAAAGTTACCATCCAGTGATCTTTGCCCAGCAGAGGTAAAAGCTGTTGTAACGTCAACATTTTGAACTTGGGAATGTCCAGATAAGTGCTGAGGATAGATAAATCCAAAATTGGTCTCCACGTGTTCCCCTTCTTCGGTACTAGGAACAGGCGAGAATAAAATCCTAGGCCTCTTTCTGGTACAGGAACTGGCTGAATGGCCCCTATTTGGAGCAACAGAGAAATTTGCTTGCGAGCCTCTGTTCTTTGTAGAGGAGGAATGTCTGGCATGCCTTTGAAAGGAGGCAAGGTATGGAAATAAAACCTGTAACCGTGGTGAATGATATCCAGAACCCATCTGTCTTGGGTAATTAAATCCCAATTTTCTTTGAAAAGAGACAGCCTTCCTCCCAAAGGTGCTGCCAGGCGAGAATGAACTGGCAGCTGGAAAGGCAGGTCATTGGGTCTGCTTACGAAAGGACTGACCCCTGCCCTCACTAGAAGTCTGAGCAGGGGAACTCCCTGTCCTAGGCCTAAAGGAACCCTGAGCTCTGCCCCTACCACGTCTAGACCTACCCCTAGACTGGGAATCATAAGCAGGATAAGTCCATCCCTTAGAAGGCCAATTTCTACTAAACTTCGGAGGCTGCACCTGCAAAAAATCCTTAACAGTTTGCATAGACTTAGCCTTGTCCTCCATTTTCTTTAAGACTGCTTCCACAGGTGAACCAAACAACACATCAGACTGTAAAGGAGCATCCAAAATCCTCGCTTTAACATGCTCAGCTAAATTCTGATCTCTCAACCAGGCGTGCCTCGAAGAACAGAACCAGTGGCAGCCACCCTCGAGGAGGCCTGCACAGCATCAAAACCACACTGCAAGGAATGTTTACCCACCTGTTCAGACACATGAACTAAATCCTGCAACTCTTTACACTCAATACCTTCCGCCAGAGCATCCACCTTAGATTTCAGTTGTGAAAGGAGATAATTCTGATATTTTAACATGTGAAACTGACAATTCAACGCCCTCATGGCTAAAGTGGAAGAAGTATACACTTTCTTTCCCCATCTATCCAAAGCCCTTGCCTCTTTATCAGGAGGGACAGGATTTTTAACAACTGAGGCCTTCACACCTTTAGGCCCCTGGGAGACAGTTTCCGGGTCTGCCCTAGGACTCTTAAAAAGATACTTATGAGCTTCAGGCACCCTATAATACCTATCCGGTTTAACTGGGGCAGGAGGCAAAGAATCAGGATTCAGGAAGCCTCTGCAAAACATCTTCCACCACATTCAGAACAGGAGGTATAGCTAAAGGCCTATGCTGGGGTAAAACAAGAATTCCCTAAGCCTTTTCCTGGAATCAGAGAAATCTTGACCTTCCCATTTAAAATGCTCCCTCATGGAATGCAGAGTCTCTGAAAATGAAAAATCCTCAGGAGGGAAGCAAGGAGTAGAATCATCCACATCAGAATCAGAATAAGGAGGATACTCCTGCAAATCTTCAGCCGAAGACTCAGAAGCCTCCGAACATTGCTCAAAACTCTCAAACTCAGGTTCCACCCTAGGCCTCTTATCAGGAGGGGGCATAGAACCTCTTATCATAGTAATCAAATCCTCTGCCATTTTAAGCATATGTTTCTTAGGCAAAGACCCTGAAGCACTAGGAGAAACCCCCACTGAAGCTACACTTGGCCTGCCTCTCAAAGTAGTCTTGGAAACAGAAGGGGAGGCTCTAACCACCTTAGGAAGAGAGGGAAGAACAGCCACCTGAGAAGCCCCTCAGCCTGGCCTACTTCCTGAGAGAATACATCCTTTAACAGTAAAGTCTCTCCTGAGACTCCAAAGAAACACCTTGCAGAACCTCCGCTCCACTGAGTTTTCCAAAGAACCGACGTCTGGGACTGTCGGTTCTTCCCCTAGGCTTTGCTGCTTTGTCCTTGCGCTTTTGGCGAAGCGCCGGAGCATCCGACGGCATTTTATAATTACAACGCTTCCCAAACACTAACCTGGCACAGTCTAACCTTCTCTTAATAGTGCTTGTTAAATCTAGCACAAGAGCGGCATCCAACAACGCCGTGCTCAGGCCCTAAACAAGGTATACACAAAGTATGATAATCCCTATGAGGTATCTGTTTCCCACAAGAAATACAGTTATTCACTTTTTCTGACATCCGGTTAAATACTGAGGCAAGAAAAAACCAAAATAATCCCCAACGGGGTACTTAGCCAACTTTGATTCGGTCTGAAACTCTGACTTCAGAAACTTTCAGAACGCCAACCTGCACTCGCAAAATTGCTTCTGCATCGGACCATGCGGCAAAAAAAGACTGAGGATATGACGTCGGTCATGCGCATTAGTACCCTGACGCATGACGCCAGTCTAATGCGGCCTGACCGACGTCAGCCATATACTTTGGTATTCGGGCCGACTGGACAGCGGACTACCCAATAGTTAGGACTGCAGCAATGTGGAATGAAGAACATTCAAAGTCTCCCCCTGAGACTCCAGAGAAGTCTCCATCGGAACCACCGGTTCCACTGAAGCCTCTAAAGAACCGGCGTCCGGAATGGACGACTCATCTTGCCTGGGTTTAACTGTTTTGTCTTTGCGCTTCTTCGAAGCGGCCGGAGAATCCGACGGCATATTATAATTGCACCGCCATCAAGACCAATCTAGCACAATCTAACCTTCGCTAATAGTGCGCTTATTGAACCTAGCACAAGCGACACCCGACTACCCTGTGCTCAGACCCCAAACAGCTAATGAACAAAGAATGATAAACCCTATGCGTATCTGTTTCCCACAAGAAATACAATTATTCACTTTTTCTGACATCCGTAATACACTGAGGCAAGAAAACAAAATATTCCCAACGGGTACTTAGCCAACTTGGATTCGGTCTGAAACTCCGAACTCGAAAAATTTCAGAACGCCGAACGGCACTTGCAACGCTGCTTCTGCATCGGACCATGCGGCAAAAAAGACTGAGGATATGAAGTCGGTCATGCGCTTTTGTACCCTGACGTCCTGATGTCAGTTTTAAGCGCCTTGACCGACGTCAGCCTAATACTTTGGTATTCGGGCCGACCGAGGACAGCGGACTACCCATATGTAAGGACTGCAGCAATGTGAGATGAAGAACATCACTGAAGTTTTCTCATGTGAAGCCTGGCCAGAGGAATTAGAAGGATGCAAGATGCCATGTATCCCAGGGCTTGCAGGAACTTCCTTGCTGTGGGGTGACTTCTGGAAGCCAGCTGGGTAAAGTAGACAGGCAGAAAGCTCTGCTTTTCTGGGCATAGGAAGGCCATTTGAGATGCTGCATCTAGCAGAGCTCCCAAGAAAATTATCTTCCTGGTGGGAGTTTGCTTTGATTTCTTCTTGTTGATGGTGAACCCTAGGAAGGTTAGGAGGGAGTTGACAAAGAGAAGATCCTGGAGCAGCTTTTCTTTGCACTCTGCCTGAATGAGGCAGTCGTCCAGGTAAGGGTAAATCTGTACATTTCTCTGCCTTCAGAATGCTATGGCCAGGGCTAAGCATTTGGTGAATACTCTAGGTGCAATAGATAAACCAAAGGGCAGTGCAGAGAACTGAAAGTGTTGTGATCCTGCTTTGAAGCGCAGGACTCCCTTATGGGGATGTGGAGGTATGCATTTTTTAGGTCTACGGTCACCAGACAGGCATTATTTTGTACAGCAACTGCTGCAAAGTTAGCATTTTGAATCTGGGGACCACCAGGGAGGTGTTCAGAATGGATAGATCCAGGAAGAGGGGGGGCAAGTGCCCTCTTTTCTGGGAACTAGGAATAATCTGGAATAAAAGCCTTTGCCTGTTTGATCTGAGGGGACAGGTTCTACTGAACCCCTGGGATATGACGATTTGGACCTGTATCAATGCTTCTGCCCACTGGATTTGGAAGTAAATCTGGGTACCCTCTTGGAATTGGGAGGTCACTGAAAGAGAATTTGTATCCTGAAAAAATATCAACACCCATTGGTCCTCTGTTACAGAAAGCCAATTTTCTTTGAAGAGGGAGAGCCTTCTTCTCAGTTTCTGATAAGTGAAGGGAGGGCAGATGGGTAAGGGGGAGTGGCCATTGTTAGTTTTTGCCAGAGAAGGGTTGCTTAGAACTCCCTGCCTTAGGGGCTGAAGTCATCCACTGTTTGCTTCTCTGCTGGCCCTGAGATAGGGGCCTGGATGGTCTGTCCCTGTGTGGTTTACCTTGGCCCTGTCTGCTAGGTGCAGGGAAGGACCGGTGCTTAGAGGGAAAGTTCCTGTCAAATCTAAGAGGTTGAACCGGACAAAAATCCTTTACTCTTGCATAGATTTTGCTTTGTCTTCCATCTTTTTAAGCACTTCTGCTTTTACTCCAAACAACCGCTCCTTATCTAGGGGTGCATCAATAAGTTTAGACTTGACATGATCAGAGAGAGGTTGTTCTTTCAGCCATGCGTGTCTCCTAAGGACAGCTCCTGTCACTGCTGCCCTGCTAGAGGCTTCTAGGGTGTCACATCCACAGTGTAATGAGTGTCTGGCCACTTGACAAGCAAAGTGCAGTAAATCTTCTAACTCTTCTGAATTGGCACAGTCAGGAAAGGTAGAAAGCTTTTGTTTTAATAGTTCTGAAGTGTGCTGCTGAAATTTTAACATATGGAACTGACAATGGAGTGCTCAGATAGCCAAGGTTGCAGAGGTGTATACTGTTTTACCCCATCGGTCCAGAGCTCTGGAGTTCTTGTCAGAAGGAATAAGATTCTTGGCAGAAATAGTCTTAGCTCCTTTAGGTCCCCGTGCAATGACCTCTGGGTCTGCAGCAGGATTACTGTACAGGTACTTGTGAGAATCCGGTACTCTAACACCTGTCAGGTTTACTGGAAGCAGGTGGGAGGGTGTCAGGGGCTAAGCTAGATTCATGGAAAACATCATCCACCACTTCTAAAATAGGGGGGATAACGAGGGGTCTGTGCAGGGGCAGATCCAGAACTCGCCAAGTCTTTTCTTAGACTGGGGGAAGTCCTGAGATTCCTACTGGAAATGTTCCCTGAAGGTGTGAAGGGTTTCACCAAAGGAAAGGCCCCTCTGTAGGGGAAGCAGAAGGAATGGATTCCTCTGCATCTGAATCCTCAAATAGTCCGAGCTTGCTGTTCATCTTCAAAATCTGAATAGTTTGATTCCTCAGAATCCTGTTCCATCATAATTTCTGGAGAAGGGTGCCTTTTCCCTTTAGAAGTTGTAGCCTGACTGCCCCGGATAAGGGAGAGGAGATCATCTGCCATTTTAAGCATTTGTGCTTGGGGTGGTAGAGCAGGAGCAAGATGGTGAATAGAAGCAGATTTCCTAGGAGCAGCCTGGCTTTTAGGCCACAGAGAATCCATCGGTCTGAAAGAGAGATGGTAGTCAGATGAGAATACGTCTTTTTGCCAAGATTCAGTAGTTCGAAAGGCCTACTCGGAAGCCGGTGCCCGAGTTGTGACTCTGGACCCAACCGAAGCAGAGACAGCCAAAGGCTCGGAAGACTAAGAAGATTTCTGCGGCATACCAGACTCCAAAAGGGTCTCAGTAGAGGCCTGCGTGCATACTGAATCAGGCATCAGGGGCTGCGAAAGCACCTCACTGAATTCCGAAGAACTGACAACCTGCTTAGCAGTAGCGTCATTGGAAGGCTTAGCCTTGTGTGGTCTTATCTCTATCCTTATTGCTACGTTTTTTCAGAATGTGCACGGATTGTTGGCTGATGGACGCCTTATCGGAATGCGAAAACAGAACACAAGAATAGTTGTCTACAAAAAGAGCTCTACGGCGAATGGTTCTCGCATTAAAGAGGGCATAGAACCAGTAACGGGGACTTCGTGGTCTGGGCCTAAACAAGTGACGCAGTAAGAATGGAAGTCTCTCTGTGTGGGATCTGCTTTCCACAGGCAAGACAATTGTTAACTTTTTCGGACATCGGTTAGTGCAAGAAAAAAGGGTCTCCAACAGGGTACTTAGCTTTAGACTGCTTCAGCTGAAATTCAAACTCTGGTAGCGACCGACCCGGCACTTGTGTGAACTGCTTTTGCTACGAACTCTACGGCAATAAAGACTGATGTAATGTCATTGGCTGCCTTGCTTTATAGCACTGACTACCTGACATCAGACTATAGGCAACTGCAGTCGATGCAGAAAAACACTGACTCTGGTTTTGGGCAGGCCGAGGGCTACTACAACAGGGATAACCCACAGGTGATGACTGCAACAGTGAAATACGAAGAACATCTAGTTACCAGTAAAGAATTAAACGGTACTAGGTAAGGAGGAAAAAAGGACCATTAGCACTCATGACCACTAGAAACTAGGAGGAGCTCAAAACCAACAGAACTCTATGCTGACGAAGTGTTGCAAACAAGATCTGAGGTATTCTGCGGGCACAGCATTATGGATAGGGAGGAGAAGCTCAAATCACAAAGCTCGAGCTAAGAAAAGTTGCTGGTCGGTTCAGAGGACTAGAACCAATACCCACAGGTTAATGAAATGAAGAGGACAATATGAGATATTTTGTGTGATATGGGTTAATGAAATTTTATTTAATGGGAAATTAATTTTGGCTGCTATAATGTGAAAAATTAGATCAAGGTTGTGGAAAGAGCAGTCGGGTTTAACATCTCAACTGAAGGATGGCACACTTAGGAGTGCAGCACCCCTCTTATGCTGCACAAATCTGTCAGTAATTGATCTACTTGGTGTGGGAACACAGCCTTCTATACCAAAGGTGAGTGTGCTACCTGTTGCACCACTGACAAGCCTAGTGGAAATTAAAAGTATGTAATACTGTGCACCCCAAGTTAATTGCATGGAAAATAATTGCATGTTAAAAAATAAAAGCTCCTGTAGAACTACACACAAACATACACACACACACACACACACACACACATACACACTACATCACTTACCCACTTGTCTTGTATGAGCATCATCCTATATCCCAGGGTCTGACTCCATCAGTTTCTGTTTGGCAACAGTCCAACACTGGGCAAATCACCTAACCAAGCCACCCCTGTCAAAAAGTGTCTTATGCTTACTGAAATTTACCCAGAAAACATGTTTGCTTACCAATGCACTGTTCCTTGCTATAAAATGCATGACTGCATTTATGCTCACCTGTTTTTTTTTTTGTTTTTGTTTAAGAAAAAGTTTGAGTTTGTCCAAAGATTTTTATTTTATCTGCTTCCTCAGCTTCTTCCTCCAGTTTAAAAGACCAGCTCTGTGTTTTTTCAAAAATATAAAACATTTGAGACACACAACATTTAAAGACTTGCTTTATTATTACTTAAGATTGGGGGAGATTTTAACCAGAGGAATCTACCTGCACTGTGTCATAACCAGAGGCTCTCGAATGCAATTATAGGAATGTCAAGTACATAGTTTCCTGATGCACCTTAAAAAGGATGCCCAAAAAGCTGGAGGATAAAGACTAGGCAAACTGACTGTAAAACATCATTTCCTTATTATACGTTTCATTAAGTGCCACAATACTTTGTAGCATTAACCATCGTTCAGAAACTGCCCACTTGTTGATACTACCCAAATTTAAAAGAGCATTGCTTAAATATTCACTGCCTATATTACAATTAGGTTGTGTAACTCGATGTACTGAGTTCTGCTTACTCTCCCACATGTACTATCTGTACTGAACTATCACAATAATAACATAACTTATATGGGAGGACAAACAAAATCCTGATAATGAGTTGCTTTCTAATAAAACAGATATCTTGAATGCACTATTTTTTTAGTCAGAGTTGACAAAGCTATTTCCTTTCTCAGGAAAATTCTAGTGTGTTATTTTTACTGGCTACAAAAAAAGGTTAGCTGTATCATTAGAATAATAACAGTAAAGGTACTATTGAGGGGACCAACGTAAAGATGTTCAAATACATCTTCAAGTGTCTGGAAAACAAAAGGCACTGTTGTGGGTTTCTGTTTATCAGTCCTTAAGAGTTCCAAGATAGCTCATACTAGACTGCCTTTAAAGCACCACTTAAAATTCTCCACCTGGTTATGTGCTTTACCAAAGACACACGTTTTAGGGAGCCAATAAGACTGTCTTCTCGTTATCTGCGTCACAACCTAAGAAATCAGGGAGCCATAGGCCGCATCCTCTTCATCTAAATTAAAATACACAAAGTCAAGAAAAGAAAAGAAAAGGTAAGGTCACTGTTATTTTTTTGCCAGAGGAGCTATCCCTGTCAAAGACTAAGCTACTTGAAGGTTAATGCTATGCATCATGGTCACATACTCCACACTAAGCATGCGATAATCAAAGGAGTCAGATGCCAGGAGAGAGGCAGTCAGCTAATGGGCATCAATCTTCAAGAAAAACAGCATATCAGTGAGAAAGGATGTTAGGAAGTTAAAACACCCGAGAGCAGGTCAGTCTCAAGGGTTTCCACACATTGCAGAAGGATGGCAAGAAAGTCTGATGAGGAGAAACAACTGATAGCACAGCAAAATTCTGCCAAGATTTAACATGTACTGTGAGCACCTGGAGACCACTGTCCAGCAATGTGGTCTTGCACACCTTAAAGTCCAGGTCGATTATCACAAAAAGCTCCCATTGGCTGTCTCCACAGTGGTCACAACCATCATGGATCCAGTAAAACAAAGTTTAAACAATCAGAAACATGCAAGCCAATTCATCTTCAGCAGGCCCATTTGTTAGTCATTTTTTCAGGAACATTGCAGATCTCAGAAAATACCTAAATCAAAGTGTTTCACAAATATATGAAATGCAGTCTGTTACAAAATGACTCAAAACAGTGTTCTTCAAAGTCACTTGAAGGCAAAAAAAAAAAAAAAATAGAATGATGACCCATACAATATAAACCAAAAATGGTATGGGCTGCTGTCCCTTTTAACTGTGTGACCAGGCCACAAATACACACATTTTTTTTAATCTTTATGCAGAAATGTAAGGCTTCCCTTTAAGTTATTACATGGAAGTGGGCTGCTGCTAAGTACCAAATACATTTTTTATTTATTTAACATTTGTTGACCGGGAAAGTCCGACTAGGTTCCACAGAGCCTGTTTTCAACGGAGGCCCGGGGAGAAGTGCTCCAGATGCATGTCTTTGGAATGTGGGAGGAATCCGGAGTACCCGGAGGAAACCCACGCGAACACAGGGAGAACATGCAAACTCCACACAGAAGGCACCCCAGCCGAGAATCGAACCGGAGAACCTCTTGCTGTGAGGTGACATTAACCGCTGCACCACTGCGCCGCCTTGTATGTTCATATTTGTGGCTACTTTAGCACAGTGGTTAGATCAAATACATCAGTAGTGCGACATCTCTACATATCCAACTTCCACTTTTATTTTATATGGTTATTCACTTACTGTAGAACAGATTTTAATTTTAAATCATATATAGGCATGTAGTTTATTTTTTCTGTATCTGTATGGTCATTTCACATTTTTTAACTCATGCAATATTTTGTTAAGATATTCTAACTTGCATAAGACAGCAGCAGATTACATTTGTTCTTGTTTTGTACTGAAAATGTTACACTCTACTATTCAAACACTAAGGTCTCATTCTCCTTTTACTTCAATCTCTAACTACATCAAGAATTACGAGCAGCAATCAAAACTTCCAGTGTCCTACCTGCAGTAGCAGTATATGCAGTCTTAGACTCCCTTCCATGCTCACTCCATCCTTCAGAAGGTAGTGCCTCACCAGAAGATGAGCACTTCCAAACAGTTTGACATGAGCTACTTAATTTTACATGACAGTCATTTTCCTCAAAAGGTTTTTCCTGGAGTACTGATCCTCTTGGTGTATCACATGACCCAGCTACTTGTGCTTCTGCATTTTCCATGGAGCTGTGCACATTATCTTTAATGTTTTCAGGAAGCTGCTGCGAAGATGAAGTTGAGCAGGTTTGCCCCATTTCTTCAGTATCACAGCTACGATCAGAAGCCACAATGACTCGGGGTGAAGTGGCAGCTATTTGGCTGCCAGAAATGCTTCTTTCATCTGTGTTATCTGACAGCAGCAATGAGCAGCCACTTGCACAATTGTCATCTGCTGAAGAGCAAGTATCCATAATTTCATGAACCTCACCATTTACAACTGAATGAGACAAAGAATCACAATTTGGGATGCACGTACTTTGCAATGATGTAGTTTGTGAACAATCTGCTAAGTCAGAGCTTCCTTGACTACTCCCAAGGTATAAGGCAGAGTCACAAACTGAGTGATTTACATCATCTGAACATTCACTCATCTCTACTGTACTCACTTTAGAAGAGGAAGCAGCTGAATTAATACAAGGACTCGTGTCCAGCTCATCTTGCACCTCCACTTTATGAACCTCACCCTCCACATCTGAATTAGATAAGCCAGAATTGTGACATTCTGAGGTACCTGTACTAGAAGTCTGTGATATTTTCTGTGAACTATTACTATCTTGGCTTCCCTGACTGCTTAAAAGGGATGTAGCAGAATCATGCCCTGCATGATGTTCTCCACATGAATATTCACTTGACTCTATTTTTTTCAGGCAAGGAGGAAACAGCTGAATCAGTACCAGAGCAAGTGTCCAGAGAGTTAATTTGCTCTCCCATTTCATGATAATCTTCTACATATGAAACAGACGTACCAAGATTACTGATGCAAGTATGCTGTATGGAATGTTCTGAACAAGCCACATTTTCCATGCTTCCTTGACTGCCCCCAACAGGCGTGGCAGAAATACATCTTTCATGGTCTACACAGTCTGCACATTTACTTGAGTCACACTCATTTACTTCAGCTAACAAGGAAATATCCGATTCACTATTCAAGCAATAGCCAGACTCCTTTTTCTCTCCCCTTTCATAAGCCTCAGCCAAAGTGGTACACAAAGCCTGAGATGTTTTCTGTGAATGATCCTTTATATCAGGGCTTCTCGGACTGCATAAACAGCTTGCAGCAGAGGACGCTTCCTGATCTACAGTATATGACTCTGCTATATTTTTTTTAGGAAAGGAAGAAGCATATGAACTAGTAAAGCCAGTGCCCAAGTTAATGATCTCTATTTCATAAGCATCAACATCCTTATTTGAATGAGATGAACCAGAGTCAAAATCTTCTGAAGTATGTGATATCTGTGATGAGCTTTTCTGAGAAAAAAAAATTTCATCATGAGTTCCCTGACTGCTCCAAAAAGATGTGGCAGAAGCACTTGAGGTGCAGTCCACACCACCAAAGCACTGACTTGGCTCTATCACATCTGTCTGAGGTGAGGAGGAACCATTTGAGATGGTATCTGTTTTGTCAGAAGGCTCTGTAATACATGTTGAAGATCTTTTGCCTATGGACAACACTTCACTTGTCACTTTATCTGTAGATTGCTCATCTCCATCAAATGGTAAGGGGGTATTAGAAACAGAAATATCCAGAATTTCTGAGTTACTTTCCACATTTCTATCAGGAAGCTCAATATTCATAGACTCACAGTCCTGGTTAAGCACTCTGACTTCACAAGATGGTTCTTCAAAACTACACGCAAGTGCAGCATGTTTAGGAGAATTAACCATTGAAATCTCTGATCCACTATTTACAAACTGTATCCCTTCAGTTTCACTGCACTGCTCCTTACAAATACCTTTTGTTGGGGGTGAAAAACTGCTGGAATCATCTTGGCTTTTAGTCTCTGAAGACGCATGGTCAACTAGCATTTCCTCAGTGACTGATTCATCTTCCCCTAATACAGCTGAAGTTCCGTTTTCAAGGTCAGTTTTGTTTGCAGTTTTTGCTTTTCTGAAGAAATCTTGTACTAATCTTGCAATTTCACCCTCTGTATTATCCTGTACTGAAACATTCCCTAATATTTTTCTCTCATCTGCTGCAAAATTTTTAAAGAACTGTCTCACCAGACTGCCAATTAACTCACTCGTTGAAGAGCCAGGTTTATTAACATTACCGGGACTAGCGGTGTTTACTTCTTCGGACCGAGTGGTAACATCTGACCTTTCTGGATGTTCCAATAATAGCACTTTTTTGGGAGGACAATACTCTGTGTCAAATGATCCTGAAGAGTCGGTCACTATATTGCCATCCAAATATCGCCGTTTCAACTTTTCAAAACAAGAACCACTTTCTGTAAGTTCACTGGCTACACCTGAACTTGGTAGTTCCTGTGCTAGTGTTTCACTATCACAAGTTCTACT
The DNA here is from genome assembly GCF_019279795.1 of Protopterus annectens. NCBI lineage: Eukaryota > Metazoa > Chordata > Ceratodontiformes > Protopteridae > Protopterus > Protopterus annectens. The sequence goes on along the minus strand of NC_056732.1, from coordinate 1,896,004,811 downwards.
TAAATCCTTAGGAGTCATTTCAGCATCAGAACTGGTGTGCTCCTCAGAAATAAAGTCATCACTTGTACAACAGCTGCCCGGCTCAAATTTAGCCTCATTATTTACAGTCTCCTCACACTTCATGTTCTTGGCATTTTCACAATGTTCTGTAACTAGATTTATAGCACAGATTTCAGAAACCTTATTCCACTCTTCAGTTTTTTCAGAGTAATTTTTCTCCTCTTCTATGTCATTGGAACTGTTAAGAGATTTTGAACCTAGACATGAACTCATGCAATTACTTGTTTCTGGCATATCTTTATGGCCCAAGTTAGAGGGAGATGAAACAAGAGGCAGTGAATTCTTTAAACTCTGGCCTTCCCTAGTTACTTCTTTTTGATGTGCATCCTTGGAGTTTTGTTCTGTGTCATTAATGATAACAGAAGTACAGATGTGCTCACTTGAAAGAGTCACTCCACGTAAACCAGGCTTTACATTTTCTGAAGAAACAATCGGACACTTATTACCAGTCATTTCATTCCCTATTTCAGATAACCTGTGATAATCTGAAGTACTCCTAAGCTTTTCAAAATTGCACTTAAAGTCAAAAGCATTTATGCCTTTAGTCAGCGACTCCCTGACATCTTCATCAGGCATGCATACAAACTGTTCGGCGTTAGTTACAGATTCCTCTGAAAGAGGACTGCAATGGAAGGCTGAGCTTATTTGCTCCTGTGCGTCAAATTTTAATTCTTCGCTCAGACTGCCTTTGTTCATCTGTTTCACATTATGTACATTAACTGAACCGTCTTCATAAATTATATCACCAGGACTATCCTGTGTAAAGCAAGAAAAATCATTACCTGCATCACTACTTTTTTTATTTTCATTCTGTGGGGACTCTCCATCTTTTGAAAGATGTGGTGAAGGCTCTTCAACATTCTCTTCTTGTTTCCGTAGTGTTGAGGGCAGTTTTCCTTCAGAACAGCCCAATTCTCCTGCTTCATCAATTTCAACACTTTTCGCGGTATCAACTTTTAAAGAATCAAAAGAATCAATTGCTTTTTCAATCACTGTATTAGCTGTACTCAAAATATTAACTCCATTCTGAAGGCATGGTTCGTTAACCTGCTGTAAGTGAGAAGAGAGATTCAACACTATTACCAAACTCCAACCCATCAGTTTGTTTTCCTGCTTTCATTTTTTTCTCAGGTGTTTTAGATAGGTTTTGTGTGCTTTGGCAGGAAGGTATGTCAGAGTCTGACAGTTCCATACTGAATTCCTCTGAAAAATAAAACTCAAGCTGTTCTGAAGACTCTGCTTCTTTATCAGTAGTAGCCTGATGAACCATCATTTGTTCTGCTTCCTCCATATCATATTTAATGTTTCCAGTAGTCAATGTTTCTGAAGAATGTGAAATCCCGAGATCAAGGCTATCCTGAATAATGTTACAAGCATCTGGAGAAACATCTCTGCGATTACTCAGCTTCTGTTTCATTGGCACTGCTTGACATTCACTTATTTGTTCGGTTGAAGTCCCACCGCTCCTTCCACAGACTTCATTTTCACCGGATTCTTTTACTTCCCCATTGTGTTTTTCGGTGCATACACTCTGCATACTATTCATGACACCCACATTATGCACACCAGCTGCTAGATCTTGAACAGTAAACAGTTTATCTTCACTCTCCAGTTTACTGGTCATATACTGGTTATTGCCACCATCTACTGGTTCCCTTGCTGTTGCATCATTCTCATCATAAACGTGACCTGCATCAGCACAATTTTCAGTGCTGTCAGGCACATTCCACAACTCCATTGTTTCACTGACCATATATTTTCCTGTTACTGAAGCTTTGCCAGTGTAGTCCTCTCCTTCAGAAGTATCAGTGGCTCTTCCAGTCTGCATTCCATGCTCCGCTATTTTTACAGCGGAGACAGAATCTGCCTTTACCATTTCTTGAATGTTCTGCACTTCAACACCTTCAGAAGCAGCTGCCTTTACCTTGCTTTTTACAACAGTAAGCTCAAAGTGCGCTCCACTTTCATGATGGTTTTCATTTACAGCCTTCTGTAGGCTGCACTCAGACATTAGACCATCCTTTTTTTCAACGAATACAACAAGAGAGTCGAAGTGCTGGATTTCATTAACTGCATTTAAGCTTTCATACTTAGAAGTGGAAGTGCATAAACCAGTTTGTACAGTACAATTATGCATGCTCTCTTTATGTACACTTTTCTTGCTTTCTTCATCTGCATGTACACATTCTTTCTCCTTCAGATGCGGTCTGATGTTTGTTTTATCCTTCTGATCTTTTTCAGTGTCATTAAGAACTGCACATTCAGAGACTGCTGCTACATACGTATTGTCAGTTTTTACCAAACTGTGGGCACTGACCTCCCCAACAATTTCAGGGTGCTTATTTTCACATGGAAAGCCAAAACTGCTCTGTCTCTCTGGCTCAGCACAGTTTTCTTCCAATGCACTGTTCCACATCTCTGGCTCAGCACAGTTTTCTTCCAATGCACTGTTCCACATCTCCGGCTCAGCACAGTTTTCTTCCAATGCACTGTTTTGCACAGTGTGACTAAGGTTCTGTGAGATGTCCAGTACAGCTGTAACAGTGAGTCCATTGCTTTCTTTCACTGACTTCTGGGTGCTACAGTCTATCCTTGCTGTAACTGCTTCTGTTTGGGTGAGAATGCTATCATCTGCTTTACCACACTTAACTTCAACACTGGGCTTTTCTGCATTTTCAGTCAGCAGTACACCTGTCTGTGCAGTTTCAACATTACACACAGTACGCTCTTCAGCACTTTTTTTTATTTCACTTCCTACACCATCAGTACTGCTCTCACAGACTACTTTAATGTTTAGACTTTCTCCTTCATCCACATACGTTTGCATGTGGGACTGTTTAACTTCAACATCAACTGTATCTCGAACATTAGCCTGTTCAATGGTGTCTGTGTTCTCAGGTGTAACAACTTGAACTGTATTGTCCACTTGTGTACTGTGCATATTTTCATTTGATGCACTCTGGATGCTGCAATCTGCAGCACTTTCAATGTGTGTAGCAACCTGATCATTTACTGCACAGATTTTTTTGCTGTCACATTTTTCATCTACTTCAATGTCTACATTAGAAGCAATGCACTTAATATCTGTACCATTCAAATTATTTCTTTTTACTAAAGCTTGGGGCTGGCACCACCTTTCTTTCTGTTCTTTCAATACATTTTCAGAACGGTTCATTTCAATTTCATTTGTGCAGGGAAAAAACTTTATTTCATTCAAATTCTGCACACTGTTCTCTATCACCTCTAGAACATCATTTTTCTCAGCAAATGGCTGTACGCTCTCTTCAGACATCTCAGTCAACACATCTTGCTTAACCTCTGCTATGCATGGGATGCCAAATGTTTTATTTCCATTATCTTTTTTTTCTAGCATATCTAAGCATATACCCTCAGAAACTGCAGCGACGCACCTAGAATTTAAGCTCTGGGAAATGTCACCTTTTGCTATGGTAGCAGTTGTATCAAAGTGCTCCAGTCTTTTTAAGTTACACACACCTGATTCATTATTTTCTTTCACATTCTGCAAGCTACCCTTCACATCACCCATACTATTAACAGTTTCCTGATTCAGCAAGCCCAATGCATCATTATTAATGTAGTTACCAGCATTTTCAGTTAACTTTTGAACTGCATTATTGACCAAGCCTCCTTCACTGATGAATGTGTTATCATATCTGCCATCTTGAGCAAATTCAGCTCTTTCAGCTTCGGTAAACAATGTGCATTTTTTAACCTTTTCAAAATTAACTATATGTTGAGCACTGCCCACATAATCAGCACTCTGATCCAAATTTTCATCTGTTGCCACCTGCATACTGTACTCACTTATCTGAACTGGAGCACTATTAGGAACATCTGTAAATTCAGGTACCTGTGGGCACTCTCCTTTATCCTGCTCAGCTACATTTTGGATAGTTTTATTCACAGAACTGGATGGAAAATCATCATCTTCTCTGTTTTGACATTCACATCTTGTGTTTCTTTACAGTTCACTTCACTTTTCAGCATGTTGCATTCACCATTATGTACTGAATTACTTAATATTACTCTTTGGGTGTCCATCTGATCCACATTGTTACTGCTCACATCTCTCTTATTTACAACAATTTGAGGGTAAAACGAACAATTTCTAGTAACCTCCTCCTCTACAGTTACTTCCGCAGAGCTATGCTCAACATTAGCAGCAGTACACACAGGTTCTCCTACACCATTTACTAATTCATCCACTTCAGAATCTCTATGAACTTTTTGTTTCTCATTTGAATAAATGAAGTCGTCTTCTCTAGCTTGCTGTTGTCCTTCACAATCCTTTTCTACTCCACCATGTATTTGTCTGTCCATAATGCAGCTATTGTATTCAAAGTTGCTGTTCACAGTCTCAACCACTGCAACTTTAAGCAACTCACTTACTGTACTAGTTTCTAAGTGGTTGAAAGTACTGATACTGACATCACTTGTGCTGCCCTCAATCTCTGCATCACCACTACTGGGCACATTTTCCAGCCTGGACACCTTGAGTACATCAGTGAAGGAATAATCATTATCCTGTTCTTGCTTTTCTCCAAGTTTCATATTTTTCCCTTCTGTGTTCTGAAGTCTGTGAGGCTCCTCACCAAAATCCTCCTGCACCATTTCCTCGTTCTCTATAACGCACTCAGATTCTTTAGAATGACACTGTACGCTCTGAATTTTATCTGTGGAATATGGCAAGTCCAAAACATGTTCAGACTCTGAAAATGGAGTATTCAATTTTAGTAGAGCAGAAAATGTTGGAGAGTTCTCAAGGTTCTCATCCCCATTGCTGTTTTTAAGATCTGCCATATCGGAATCTGACAGTAACACAGTTGATGTGGCATCATTAGGAGGCTCATCTTTCCCCTTTCCTTCTCCTGTGGTAATGCTCAAGATAGAAGAGGTTTCTTCAGAGCTACCAGTCCTTATCAAAGAAGATTCCTCTTCAACAACTTCATTTTGTCTGAACTTACCATCTGAATTTACCATAACCTCAACACTGCTATCAGAAATTTCATTTGTACAAGGGCTTTTACAGACAGAGCTGTTTTCATTAATGCTTGGCTCTACGTTGTCTCCTGTTTTGCCATTTAGTACAGAACCGGCAGACAACATAGGAGACTCTCCTTCCTGTGCAACTGAAAATCCTATTCTTTGAAGAGGAATCTGCGAATTGGGCCTTACTTCATTCTCGGATCCAAACAGTTCCTGATGAAAATTTGCATCTTGGGAAGGGTCAAGGCAATGTTTGGCAAACTCAGCACAATTTGATAAATGTTCATCTTCTACTCCACAAGACTGTGAATCCACATTTAATTTTTCTTCAGTTGTACTAGTTTTTAAGGAAAAAAGTTTCTCAGTAACTAGGACCTCCTTTTCTGCGGATTTTAAAGGGAGTGTTTCAGTTGTGTCAGCCTGTCTCACACAAAGTGGGCTATCAATGTTGGAGCTGCCTTTAACAAGTGTACTACTGTTTTCTTGTGAGCAGTTGTAATGTTCACTCAAACTATCAAAAATTTCACTGGAGTTCTTATCTTTTTCATCACTGAAATGGTCTTTCAGCAACGTGTTACTCTCTGTAGAGTCTGCAATTCTGCAACCAAGAACTGCAGTCCTCCCACCTGCCAGGCATCCCACTGTATCGTTCGCTCCATCATCTATAGGCTGCATTGCTAAATCCATCTTTACTGCTCCAGAATTAATATGTTCAAACTCTGCATTTTCCAATGAAATGCATGCATCTGATGAAGAACCAGTACAAGTTTCTTCTGGTGAATCATTTTCTGAAATCCTCCACTGGCATAATTTTACTGTTGAAATGCCACCTGTTTCCAGTTTACACTCCTGCATACTACCACATACGTTACTACTGATATTCTCCTCAAGTATATTTAAGGTATTATTTTTTTCAGTAAGATCACATTTATCATTCGAAACAACAAGGCCGCCTTCACTCTTGTGATCCAACATTGACGTAGAACATCTAGATATCAAAGATTTGCTTTCACTTTCTGCATAAGCACTCTGCATATGTTGGACAGACTCCAAGTCCTCTACAGGCACAGAATACTGTTCAACTTCATCAGGCCTATTGTACAGTGATGTTTCACCTATACAGTCCAACTTATCCTTAACAGTAAATTCTCCTCCACCTTCTGTACTTAGAGACTCAGGAATTCTCAACTGAATATCACGCTCACTATTAGACGCACAAATTTCAGTACAAGACTCCATTTCTGGCTGGCATTTATTCTCAGGCAGTGCCCTGTCAAGCTCTTTGCATTGTGATATACAAGATTCACAAGAGTCCTTATTACTCTCCACATTATAATGGCTTATATCAACTATAGAAAGACCAGAATCAGCCTGGCAAGTTACATTTGGTACTGCATTTAATGACATCTTGTAGTCCAAGCTGGGTTCATCCTTCATCTTCAGGGAAAGTTCACTCTGAATGCAGACATTAGAATGCTGTGCACACCTCTGAAGTTGGTTACTCTGAGTTTTTACATCTGAAGAACATTTTTCATCAATAGAAGTAGACATAATCAAAAACGTGTTGTCAACTTCATCTATTCTACTGACAAAAGAACCAGAATTGCATGTATGGGCAGAAGTTTTACACATCAGTGGAGATGTATCAGACTCCAGGTGCTCTTTCCCAAGGCTGCTCGACTGATTAGTAAAACTTTCATCTGCTACATGTACACTTCTGACCATTTTAAGGATCAGAGGTTCATCATTACAACCTTGTTCATCCTTGGTGAGATTCATTTCAGGACTACTAAGGCCTGAATCACCTGCAACTTCCAAATCACTTTCAACACTGAACTGACTTTCAGATCCTTTCACAGACAAACTGTCTGGAATTTTCCCTTTATCCACTGTTGAAAAAGCAACATTCTCAGAGTACACAGATTCACTTAGTTCAGGCTGATCCTCATTTTCTGGTTCAAACACGTTGCTGGCACACATTTCGGGACTCTCTAATTGTGATGAATCTGTGTTTTCATCAACATATGATTTTTCTTCCATACAGATGGCTAATGGATGAAAAGTGCTAGTGTTCTCAAACCTACATGTCTGTGCAGCAGCAGTGTTACTTTCTCCATATTCCTCAGAAACCTCACACTGCTTAAATTCGCCTGTGAGTGGGGCATTAGTGGAGCTAATTATTGCACATTCTTTCACACTGACACCTGCGTGCGTTCTTACTTCTTGGGGTAATGGAATAGCAGGACAGACTTCATTGTCTTCATTCATGTGAACATCGGCTAACAGTATGTCAGACTCTGAATTTGGTACTAGTAATTTACAGTCTTCCTTCACTGACTCGTTGGTAATTTCATCTTTTGACTGAATCTGAATGGTCTCAACACCATGCAACAATTCATCACAGTCACTCTCAAGCTCATTCACTGGACTGCCAGCTTCTGAAAGCGGTAATGTAAGATGAAACGTGCTGCCTCCTTCTGGTGCCTTTGTCACTGCTGAACTTCCAAATGAAGCTTTCTGACAATTCTGTTCATCTAAAAAGGGTCTGTGGAACTGTCCAGAAGTTGGCCTTACTTCAACTCCTGCTGCACCATATGAATTGATGTTAACTGATTTTTCTGTCACTTGTTCTAATGCACCTTTGTCTACCTTATGAACATCTCCTTGAGAAAAAGCAGTCTCATCAGAAGCTTCCAAAACCCCATGACACTGTGAGGATTCTGATGGCAATTTACTAAGAGCTGCTTTTTGGAAGGAACTGTGCAAAGGTGTTTCTTCTCCAGATTTTGCTGCTACTGCTGCATTACATTCTGAGTTACAGCCATTATCAGGGACTGCAGACAGCACAGTTACTGTAGACGGTACAAACTGACTTAAAGTAGTGTTTTTTCTTGTGAATTCTGAAGAACTTTGTGATAAGGAAAGGGTTGATGAACTACTGGAGGTAGTGGTAGGAGCAGCCCATAATCCAGATGGAAATGGGAATTGGGAATTTGTTCCTAGAAAAAATCCTGGGTGGCCAAAGTACGGAATGTGAACAGATGTAAGGACTGGTAGCTGCAGCTATTAAAAAAAAAACAAAAAAAAAAGTGTTAATATAGAGGCCATGTTTTTCACCCTCTCAAATTTATTTTAAGGGCATATGCATAAGAATTTATTATAATTAAAAGTCATCTATGCTGTCCATTTTCATTCATCCTCAACAAATAGGTTTTGATCCAATCCTCAGATCCGAATCAGCTGCATACACTAGACTTTGGATTCAACTGGCAAGCTCTTCCCTCTATCCATATTGCTACCCAATATTGGTAGAATTAATGCAGGCTATGTACAAGGACCCACTGACTCAAGTACGAACAGTGTTCGGCCTCACAGAGGGGCTCCCTATGGGAGTGGGTGTACACCAGGGTTCAGCTCTGAGCCCACTGCTGTTCATACTGGTGATGGACTACATTAGCAAACAGGCAGGAGGGACCGATCAACAAAGCTGCTGTATGCAGACGATGTAGCAGTACAGGCGGACTCTGAGCTAAAACTTCAGCAAAGAATAGGAGAATGGAATGCAAATCTTAAGGCACATGGGATGAAACTAAGCATAGGTAAGATGGTGGTAATGGCAGCAAATTGAGGAAATCAGAAGAAGCTGAGAATAGAGATAGAAGGGAAGATACTGGAACAGGTAAACAGCTTCAAGTATCTGGGACGGCTGTTTGAGGAGAAGGGTAGCTTGAATGAAGAGGTCAAAGCTAGAATCAGAGGGGCTGCAGCCAACTGGCATAGAGTATCAGGTGTAGTCTAAAACAGAAGAATGCCAATGAAGCTGAAAATGACGGTGTACAAGACAGTGGTGCGACCAGTACTGCTGTATGGCACAGACACCTGGGCAATAAAGGAAGAACAGTTGAAGCTAGAGGTGATGGAAATGAAGTGCCTAAGAAAGGCGGTAGGATGCACACTGTGGGACAGACGAAAAAATGAGGACACAAGAGCAGAAGCCAAAGTAGCTCCAATTGCAGAAAAGATCAAAGAGAACAGATTACGGTGGTTTGGGCACATGCATAGAAAAGAAGATAATCTGGTGAGGAAGATTTGGGACAGACAGGAAGAAAGTAAGAGGAAGCAAGGACGTCCAGCAAAGAGGTGGATGATTCTGTGAAAGAAGATCTGCGACAATCAGGCACGTGTATTGAAGAAGGCAGGAGTGTGGCACTGAATCGAGAAAGTTAGCAACAGTTAACACGATACCCTGACCCCATGCAGAAAAAATGTGAAAAAGGGAGCGGATGATGACTGCTCCGCAGCAATACATGCAATCCTTGTGGGCACCCAAGTGTGGGATTTTATGCCCAACAAGGAGCATATTTCTTGAATCCTGGTTTGTCATCCATAACTGGAGGTAAAACTAACAGTGCTACTATAAAAGCACTTAAAGGGATATGGGAAGGAAAGCTTATTTTTATTTCTTTTTTAAAAAAGTGTTAGGAAAAAAAGGAAGAAAGACTACCAGCAATGGATATAAAAAAAAGTAGAGTTGTGTACACTTACCATAAATGAAGATGTTAGAGTGTATTCACTGTTGCAGTCATTACATATGGGTAATCTGCTGGCAGGTTGCCCTCAGTCGGCCTGATTAACAAAGTCTTGGGTCCTGCATCGGTTGCTGTCCCTTCTTCCATGACGTCAGGTCGTCAGGGGTATAAAACATGCAACAGATGCCATTGCATCAGTTTTTTTTGCCCCAGATGGGGAGCAATATATACCTCCAATCAAAAACAAATACACCAAAAAGGCTTTTAAGCATAGTAAAAGAAAGGAGAGGTATAGTAAGAGAAAAACTGGGGCTGGAGGGTGGGTAACCAGGAATGCAACAGTGAATACACTCGAACATCTACATTTAGGCAAGTGTACACAACTGTACTATGTTCTTCGTGTTTCACTACTGCAGTCATTACATTTGGGTAAAATCCCAAAGCTATGGTTGGGGAGGATGGATTTATACAGCATTAGGAGCAGCTATAAAGCCCTGCAGGACAGCAGTGGCAAAGCCAGCTCTGGATTTAGAGAAGAGAGGTAAATTGTAACGTTTGGTGAACGTATGAACTGAGCTCCAGGTAGCAGCTTCTAGAATGTCTCTGGTAGGAACCCCTCAGAGAAAGGGTGCAGAAGTAGATGCAGCCCTGGTGGAATGAGATCTGATCCCCTTGGAGATAGGTTTACCATGGTGCATATAAGCAGAAACAAATACAATGGCTTATCCATTTGGAAACAAGTCCGTTTTGAAATAGCCTTTCCTTCTGCCCCTGCATCAAATGCCACCAACAGTTGTTCAGATTTTCTTGAGAGATGTTGTCCTATTTAAGTAGAATCTAAGTTGTCTGTGTACATCCAATGAATGCAGACTCCGCTTACTCTTGTTCTGTGGATTGGGAAAGAAAATTGGGAGATGGCACGAAAGATGGATTGGTCCCGACAGTCACCCTTGTCCAGATGAAAAATAATGAAAGGCTCCACTGCCATAAGAGCCTGCAATTCTGAAATCGTTCTAGCTGAAGTGACTGCTAAAAGGAAACCAGTTTTCCAGTAGAGAAATTTTAGGTCTGCAGTAGCAGCTGGCTCAAAATGAGGGAGAGTGAGTTTTTCAAAAACAAAACTGAGGTCCCATGCAGGAGTTGGTGCTCTCCTGGGAGGTCTTAAAGTTTTGGCCCCTCTGAGATACTGCTTTAGCAGAGAATGATGGAAGAGGGGAGGTTCTGTGTTGTAATAAGTTGAAATGGCACAGACATGGATTTTTATGGAAGAAAAGGATAGGCCCTTGTGAAGCATCTCAGTTAAGTATTGCAGAATCTGAGGAATATTGGGCATTGCTGTGCGTATATCTTGTGATTGGTTCCAGGCACAAAATATTTTCCATTTGTCAGCATAAGATTTTCTAGTACTAGGCCTTCTAGCCTCCAAAATGACATCCATCACAGGTTTGCTGAGGGGTGCCAAGGGTGAAATTAGTTGATTAGCCATGGTGCAAGATTCAAAGTTTAAAGGTGAGTGTGCAGAATTTGGATGTTCTGCTGAGACAGTAGGTAAGGTGTCTGAGGCAGGTGCCACTGAGGAAGGTGTGACACATTGCGCAGGAGTGGGCACCAGTGTTGGCAAGGCCAGTTTGGAGCAATCGGAATAATTTTTGGTTTGTCCAGTTTGACTTTTAGGAGAACTTTGGAGAGCAGAGGCAGAGGGGGGAAAGCATAGACTGATATGTTCTTCCAGCTGAATGAAAGAGCATCCACTTTCCAAGCTTTTTTGTGATGAATTCTTGTGCAGAATTTGCCCAACTGATAGTTCTGGGGTGAGGCAAAAAGATCTATGCCTGGGATCCCCCATTTACGTGTCAACATGTTGAAAAGTTGTGGTTCCAGTTTCCATTCGTGTGGTTCCATAAAATTTATGCTTAGTTCGTCTGCCAGAGTATTTAGCTTTCCTGGCAGGAATTGAGCTTGTAGTTGTATTTGACAGGTCAATGCAGTGTTCCACAATGCCATGGGTAGTCTGCAAAGGGGGTAGGAATGTGTACACCCCGGCTTGTTTATGTACCACATAACTGTGGTGTTGTCCATCTACCAGTAGTTGTCCTGGATGAAGGTAGCCCTTGAAGGCTGTCTGTGCATTCTGTACAGCTAGCATCTCTTTAGGATTGATATGTAGGTGTATTTGATTTGGGTTCCATTTGCCCTGTATGCACTTCCCTGCCAGATGAGCCCCCCCAAGCATAGTTTGATGAGTCTGCCCCCCCAAGCATAGTCTGATGAGTCTGTAGTCGGGGTTCGGGTGGCAGGGGGTTGAATGAATGGCAGTCTCTTGTTTTGGTGGCAGACCTCTGCCCACCATAAGAACTCTAGTTGCAGGCAAAGTATAATAGGAATCATTGTTTTCCATGCTGTGACAATGTCGACTCCATAAACTTAAGTACCACTGAAGTTTCCTCATATGCTGTCTTGCATATGGAATTAGAAGAATGCAGGAAGCCATGAACCCAAAGGCTTGCAGAATTTGTCTTGCAGATAGCAGGGTTTTTGTGGCCACCTGTTTGAAGTAAGTCACCAATTGAATTTGCTTTTCAGGCGTGAGGTAAGCCATCTGGGCAGTTGTATTCAAGCTTGTACCCAGGAATGTAATTTTTTGACAGGGTACCAATTGTGATTTCTTTTTGTTTATGGTGTACCTTAGACAAGTTAGAACCCTTTTTGCTAACGTCAGATGCTTTAGAAGAGTGTGTCCTTTGTTTTCTGCCCGAATTAGACAATTGTCCAGGTATGGATACATTTGAATATTTCTTTGCCTGCAAAATGCAATTACTGGTGCTAGGCACTTTGTGAAGACCCTGGGCGCAGTAGATAAGCCAAAGGGCAGTGCAGAGAACTGGTAATGCACGTAGCCTGCTTTGAAGCAGAGGTATCTTCTGCAAGATTCCCTGATTGGGATATGCAGGCAAGCCTCTTTTAAGTCTGGAGTTACCAACCAGGCATCTTTGCCTAGCATAGGTAGTAACTGTTTAAGAGTCAGCATCTTGAAATTTGGAATGCCCAGAAATGTGTTTAGAGTGGATAAGTCCAGAAATGGACGCCATGATTTGTCTTTTCTGGGTACCAGGAAAAAAGTCTTGAATAGAAACCTCGTCCCTTTTCCTCTTCTGGTCCTGGTCGAACAGCCCCCATGTTCATGAGGGACAGAACTTGTTTCTGGGCCTCTGCCCACTGATTTGGGGGCAGATCTGGCCATCCGTTTGGGATTGGCAACGTGTGGAAATAAAATCTGTATCCTTGGGATACTATATTTAAAACCCATTTGTCCTGGGTAATAAGTTGCCAGTTTCATGCATGAAGTGGCAGTTTTCCCCCCAAAGGGGTGGCTAAAAGGTAAGTGCTTGTTGATTGTAGAGGGAAGCCATTGAGACTGTTTACCATAGGGAGGTGACTTGCTGCTTCCAGATTTGGAGGTTGAGGCAGCCCATTGTTTTGTTCTAAAAGATCCTTGTGACTGAAACCTGGAGCCTTTGGAATGTCTTGATTTGACTTGAGCGGCTCTCGAGGTGACTGGAAAGAACCAGTTTTTAGTAGGCCAGTGCCTAATAAATCTTGGAGGTTGCACTTGTAAGAAATCTTTCACAGTTTGCATAGATTTAGCTTCATCTTCAATCTTTAACACATCTTCAGCCTTATTACCAAAAAGATGGTCCTGTTGTAAAGGAGCATCCAACAATTTTGCTTTAACATGGTCAGGCAGTTTGCTCTGAGCCAAGCATGCCTTCTTAGCACAGATCCAGTTACAGCAGCCCTGCAAGAGGCTTCCAAGGAATCAAAACCACATTGCAAATTATGTTTTCCAACTTGTTCAGCTGAATGTAATAAATCCTGCAAATCTTTATTTTCCACACAGTCAGAGATTAACATCATTTTCTGTTTAAGTAGTCCCATGATATGCTGTTGACATTTAAGTATATGAAATTGACAGTTTAAAGCCCTGATTGCCAAGGTTGCAGACATGTAAACCTTCTTACCCCATCTATCCAGCGCCCTGGAATCTCTATCAGAAGGGGAACGATTTTTGGCAGTAGAGGCCTTAATGCCCTTGGGACCCTGAGAAATGGTTTCAGGGTCAGCAATAGGATTTTTGAAAATAAATTTGTGGGAGTCAGGAACCCTGTATCATCTTTCTGGCTTACAAGGAGCCGGAGGCAGAGAATCAGGAGTCATACTAGAGTCTAAAAAAACATCAACAATGTCTACAACAGAAGGTATGGCCAAAGGCCTATGCTGAGGATGAAGAAGAAAATACCCAAGTCTCTTTTTAGATTCAGAGAAATCCTGACTTTCCCAGTGGAAATGTTCCCTTAAGGTATGTAAAGTTTCCCCCAAAGAAAAAAACCCTCAGGGGGAGAAGCAGAAGAAATGGAATCTTCTGCCTCAGAGTCCTCATAAGTAGGAATAGACAAATCCTGTTCATCAGAAGAGTCAGAAGAAATAGAATCCTGTTCAGAAGATTCATAGTATTGTCTTGCCTAGGCCTCTTAGAAGGAGGGGGTTTGGCTACCCGTGATTAGAGTAATTAAACCTTCAGCCATTTTGATCATTTGGTTTTTTTTTTTAGGTATAGGGGCCTGCACATGTGGCCCAGGCATCTGTTTTTTAGACCTAAATTTAGATTTTGGCCTTAGTTTTGAAGATGGCATCGGTCTAATATACAAATCTGTAGGCCTGAAAACACCCTCAGAAGCCGGTGCCTGCACAGTGGCTCCGGACCAGTTAGAAACATCCGCGGGTTCCATAATTGAAGCATCGCGTGGCATACCAGACTCTGAATGGGTCTCAGTAGAGGCCTGCAAATTAGAAGTAGCAGATATCAGGGGCTGCGAAAGTGCCTCACCGAGTACCGGCGACTGGCTTAGGAGAAGCATCGTCGCCAGTTTTGGACCTCGATGGCCTGTCTCTTTCTTTGTGTTTTTTAGGTATTCCGGTAGTCCGATTGTTAACCAATGATATTTCTGGATAATTAAATCTTGAGCCAAAATATTTAGAAGCAAAAATATACCAACATTTAATCGTGTGTTGATTAAATTTAGCACAAAACCGACAGCAAGGCACGTTCTGGTGAGGGCTTAGGCAAGGAATACAGTACAAATGAAAATCCTTGAGGTATTTGCTTCCCACAAGTAATGCAATTATTAACTTTTACTGACATCAGTAAGGAGCAAGAAAAAGTTTCCCCAATGGGGTACTTAGCTTTTAGTTGAAGACTTCCGTTCTGAAACTCGAAAACTAAAATTTCAAACTGCTTCTGGTTCGGGCACTGCGCGGCAAGAAAGACTGATGTAATGGCATCGGCTGCATGTTTTATACCCCTGACAACCTGACGTCATGGAAGAAGGGACAGCAACTGACGCAGGACCCAAGACTACCAGGACGACTGAAGGCAACCTGCCAGCAGATTACGCAAATGTAATGACTGCCAACAGTGAAACACATAAAACATCTTCCCTATGTCATAGGGTAAAGAATAGAACGCAAACTATGACAAAAAAAGGGAAATACTATAAATATAGGAACAAACCTGATGCTATAGCGTAACACTAGAGGGAGGTTGAGAAGGAAAAGGAGGAAGAATTATCTAGGCAAGACATCAAAAACACTTATGAATCACAGAAAAGATCACTGGAGAGAAGGACCCACGTCGAAGCAAGATGGTGGCAAATTAGGCCTGAGGTACTGAAGATGGTTAAGGGCATTATGGGTAGAGGAAGGAGCTTGAGAGTTGGATCCAAAGTGTATAGTATGTGGCCAAGTTGGATCCAAGGACTGGATCCAAACTAATTTGTTGTTAAAAAATTATGCCACCACCAGGTCTGTATATTTCAGTCTAAAACTTACCTCACAGACACAAGGTACACGGTTTGATTTTTACCTTTAAAGGGAAATTGGTAAGGCTTAAAATGGCCTGGAAAAGCAGTTAGCCCAGTACTTACCTATGAAGTCAAGGGCATGGCAAAGCCATCTACTACTAACAGCACAAAACACAGCTCCCATTCCACCTATTTCAAACTGTTGTTCATGCATAAAATACTTTGTAAAGTCTTTAAACCACGGACAAAAGGAAAACGAACCAAACCAATAAAACAAAGAGCGAGGTCCTTGTCAGAAGCTGCTGCCTTAACGTTTATTTAAAACAAAACTTCTTCAGAGAGTAAAAAAACAAACAGTTAAGCCTAAGCTCCATTTAAAAACACTAACAAGAGGAAATGACATCATCAAATTTCCTCAAGCAACAATCAATATTTTAAAAACTCTTAAAGATGTCAACGCTAATACATATTTAAACAGCACAGACATCCCTATCAATAAGTACAATACATATAAATGGTATGGCAAATATAAAAAAAGTTTAAAAATGTTAACGAGATATTTACAACATTATAATGTGTGAATGCAACTCGCACAAGTCAGACCAACTACCTTAACAAAATTAAAAGCAAGGTATACATGTATATGTTTTTAAACATGTGTAAATATAAATTCCTTATAAAATACCTTTACAAACCTAAGGAATAACCTAACCCTAGGTGAGAATGGCAAAAGCTTTGTTTAAACACTGTACCAAATTCTCATTATGTAGGTACATTTTTATATATATTTTCACATAATACACCTACTCACTACGCCTGTTAAAGACCTACAAATCAACTATATTTTTAAACGTAAACTACCTGAGGTCAATCACCTTAGGTAACTTTTTAATTTTAAAACTGGGGCTATATTACAGTTACTATTTAACCCTGGATCGCAAAATAACTGCCATTCTAGCTCCCTGTTTTCTAAAATCAGTGAAAAAGGACCTCCCCTGATTTTTATTGGAACATGATCAATAGCCATAAATTGGAAACTATGGCCAGGATTTGTACCTATGTGCTTCGCCAAAGCATTTTCACACTTGTTGTTTTTATTATTCGATCCCTTTACCTATGTCACAACAATTGCACATATCTGGTACTTCCTGTCCCTAATCATAAATGTTTCACCTACCTTCACCTCTTGGCAGTACCTACAAAACCCACATTTAAACATCCCTTTTCTCTTATAAAAGGAATTCGGGGATATCTCTCTCTGTAGTAATTCCTTAAGATTATTAGATCTCTTAAAAATAAATCTTGGTTTACTACCTAATTTTTCAACCAAATGTGAGTTCGTAGATATAAAGTGCCAGCTTTTGTGTATAATGGACAGGATACCCTTAGAGTTCCTACTGAATGTAGTAATGAAACTCAAGGAGTAATCAATATCTTCACCTACTTGTGCAATAATCCCTTCCTCATTGCCATCTTGTTCACTACCCGTTGAAGTTCCGTTGGTAGATGGATCACTAGTAGTAGGCCTACATTGACATAGTAGGGGCTTATAAAAGCCACTAATCCTTTTTCTACTGACCTCACCAATCAGATCACATAACAATTGGTCGGGGTATCCCCGATTACTGAACATTGTTCTTAACAATTCACATTCTTTGTCGAAATCCGAGATAGTACTACACATTCTTCCAGCCCTCACCAATTGCCCTTTTACAATAGATCTTTTCTGTCTATATGGGTGGAAACTGGAAAAGTGTAAAAATGCGTTACAATATGTATGTTTTCTGTACACTGTTGACGTTAAACATTGGCCTATAAGATCCTTTTCTAGTTTAACGTCAAGGTAATCTATTACTCTGGTAGAAAACTTTGATGTGAATCTTAAAAACTCAGTAATTGAGTTAATAGTGTCCACAAAGGCTGTGGCTTCCAGTTCAGTGCCCCTAAACAGGATGAAAATGTCATCCAGGAATCGTGTATAATAAAGGACAGGCTCCATTAGGCCTGGAATCATCTTTAAAATGTTGGCTTCCCAGTATCCCATAACATAATTTGCTACCCCACCCCCACATGGAGAGCCCATCGCGACACCACATTTTTGGAGAAAGAAGTCGCCATTAAATGTAAAATAGTTAGATGTTAATACAATGTTTAACAGTTCTGTTACAAGGTCGACTTCAAGTTTGGAAGCTCCAAAACCTTCGAGCATGGACCCTGTCCACTCCACCGCTTCTTGGTGTGGTATTGAAGTGTATAGATCAGTAACATCAATGGTCAAAAAATTGTTGTTATCATTATACAAAATGCCATTGATGTTCTCTAGAAAAAACCAGGAATCCCTACACAAACTAGTAATCCCTTTAATATATTTATCCAAAATTTTTGTGATGAGTTTGGAACAGGGATAAATGATCGAGGACCTGCCATCGATCAGTGCTCTCATAGGGGGGTCCTGGATGCTTTTATGGATTTTAGGGATCCCAAACATGGCAGGAATTTTTGGAAAGTTAATATCCATATAGTTGTATAAATTGATATCTATTTTTCCTGCCAAAAAAAGGTCCCTAAAGTAGCCTCTTATCCTCTGGATGCTACCATTAACCTCACTTTTAGATGACTTCACATATGCATCTGTGTCCAATACCTTAGCCATTTTCTCATTATATGTAGTATTATCAAATAGGACAAGACCCCCACCCTTATCAGGTTTTAATAAACGGATGGGCAACCGACAAATCTCATCTAAAAGTAACATTTGCTCCTTGGAAATATTTGAGTTAATTTCACCAAACTTGTCATTACTATTAACCGCAAGAAATCTGAAATCCATTTCACAAATTCTCTCAAATAACTCCAAGGTGTTATGTAAAGGGGGGTTAAACACACTGGGTAGCTTCATCACAGGCAGACTTTCACCAGGAATGGTCACATTTTCAGTGCCATTCTGTTGGTTAAAGAGAAGTTTTAAATTCATCTTTCTCACATAACATTTTAACTCTATTAATTCCTTAGAGATACTACCAGAATAATTTGGGACAAAGGAATTCCCAAGAGCTAACAATTCTATTAGCTGAGCATCAAGTATAATCTCAGAAAAATTATAGATTTTAAAGTCTCCTTTTTTGTTTTTAAGGATAACCGGATATTCAAGGGAGATAGGTGAACTAGGTGAAACATCCTGATCAGGGGACAGTATAGACACTACTGGAGAGAGTTCCGTGTTCATTATAGAATTTAATTCTTCCTCCTGTTCCCATAGGTCTTGTTGCTGCGTTGCCCTAAAAAACTTCTACCATGTTGGTAATTGCCAGGGTTTTTACTAATAGCAGAGCCCTGTTGGTAGTTACCAGAATTAGCACTATTTCTAGTTGCAGCTTTTATTCTGTTGCTCCGTCTTAGTCCTGGATTATCACCATCAATATTTTCTTCTGTGATGTCATCCAGGTCATCCCTGTCACCACCCATGTCTGTACTTTGACTGACATTAATATTGCCTGTCCGTATGTTATTGGGACCCTTAAGTCTGGGATATGCCTCATTTTTAGAATAAGCTTCCCTGTCCCTAACTAATTTTTTATTTTTACCTGCCTTTAATTTTACCAATAGTGTGTCAATGCTAGATAAAATCCGACCATAGTCAAATTTGTATCTAGTGAAGTCCAAGTCAAGCTTTATATCCCTATCTAGGCTATTTATTTAATTCACCAACAAGTCAATGTGTAATAAGTAATGTTTAACAATAATTTCCAATAACTGCACTCCTTGCTGTTGAAAAAGTAGTTCTAAATCATTACAAAATGCTTGGTCAACAATTAACGTAGAAGGCACAAAATTATTTCGCAGTCCTTTAGGGATTAATTTTTCTGTAATGCATTGTTTAAAATAAGCAGACTCCAGTTGTAATTTCTTCAATTTAAGGAGTTTAGAGTCAAATAGTTTTAATTTGTCAGCTAAACATGTACTGCTGGTACCTGAACCCTCACTACCAGCCGACATACCTTGCTGACAAAAGGACAAGTTGTCAGTGTCCAAAAGCCAACCCTCAAGGTCTGGTAACCCAAAATTGGTCCCATCACGTCCATTGTCCAAACGTTGAGTAGGTCTATTAGTCATTACTGCCCCAGCAAAAGAAACGGGGCGTCGTGTCCTCACCTCTCCTTCTAAACTGACACCCGATAAGGGAAAGGAGTTATCGCTACTGTCCTCTCGTGTCAAATTAATGTTCCCAGATGGTTGGATTCGATCCGGTTGAGCTGCTGGGATCCAGTCATCAATGCTACCTTGGCTATGCCCGGCTGTGTTTAAACCACCGGAAGAACCTACCAAAGGTGCACGGAAAGTAGCCTGAAAGTCGTCCATTCTCGAGTTAAGTTGGTCAAGTCTGGCCGATAAACCAGCCAGCACGCCAGCTAGGTCCACACCATTACTGTCGGAATCGCTCGCCATCACAGAGCTGGGATATGCTGCAGGACAAACAGGAGTCTCGCCCAAAAAAACCTCAAACCACGGACAAAAGTAAAACGAACCAAACCAATAAAACAAAGAGCGAGGTCCTTGTCAGAAGCAAACCCAACTCGATTGCTGCCTTAACGTGTTTATTTAAAACAAAAACGTTTTCGCCACGGAAAACCGTAGCTTCTTCAGAGAGTAAAAAAACAAACAGTTAAGCCTATTTCAATTTAAAAAAAAAATAAAGAAATGACATCATCAAATTTTCCTAAAGCAAAAATCAATATTTAAAAAACTCTTAAAGATGTCAGCAGCTACATACAATACATACAGCACAGACATCCTATCAATAAGTACAAAACACATATATATAATATAAAAACAATAAAAAAAAAAAGTTTAAATTTAACAACAGATATTTATGTAGATACAACTCGTGAAAGCAGAAACAAGACTACCTTAACAAAATTAAAAGCAAGGTATTCCTTAGGTTTGTAAAGGTATTTTAGAAGGAATTTATATTTACACATGTTTAAAAACATATACATGTATACCTTGCTTTTAATTTTGTTAAGGTAGTTGGTCTGACTTGTGCGGTTGCATCTCACAACATTATATAATGTAAATATCTCAAGTCATCATTTTAAACTTTTTATATTTGCCATACCATTTATATGTATTGTACTTATTTGATAGGGATGTGTGTGCTTTAAATATGTATTAGCTGACATCTTTAAGAGAAATATTGATTGTTGCTTGAAATTTTTGTAAAGTCTTTGTATGACAACAGTATGCAAATGTTTTACGTTGCAAAAGTGCACACATTCATGCATACACAAACATACAAGCCATATTACAACTCCAATGGAAGTTCATTTTAAATGCATACATTCTGGCTGAAATGACCACAAGGGTCTTAACAGCTGACGTACATCAGTGGTACCATTTTTTACAATACAGTACAATTGAGACCATCATTAACAGAAGATGCTTCATGTACAAGGAAACTGGTGCAGAACAGCTGCTTATTACGTGGAAATTAGCAACAGCCACATTTCCACATGGACTTCCAAGATTTCCTCAGGACATAGCTTGCCCCCCAACACACAACCTAGGACATGAGTGGGACATATGGCTAAAAGCCACCACCTACCCTTCCTCAAAAAAGAAGTCTACTCTTAAGTATATCTCAGGGCAAATAATGTCACAGCCTTCAGTCTGTAAAGTACATAAAGACTAAATACATTTATTTTTCCAAGATTTAATATTAAGAACTTTACTAGAATGGTAGACCTTGGAGGGGTGCACTGAGGCGTTCCACAAGTAATATATTGGAGTATTGATTTTTTTTTTTCTATTAATGATTTTGTTGCTGCGTGTACTTTACAAAGAACAGTGAAATGATGGCCACTAACAGGATGTGAACCCAGCTCTGTGGCTTAAGAATATAAAGCCCTGACCATGACATAAGTTACAGTAGTAGGACCAGCATTGTACAAGTTGGTGGGTTGCACAGCTGATGCCAGCTCATTCATCCTTATAAGTTCATAGGTGTGTAGTAGGCTAATGGCCCTGGGGCCTTTACAAGCCTGGCCATAGGATTACCCTGGCATAGTGCCATCAGACCTTAGTTCCCAGTGCCTCTGTCGAGTAGAGCCACTGGTGTTATCCCCCGGGCGAATTTTGTTACCCAGCCACTCATCATGATTTCTCTTGAAGGTCAGCAAGGTGCTCTGCTTTACATGTATGGTATGTCTGTTCCATAGCATAGGCAGTCTCTGGGTTATGAACCTGTCCCTCCAGCATGTTCTGTTAATTGTGGTAATGAGGTTGAGGTCTCTGGACCGTGCTGTACAGAGGGATAGGGATTTATTTAGATGTAGCATTTCTAACAGAGCTGGATCAGACATGGCTTTGTAAGTCAGGCAGAGATCGCCTCTAAGTAGGCGACATGAGACAGAAAATAGTTTTTTAGTCTGTCCATACAGGATAAGTGTTTAAGGCCTAGGTTCCTCTTAGTGAGGTACTTTTACGGCCTCTCCAGTTGTTGCAGGTGTCTAGTGAGGTACATGCTAAATAGGACATTGTACTCTATGACTGGCCTAATGAGGCAAGAGTAGAGGGAGACAATGACCTCTTTCTTCCTGGATGCAAAACCCTTAGCAATTAGATGTGCCACATAGGACTTTCTGACCACAGTGGCAATGTGGTGATCAAGAGACAGGTTGCGGTCAGCCTGCGTTTCCAGATCTCTTATAATGTCTTCTGTGTTCAGTGAACTACCATCAATGTAGTAATTCATGGGAACCGGGTTTTTTCCCCAAAGGGGATGGCTACACATTTTTTGGCATTGAGCTTGGGAAAGAAAGGGGTGGTTCAGATCTGCAACACTTTCAAGAGAAGGCTTGCAACAGCTGGACAGCAACAAAATACTGAAAATATGGGTTTAGTACTAGTACTACCAAGATGGTGATGGCACTACCTAGATGATGGTAGCTCTCAAAGTATGTAGGTGGGTACAGCATACCTCTCAAGTGTACCTCATTACGAGGAATGTACCTCATCTGGGGTCAAAGTTCATGTTCCTTGAAGTTCCACATTGAAAGACTGTCACAAATTCAATTCAGTGTTAGGATTTTTTTTTTTTTTTTAAGTGAAATCCATGATAAATAGAAATTAAGCATATTAATTCATTAAAAGATCTTCTTTATAAGTAAAACCAGCATAATTTAACCATCCTATGGTCTTCCCTAGTAGAAGTTGTTAGTAAGCCATTAGTATGTGTTCCACATTTTGCCCATTTGTTCCACATTATGAGGGATAGTGTTCCTCATTTTGGAGATGGAAGGTTGAGAGCTATGGGGTACAGTCATAACCTGGCGGAGGATGCAGCAATCCTCAAGGTGATGAAAACTGCCCACATTACCATCTAGGGCCAAGACTTGAAAGAAATACCCTGACTCCCTGCATCTGAATGAAGGTCTGTGAGGATGAGGGTGTTGTACAGTTCCCCCAGCCTCAGAAAAGTTACTGCCTAGTCCTGTAGCATGGTCTCTGGTGAAGCCTCACAATCACAAGCTCACCTCCTGTACTGCTGTCAAAAAAAAATCTCCCAGTGGCAGGAGCAACAAAGAGATCAATGCTGAAATTGGCCTAATGATCACTGGAGAATGACAGAGCTAAGAAAAGAAAAATACAACAAATAAAATTGAAATAAAATAAACAGTAACAGAAAAATCAACCTCCTTGAAAACTAAGAAAATGGAAGGCTAGGACCTATGATATACTGGGACTACAAGAGGTTCTGAAATAAATGAGTTCAAGTGCATGTAAAACGACTTGAATCCCTGTATGAATCATTACTATTCAAAGCATCGCTTAAGCTCCAAAATGCAGGATATAGTTGGAGATCTGGATCTCCCTAAAGAGGGAGACTGACATGAAGGGGAACACGGTCGAACTGGAGACCAGCTCCGAACCAAAATATCCGTGACCGGCTCTAAAAGGCTGGGAGCCGATACAGACTTAAGTCAATACACCACCTTCTGTCGGCACCAAAGCCAATGGAGCCGAAGGAGAAGCTGTTCTAACAACTTTCTCTGGTGGCTCCAAAGAAACAGCCGGAGCACGCTTCTTAGCAGTCTTTTTGTCCTTTTTAGCTGGAGAGGATACGGCACTGGAAGACTTAGCCAAGTCTTCCTCGAAGGACTGTTTAAGCAGTCCTTTCAGGATGAGCTTGTTCTTCCTCTCCTGAAGCATGTGGGGACTGAAGGAATGACAAAACAAGCAGGACTCTTGGAGGTGAATAGCCCCCAAGCTGTACACGTAACACAGAGTGCCCATCAGTCAAAGACATTTTATTGTTGCATTCAATATACTTCTTAAAGCCCGAAGGCCTGTGTTTCTTAGAATCCTTAGACATGCTGTATAAGGAGTATACACACACACACACACACACACACACACACACAGACCAGCTGAAAACCACATTTACACACAAAAAAACCTAACTAAACCCTGTGTGTGAAACTAGAGCCTCTAACTAAAACAGCCTAGTAACAGACGGGAACAAAAACTAAAGGGAAAACTAGATCCTCTAATTTAAACGGGCCTAGCCTGGGGAAAATAAGGCAGGATAACACCACTATCAGACGACAAAGACACTAAAAAGTTACAAGTAAAAGAAGCACAACACAAAGAGACGATACGGAAACAATGGGGAAGACTAGGTCCTCTAACTGAAACGGGCCTAGCCCGTGAGAAGAAAGGGAGAGGACGGGATACCAAAAAACAGCCAACGAAAAAGGAGACACAACCAGCCAGAGAGACACACACACAGTAGCTATGAAATTAGCCTTTTTAGATCAACAAATATCCAAAACTTTTAGAAAAAGTATACTTGGCCACGCCCAAAAGCGAGGCCATGTCTGAGCGTAACGAGCGACAAATGAGATCTGGGGAATGGGCCTTTTGCATGATGGGATACCGCTTAGCCACGAGCCAACTGAAGACGCTAGAGTATGGCCGAGTAGGAGCAAAGGTTCGGTTCTGAACCCAGGGGTAAGAATGAAGGCGAGATTAGACTATATAACATCCTACATTTGAGCCTCCGCCTAGTGATTTGGGGGTAGGTCCGGCCAACCGTTTGGGGTTGGTAAGGGGTGGAAGTGAAATCTGTATCCTTGGGAAACTATATTTAGAACCCATTTATCCTGGGTAATGAGTTCCCAATTTTTTGCATGCAGAGCGATCTTTCCCCCTAAAGGAACAGTCAGTTGAGCAGGGCTTGGAAGGTTTAAAGTTAAAAGTCATTGAGGGAAGTGGGAGCCCCCCACTGCTTAGTCCTGTGAGCACCCTGGGGCTGGAGTCTGGGTGTTCTGCTGGTTCCGAGTTTGGACTGAAAAGGCCTGGAAGAGGCAGGAAAGGACCAATTCTTAGAGGGCCAATGCGTACTAAATCTGGGAGGTTGCACTTGCAGGAAATCTTTAACAGTTTGCATAGATTTATCTTTTTCCTCCATCTTTTTAAGTACTTTTTCTGCTTTGTTGCCAAACAGGCAGTCATGGTTTAAGGGAGCATCCAGTAATTTAGCTTTAACATGATCTGGCAAACATTGCTCCTTAATCCAAGCATGCCTTCTAAGTACAGACCCAGTGACAGCAGCCCTGCAAGATGCCTCTAATGAATCAAAACCACACTGCAAAGTATGTTTTCCCAATCGTTCAACAGAATGCATTAAATCCTGTAATTCTTTATTTTCAGCACAGTCAGGAATTATCATCATTTTCTGTTTAAGCAATCCAATAATATGGTGCTGATACTTCAACATATGAAAATGGCAGTTTAAGGCCCTAATGGCTAACGTTGCCGAAGTGTATACCTTCTTACCCAATCTATCCAGCGTCCTGGAATCTCTATCAGGGGGGGTAGGATTTTTAGCAGTAGTGGCCTTAATACCCTTGGGTCGCTGTAAAATGGTCTCAGGATCCACAGTGGGATTTTTTAAAGAGGAACTTGTGAGAATCAGGCACCCTGTAATACCCATCAGGTTTTCTGGGAGCAGGAGGTAAGGTGTCAGGGGCCAGGCTAGACTCCAAGAAGGCATCATCTACAATGTCCAGTACAGGAGGGATAGCTAAAGGCCTGTGTTGAGACAGGAGTAAGAATTCCCTAAGCCTCTTTTTGGAGTAGAGTAATCCTGGCTTTCCCAGCAGAAATGCTCCCTAAGAGTATGCAAGGTTTCACCAAAAAAGAGAAATCCTCTGGAGGGGAAGCAGAAGGAATAGAGTCCTCTGCATCAGAATCCTCATAGGTAGATAAGGGCAAATCCTGGTAATCAGAAAAAACAGAAATTTCAGAATTCTGATCGGAAGAATCAGAAGGAAATCAGTTCTAGGTCTCAGAGAGAAGGGTGGCTTCCCCTGATTAGAGTAATAAGGTCTTCAGCCAATCTTATCATTTATTTTTTAGGCATAGGGGCCTGACTATGCAGTCAGGGCATCTATTTTCTGGGCATGGATCGAGTTTTAGGCCTTGAAGAAGAAGAAGATGGGAGTCTGTTTAATATGCAAGTCAGTAGGCCTGAATACATCCTCAGAAGCCAGTGCCTGCACAGCAGCTCCGGACCCATCCAAGGTAGAGACATCCACAGGTTCCACAGTCAAAGAAGCATCTCGCGGCATACCGGACTCCGAATGGGTGTCAGTAGAGGCCTGTGAATTTGAAGTAGTGGGTATCAGGGGCTGCGAAAGCACCTCACCGAGTACCGGCGAACTGGCGACTAGTTTAGGAGAAGCTTCGTCTGCAGCTTTGGACCTATGTTGTCAGTCTCTTAATCTTCCCATTTTTTCGGAATGCCGGTAGTTGGGTGGCTTACCGAAGCCATTTCTGGATAATTGAACAGAGTACCAAAATATATAGATGCGAAAATGAACAGGCGACTAATAGTACGAGGTTTGAATAAGGCACAAATCAGACAGCGAGGTATGTCGTGGTCTGGGCCTAGGCAAGGAATGCAGTACGAATGAAAATCTTTATGAGGTATTTGCTTTCCACAAGAAATACAATTGTTATCTTTTAATGACATCAGTTTAGAGCAAGAAAAAGATTCTCCAACGGGGTACATAGCTTAGTTGAAGACTTTGGATCCAAAACTCGAAAATGAAATTTCAGGAGTCGGCCGACCGGCACTTGCAAACTGCTTCTGCTTCATGCACCGCACGGCAAGAAAGATGTAATGGCGTCGACTGCATGCTTTATACCCCTAACTACCTGACGTCATGGAAGATGAGACGGCAACAGACGCAGGACCCAAGACTTTGATAATCAGGCCGACTGACTGCTACCTGCAAGCAGATAACCCAAATGTGATGACTGCAACAGTGAAACACTAAGAACATTGATTGGTCGGATTAGAGAAGGAGCTGAAATTGGCAGACTAGTAGAAAGGTGGGCTTCCTCATTTGAAGGGGTAGCAGCTGGAAGAAACCCCATCTGTATCTGCGCCAAGAGGAATCTCCTCATCATTCTGTTTATGTCAGCTTCAGTCAAACTTCTAGAAGAACGAGAGGAAGCTAGGGCTGGGGACTGTGCCGGTGTTCCAAAAAGGGAGAAGGTACTCTGGAAGGTACCAGATCCAAAATTGGTGAGTATCTGGTTCTGGGTAAGAGTCTCTAATCCAAAGTGCTCGAATCAGAGGAGAGTTTTGTCGGATCCAATGGCGATAGAACCGCAGAGGCCTTCGTATCCAGTTTATGTTTAGTCTTTGGCAGCTCAGAGGATAATGGAGTCAAGAATCCTAAAGGTTTGAGAGACTCAGTGGAAGGCTCCTTAGATTCTGATTTGGAGGACTGAGCCCTAGCAACAGCTTCTGAGATAGAAGTCAAAAGTAATTCTTTCAAAATAAGTTTATTTTTTTCTGTCAGCAACTGCATGCGGATTAAAGTTTTTGCAAATAGCGCAATCAACTTAAGACGGTCTGAGCCCAGGCAATATACACAAAGTGCGAGTGTCAGACAAAGGAAACTTGTGCCCACACTTTTGGCACTTCTTAAAAACCATAGGGCCTTTTTCTGACATCCCGACACACTACAACAAAAAAAAATTGAATAGTAGGAAAGTGGCTTTTTAAAAAAAAAAATGGAAAAAAGGATAGTGAGAAAGAATCCGACAAAGGTACCAAAAATTGCACAAAGTGTAAAATGAAGAAAAAAGAGAGAACAATACCACCTATGGTATTAAAGAACTACATGTGGTGTAATTAAAGAGAGAATTAACTATTAGTAAAATTTGAAAAGTTAATATTAAAACACTTATTTTTAATGAATCGCTCAAGAGCTCAAAATAACCACATCTAATCAAGAAAACGGCAGATAAGATCTGGGGTATGTTAGGGGTTGGTGCATTGTGGGTAATGGACGAGCTCAAGAGTTTTTTGATGGCCATGAGCTAAAGTAATGGCCAAGTCGAATCAGAGGATCAAAGTCAAACCCAACAGTTGAGGACAGAATGAAAATTGACATCAGATTAAACATTTGGATTATTAAACTCTTATCACCTTGCATATACAGGTCTAATGTTAGCACTGAAAGAAAATATGCAGAGGCTAGACAGCATTTTGTTAAACCAAACAGTAGACTTTATAAATGAGGTCAACAAAGAAATGGCAGTCCAAAAAGAGTAATAAGTAGAACATATAAAGCAATATTACAGTTTAAAAGATAAAACAG
This sequence comes from Protopterus annectens, assembly GCF_019279795.1. Classification (NCBI taxonomy): domain Eukaryota; kingdom Metazoa; phylum Chordata; order Ceratodontiformes; family Protopteridae; genus Protopterus; species Protopterus annectens. The sequence goes on along the minus strand of NC_056732.1, from coordinate 1,895,976,680 downwards.
TATTAATGTAAAGACACCATGGTATGAACATTCAACTAGACATTATAGATAATAGCTGGAAGAAAATGCTAAATATACACCTATAAAATGGTTGCTACTATAGCAATAACCCACGCCTGGGTGTGGGTAATGCTAAATTTACCCACGGTTGGCGTGGTTTGGTCCCGGTGACCAAACAAAGCCAACCGTGGTAATTTAGCCATTACCCACACCCAGGCATGGGTTATTGCTATTATACCATGACATTATTTAAGAAAAGAAACCGTTACCTTTCTTAAATAATGGCATAGTATAATGCCTGTTTACTGCCCTTCCGCAGATGTCTGGCATCCGCGGCAGTTCTGATGTACTGCGCGCCTGCGCAGTACATCAGAGCTGTGGGCAAAAGCAACGGAGAAAGCAAGATCTCCGTTGCTTTTTTAGTGTCTCGCTATGTTAAATGAGTTTAACATAGCGAGACAGTTTTAAAATAAGCAACGGTCTCGCTATGTTAAACTCATTTAACATAGCGAGACACTAAAAAAAGCAACGGAGATCTTGCTTTCTCCATTGCTTTTTTTTTTAAACACTGTCTCGCTATGTTAAATGGGTTTAACATAGCGAGACAGCTTTAAAATAAGCAACGGAGATCTCAGTTGCTTATTTTAAAGCTGTCTCGCTATGTTAAACCCATTTAACATAGCGAGACAGTGTTTTAAAAAAACGAGTTATACTAATGGAAAAAAGTCCGGGCGACCGGACCTTTTTCCATTAGTATAACTCGATTTACAACGGGCATGCTGGCCAATCAGCGTGCACGTTTTGGGGGGGTCATGGTATAATAACAATGAATACTGAAATAAGTGTACCATGTACAGAGACTGCAGTATACATCAAAACTGGAAGCTTTTCATAAAGTAATTATATTACATACATAATATAATATGCAGATGATTCCACTCATTTGCATATATGACAACATGGTACACCTCCAAAAAATTACACAGAAGGCTTTAACACTCACTGAAACATAGCTTCGTAACAACTCATACTCAACCCTAAAATACCAAACTACTACTACTTTTCCGCAAGTCCCCCTCTCATAAAAAAAATAAAATTTCAAGTCCTCTCTCCTGACAATACAGCCACTGAAGTCACTTCTCATAGCAAATTATTAGGGGTGATAGTGGATAAGCTTACTTTCAACCTGCATATTCAAATTCAAAATTCCATAAGGAAAAACTCATCAAAAACTAGGGATGCTTTACAGTGCCAAAACTTTCTTTCAGACTGTGATGCTGCCAGCCAAGCTAGCTGGAATTTTGTAAATGATTCTGTGCTGTTTGTGAATACTGCTATGATTTATACAGAACTGTATGTTATGTACTGAACTTCAAGAATGTAACCACAGTGTATCCTACTGGGAAAGAACAGAAACGTATATAAACTATATATCTTTGTATGTTTTAATAGTAGAAGCCGGAACATAGAGTTAACCTGCAAGGCTTCAAGAAAATAAGTTGAAATTATAAGTGCTTTACGATGTCTAGAGCTAGAAGTTTCTTTCTATTGTCTTGGAGAGAAGTAATTACTAGGTCTAAAATGTAAAATTATTTGTTTTATGACTAAGTTCTAGGCAAACATCAGAGAGACTTGTTAAATTTTAAGTTTGTTAGCCTGGGAACAGAAAGCAGGTGACAGAGTGATGTCATTCGAGCTAACCCAGCAGTAATGATTATTAATTTAAGAACTCCTTCACAGAAAGCCTGTGCATTTTGCATCTCGTCTTGGATCTAAAAACATCCACTAATTATCAGCACTACATTTGCATTGCTCTGTAAGTTAATTAGGGCACAGTTTCTTTTAGAGATAGTTAGGAATATAGTAAAGATTACTTTAGATGTTTTCTATTTATTTGAGACTGCCCTGCAATGTTGTTTTAAAAACACTTCCTGTGATTCTGAACTCTGCAGTTACTGTGTTGTTTGAGTATTGTCTTATTCTTTTTTTTTATTTATTATTAAATACATTTAAGTCTATCTTTGTGGCTGATATTTGTGAGACATATCTAAGCTCTTTTCGTGTACTTGCACGGCTATTGGGAGTGGCCTGTGCAGGGTCTGCAAAGATGTATGCAAGTCTTGGTCACACTTACCATTTGAATAACAGTAAAGTTTAACCAGTAGGATTGGACACCCTTTGGTAGGGACAGAATAGTTGTGTAACAACTTACCAACCCGTAGATGTGCTTCTTTTCCATGTTTCAGTATTCATAACCTTAGGGAGTTGCTGCCTGCAGCACCGAACATCCGGTGAGGCAAGTATGCCAAAGATTTGGAAACTGGGGTACGAGAGACATTGTATGCATGGGCCATAAACTGAAGTTGGCTATATCTGTGACGTCTGCATGTACCCAATTCAGAAACTGGCTGCCCTAGAGAGACACAGAGTGACCTCAGAAGCAGGAGGAAAGATCCCAAGCCAGATTTCCCCAGGCACACCAAAACAGTGTTATAATTATGTCCAAGAAACAATGGGGTAAGGTGGGTGGGATGGAATACTGTAACAGGAAAGAAGGACATCTATAGTTATGGTAAGTTCTTGCACAACTATTCTATGTCCTTCTATTCTCATGTTGCAGTATTCATAACCTTAGGGAGAGTACCAAAGCTCTCTAGGAAGTTGCATGACAGGTAGGTAGGGGAGCAGAGTCAATGAGGCCCTGCAGGATGGACCTAGCAAACCCTTCTCTAGCCCTGGAGATCAAATACAATTTGTAACACTTGGTAAAGGTATGTACAGAAGACCAAGTTGCAGCCTCAAGGATAGAGGCATAGTCAACACCCTTGAAGAAGGCTGCTGAAGAGGAAGCTGCTCTGGTGGAATGGGCCTTGACAGGTGAACTCAGCTGCCTTCCATGAAAGGAATAGCAAAAGGTTATCACCTTAGAAATCCAAGAAGCAATTGTGGGCTTAGACACTGCCCTGCCAAGTGCCCTAGGATAGAAGGAGACAAAAAGCTGGTCAGACTGTCGGACAGGTTTTGTCTTGTCTAAGTAGAATCTCAGTTGCCTATGGACATCCAGGGAATGTAAAGCCCTTTCTGAGGAGTTCAGTGGCAGTGGGCAAAAAACAGGGAGATTAATGGTCTGGTTTAAGGAAATTTTATTAACTACCTTTGGCATGAAAGAAGGGTTAGTGCATAGGTTGGCACTAGGCTATCCATCCTAGGGCCTATACAAGCCTAGCCAAAACAATTCCCTGGCTATTTCTTCCCACAATATTTACTTCCCTGGAACCCTGTCTAGCAGGGCGACTGACGTGCTCCCCAGGATGAATTTCCTATCTCCCATCCAACTGTCAAGGTTCCTTCTGAAGAGGGCCAAAGAGGCACTCTGCTTGACATATATGGGCAGTCTATTCCACAGTCTGGGGAGTCTGAGTCAGGAACCTATCCCTCCAACAGGTTTTGTTCATTGTGATGACAAGGTTTGGATCCCTGGAGCGTGTTGCTCTGAGGGATTAAGTGTAGCATGTCCAACAGCTCTGGGTTTGACATGGCCTTGTGTGTTAAGTAGAGATCGTCTCGAAGTAGACGAAATGTGACAGAGTATAGCTAGAGTTTTTTTTTTTAGAAGGTCAGCATAGGGCATCTGCTTTAGGCCTGTGATTCTTTTAGTGAGGTATTTCTGCGGCCTTTCCAGTTGTTGCAGATGTCTTCAGAGGTACATACCAAATGGGGCATTGTATTCTATAATGGGTCTAATCAAGGATGGGTACAGTGGGACAATGACTTTTTTTCTGGATGAAAAGTCCTTAGTGATGAGGTGTGCCACATAGGATTTCCTGACTGTTGTGGCAATGTGGTATCGAAGGTGAGACCACTGTCCACCTGTGTCCCCCAAGTCTCTTATCACACTTTCAGTGTTTAGTGTACTGCCACCTATGTGGTAATTCACAGGTACAAGTTTTTCCCTCAAAGGGGATAACTATACATTTCTTGGCATTGAGCTTGAGCCCATGGTTCTGGCACCAAGCATCTGTTTCTGTAAGCCCATTTTGTAGAATATCCACATCATTTAAGGATTCAATAATGGCCCCCAGTTTGCAGTCATCTGCGAACTTTGTTAGCCATAGTCCCTTAGTGTTGGCCTGTACTTCAGAGAAGTAGATGCCAAACAAGGGCAGTCCCAAGACTGAACCCTGAGGTACTCCACTTGTCTGGAGCTGGATTTGGAGTTGGATACTTTTACAGTGTGGGTTCTGTCAGTCAGCCAGTTGGCAACCCATCGAGTGATGTAGAGATTAATGCCCAGCTTAGTAAGTTTATCTATGATTCCAGAGTGGGGGATGGTGTCGAATGCCACAGCTCTGGAGATTGATTCAAAGAAGTCAATCAGGTTCAGGAGACAAGATAGGCTCTTCACGAACCCTAACTGGGTGGGGTCCAATGTCTGTTTTATAAGTTCCATGACAATACGTTTCATGGCCTTGCAGATCAGGCTCCTCAGACTGATGGGGTAGTAGTTCCCAACATCTTGATCCCCCCTTGTGGAGTGGGATAACTGTAGCTGTGTGCCACTCAGTGGGCATGAAGCCTGAGGTAAGGCTATGATTAAACATGACACTTGGGTGAGGTGCCAGTTTATTTTGTAGTTCATGTAGTACACAGCTTGGGATGTCGTCTGGTCCCAAAGATGCTGTATTCTTAGCTTTGGAGAGTGCGTTTTTTTTTTTTTACCTGTGTGGCCGTTATTACCGGAATTTAGCAATCTTTCGGTATTGAGATGGGCCCCTTAGGGGTGAGAGAGGGATGAAGTTTGCCCTGAATCGATCTGCCAGGATATTAGCAATATCCTTGGGTTCAGTATATTTAATGCCATTCTGTTGTAGCACAGAGCAGATCTGAGCATTGCCATTTAGATTCTTGACATAGCTATAGAATGCCTTGTGGCTGTCTTTGGAATCTTTGGCAATTTTATTTTTGTAATTAGCCTTGTAGGATTTTATGAGGGATCTCAGCTTCTTACGGAGGCTGGTAAGGGAGGTTTTTTTGCATCCTGGGATTTTCCTCTTTTCTGCAATAGTTTCTTCCTTTTGTTGTAAAGTTTGTTTATGGCAGGGGACCACCAGATTGGCTTCCTTTTTTTGGTTCTTTGTGGGATGGCATGACTCATGCACGAGTGGATGTGCTCGTACTGTGCCATAATGTAGGATTCAGCAATCGAACTTACAGTTCCCGTCTGTATGGGTGACATGATGTTTGTCACTTTTGACTTGAGTAGCATGAAGTTGGCTTTGGAGAAGTTTTATATGGAGGTTTCCTTACTGGGGGGGGGGGTGCGGGGGGGACGTGGATGTCAACTAGGATTAGCTTATGATCAGACCTGACCAACGAGGGGCTGACCATAGGTGTGGAGCATCGATTTCCCATGTTGGTAATGACCAGGTCTAGGATATTGGACCCCCTGGTGGGACTATGGATTAGTTGATCCAGGGCATTGGAATTTATGAATTCCAAGAACCGTTGGGAAAAGGTGTTGGTACACAAGTAGTTTTCCCAGTTAATGGCAGGGTAGTTGAAATCACCCAGTATTAGGGTGTTTGGTTGTATCTTAATATTTTCCAGTACGTTTAGAAAGGTGTAGTGAGAATCTTGGGGCATGGTGGGGGATCTGTAGCAAACTACAATTTGGATTGCAGTCTTACCTAGTGTTAGTTGCACATGGAGAATTTCAGACGCATTGTGTTGGGCAACTAGCCTGGTGGTGTGAATATCCTCAGTGAATATGGACACTCTTCCACCTTTGCTGTTTTGGTCCTGGTTTGGTGGCCGAAAAGTGTGGCAAGAGTTGTAGCCGGGTATTGCAGGGGTGCTCCCTGGAGCCTTGAACAAAGTCTCAGTTACTGCAGATAGATATCGATGTTCTCCATTTTTAGGAGTGCCTCGAGAGAGAGTGCACTGGCCTCCAGGCAGGACATTGCATTCCAAGACCAATCCTATCTTTATGAAAAATAACATAGGGAGGAGAAGCCATAAGGGCTTGGATCTCAGAGTCCCTCCTGGCAGGAGTAAGGACCAGAAGCAAAACTGTTTTCCAAGTACAGAATTTTAGGGATGACAAGTGGGCTGGCTCAAAGAGGGTCAATGTAAGCTTTTCCAGCACAAAGTTAAGGTCCCAAGGAGGAGGAATAGGCTTACAAAGGGGTCTTATGTGAAGGACTCCTTTCAAAAACAGCTTGGCTTCCAACCTGGAAGCCAGAGGTGGAGTCAAGGGAAGGCAAGCAGAAATAGCAGAGAGGTGTACTTTTAGTGATGAGCAGGTCAGTCCCGAATGTAGTAACTCACACAGGTAGGAAAGGACCAGTGGAATAGAGACTAGAAATGGGTCCTGTTTTCTTCTGAGGCACCAATGGGAGAATCTTTTCCACTTTAATAAGTAATTTCTCCTGGTACTATGTTTCCTGGCCTCCTGCAGGACACTGAGTACATCCTGAGTATAGGTGCCTAAAAGGGATCAGAACCCTACCACCCACCAGTGTCAGTTTGAGATTGAGTAGGTGGGGATGAATAAGGCATTCCCTGTCTTGTGCGAGTAGGTCGAAGCAGTGAGGTAAACCTGTGGTAACTACCCTGGGCTAAGAGGTAGATTAGGGGAAAGCAATGCTGTCTTGGTCAAAAGGGAGTCACCAGCAGGATTTTTGGTTTGTCCCTTGGTATTTACAGGAGGACTTTGTGAATCAGAGGAAAAGGAGGGAAGGCATAGAGGAGCATTCCCGCCCATGAAAAGGAGAAGGTGTCCCACCCTCCATGCTTGTGGATGGGGGAGCCTTGTGCAGAAGAGGGGCATCTGTTTGTTCTGGGGGGAGGTAAACAGATCTGCCCAAGGAATACCTCACCTGTGAATTAGATCCTGAAATACCTCCCTGTGAAGCATCCATTCATGGGAGGGTGCTAAGGTTCTGCTCAGGGCGTCTGCCATCCCATTTTCTTCTTATGGGATGTAAACTGCCTGCAAGTGAATTTGAAGTGCTGCTGCCAGGGAGCATATCTGTATAGCCACACTGCAGAAGGGGTACGACTTTGTTCCTCCTTGCTCGTTTATGTACCACAGGGCAGTCATGTTGTCTGTGATGAACTTCAGGGTGCCTTGCAGAAGGATGTCTGGGAAGGCCTGCATAGCCAAGGATAGGGCCTTAAGCTTTTTTAGGGTGATGTGGTCCTTTCTTTCTTGAACTGTCCACTCACCCTGTACTTTGTGCTGACTGTTGGTGTGGTGAAGGACGGCTCCTCAACCTAAATCTGACATCTGTCAATAGATGCTGTTTTGGTGGGGGAATATGCAAGGGCACCCCCTTGATTGAGGGCAATAGTGGCAATCCACTAGGAGAGTTCCCTTTTTAAACAGGAAGTTTCGTTTCCAAGGGATGACGGTGTTGGCTCCAAGAGTTTCTCAAGACCCAGTGAAACTTCCTCATGTGCACCCTGGCTATAGGAATCATGGGAGTCAAGGAGGCCATGTACCCCTATTATCCTGAGAAATTCCCTGGCTGAGATGGTAGTTAACAGTAGCAGGAAGTGGAAGAACAGAGAAAGAAATTCCACTTTCTGGGTAGGGACAAAGAATGAAAGTCTGTCCATATCCTGCACCCCAGGAAGACCAGGTCTTGGGAAGAAATCATTTGAGACTTTAGGCAAGTCGATGTGTAGCCTGGACATTGTAGAAAGTTGCAAAACCTGTCCAGGTGTTTGGACAGGGTTAGCAGATCCTGGTGCAGAATAAGAAGGTCGTCCAAGTAAGGATAAAATGTGTATGCCCTACAGTCTGCAGTGTGCAATGACTGGGGCTAGGCACTTTGTGAATACTCTTGGAGCTGTGGAGAAGCCAAAGGGTAAGGCAGAGAACTGAAAATGTGATGCACCCACTGAGAAACAAATATTTTCTGTAAGGTGGGAAGATGGGGATATGTAGGTAAGCATCCTTTAGATCTAGAGAGAGGCCATGAATGCTTGTTGAGGTAGGAGTGGAAGGATGTGCTGCAATTGAGCATTTTGAAAGTGGGCACTGAGGAAGAGATTGAGGTGGGATAAGTTGAGGATGGGTCTTTTAAGGGACATCTTTCATGGCACCAAAAACATCCTTGAATAAAAGCTCTCGGATAACTGATCCTCTGGTACTTTTTCTATAGTCCCCCCCCCCCCCCCCCGAAACAGAAGCTGGCTGAGGACAGATGGAAATAATGGCATCTGATTGTCAGGGGGGATAAAGTATTCCCTGGAAGGGTGAATAGCCCACCAAGTCATAAAGTATCCCCCCTCTGGATGGTGGAATGCACCCACTTGTCTGAGGTGATTTTCTGCCAGGAGGGTAAGACATAGGGATAGGGGGGTGGGAACTGGTTAAGAAAGGAGAGTCACAGTGGAAGAGCTCTGTCTTGATCTGGCTGCATCCGAAAGAAGGACGGTGTGGAGGTGGTAGAAGACCTGGGAGCAGATTGTTTTCTGGTATGCCTCCTTCCCCTTGAATGGGAAGTAAAGGGATGAGAGGACTGCCCCTTAAAGCTAATTCTTTGAGGGTAATTTCTATGAAATCTGGGGACAGGTGAGACTACTGAAGGTTTTAAATTTTGTGCCTTTACCTTTTTCCTGTTGAGAATTTAGCAACTCTGTAGAAGATGCTCCAAAAAGGGCTTTGTTGTCCATGGCTGCATCCAACAACTTAGCTTGGACATCCAAAGGCTGAAGTCTCAACCATGAAAATCTCCTCAACACAGAGCCAGAAGCAGCAGACTTAAAAGGCTTCTACAGTACTGTAGCTGCACTTAGAGTGTCTGGTCACTTGAGAGACCATGGAAATAAGGGTACTTAATTGGGTCTTAACAGGAGATTCTGGGACCTCTGACAGAAGAGTAGAGGCCTTGGTCAGGGAATCTAAAGCAAACTTGGCAATATGAGTCTGATAATTAATAGCCCTAATGGCAAAGGTGGAGGAAGTATATACCTTCTTCCCTAACCTGCCCATAAATTTGCTATCTTTATCCGTTGGAAACAGAGAAGAAGACAGTTGCCTGGAGGACTTATCAGGTGACACTGCAATGACTGCAGGAGGGTTTCTGAAAAGGTACTGCTCCTTGCAGACACCTTATAGAATATGTCTGGTCTCTTAGAAGCAGGAGCCTGTGATTCTGGGCTTTGTGAAACAGCAGAGAAAGCATATTGGAATGTTAGAAATAAAGGTGGGACTGCAGATGGTGAGGGCTGCTCCATCTGCAATAGTTCGAAGTATCTCTTTTTGGTGTCAGAGACATCTGACAGTTCCTACTTAAAATGTTGCCTGTCATCTCCAAAGGAGAAATCTTCTCCAGGAGAGTCAGGAGTAAGAGACTTCTTCTTCAGGGTTAACAAAATCTTTGGGGGAGTCTAACTGGGAGCAGTAAGTTAAAGACTCATCTGAGGAGGAAGACTCCTCCTCAGACAGTACTCGAGGAGCAACTGGTAGGCCAGGTTGGGGCATCAGGGTTTGAAGAGCCTAAAAAACTTTAAACAGAGTGCCGGAGAAGGTCTCCCAGAGTAGAGTAGGATCTTTAGAGGTGTGTTTCTCCTTTTGCTTCCTTTTTAAAGGAGTGGAAGGAGCAGAAGTGGATCTAGGAGCAGTCATAACAGTGGATGGCAAGGCTGTAATAGTAGCAGGGCCCTCTGAAAGACAGAAGCCATGGTTCCACCTCACCATCAGGTTCTGATGGTTAAAACACTTTGGCGGACGGTTCCCGGTTGGTGCACAATACCAGACATCAGAAGTGATCCTGGGCTGATATTCGCCTCAAGGATCTCACTAGACAACTGATGAACAACTAGGGCATCAGACCTAAGTTTCTTGGTCTTCTTCCTAGGCAGCTCCTCGGAGGGGGCTGCTCCACTTTCCATGCCGGATGCCAAACGTCTGAGGTGCTGATTTTCTAAATACAGTTATAAAGCCGCCAGGAAGCTTATAAGTGTTTTCGGAATAAAGGATTGGCAATTGGTACAGGCTTTGTAATTGTGGGCCTCCCCTAGACAAAATAAACACTGCTCGTGTTTGTCTATATGGGATTTGCCTACCACAAGCACACTTTCCCTTAGTAGAAGACATGTACATCTGAAACAGCAGCAAAGAAACAAAAATCCCACAAGGTTACTTATCTCAGTGCGGACAGCTAGTAAACAATCAAAAAATATGAAGGCAGATGTCGCGCAAACGCCAAATTGCAGAACTGGCGATCAGACATCTGAATCTTGCTGCGGTAGAAAAGCTCTGAATTGGGTATGTGCAGATGTCACAGATATAACCAATGTCAGTTTATGGCCCTTGCATGCAATGTTGCACATACCCCAGTTTCTAAAACCTTGGTATACTGGCCGGATGTCCAGTGCTGCAGGCAGCAACTCCATAAAGTTATGAATACTGCAACATGGGAATAGGACATCTTATAGTAGCTGATAAGTAAGAGTGGCTGGTGGCAGCTGGTACTACCTTATACTCTTTACAGAAGGAGGCATAGCTAGTAAGCCTGTGCCAGCCTTTCCCGTGTGTGTGTGTTTGTATATCAATCAAATCTAAGTGTGTGTGTGTCAGCTACTTGGGTAGGGAAACGAAGCAGTGGCTGGACAGGGGGTGCTGGAGGTCTTAGCTTGGCCATTCAGCTGAGATCTTAACCCTATAGCTGTGCTGGAGGGGGGGTCTTACTAGGGATCTGGAGAGAGAAGGAGAAATCAGCCCCAGACCGACTGTGATCTCAGTGTGCTCTCAAGGGAAATTGTACTTGTGTACGTCCCTCACTGGTGCTAGTGGTGAGGATTGAGGCTCCTTGATTACTGGGCCACTGCGGGGGCGTCAAACCGACGCAACTAAAAATTCACTTGCCACTACTCATCTCCTCCTCATACTTCTTTATGGCACAGAAATTAAAAACTTGAACAATGCTGCAACAAAATTGATAAATTTGCAGCAAATACCCCTTTCAGAACCCACCCCTGTACAGCACTAAAAAGCCTAAACTCATTAGAACTACCTCATCAACACAGCTTCTTACTATCTATAAAATTAACCAGCATCCATCTGCTTGTCCAGCACTCTCAGTTGGTCACTGCGATCCAGTGACCAAAAACGCCTGTCTACAAACTTTTCAAATCTGTTGGGCACTGTCTGTACTCATAAAAGGCTGCCAAGGCCTCAGACTCCTTACCTGTATCCGTTAGAGCAATACCTTCCCTTCTATCATTCAAAACTCTGAAAGACTTTCTTGCTAAAGTCTGACTCTGTTCTTACTCAAAACCAGGATAAATGATATCCCTAAATGTGAGCAAGTACCTTTTCATTCCTTCCACCTACTTACTCTCCCTTCACCTCCTTACTTCTATCAAGTTTTCTTCCGTTACTTTCTCTCCAAATATAACACAAGCCTGATTTTCCTAACTTCATACTGTAATTCCTGTTTGTATTAGACGAACCTAATACAGTCTAAAATTTCTATAAATATTAAATGATTCTCACATAACTTGCATCAGTTCTTATCAAATGTTTTATATCGCCTCTAATTTGTTAATTATTAAACTGCAGATGTTTTTGTTTCATTTCTCAAGATTGAAAAATAATTGTTTCAAAATGATGTATATTAATTTGGAGTATTTCTTCCCAGGCCTCTGCTGAAAATGGGCTTCTTCCCAGTCAGATGTTCCTGGTAATATGTGAATGCATACATAAACAAATATATAAACAAGCAAAAAATAAATTATTGCATATTAAAAGGAGAAAAAAAAGAGTACCTAAATACTAAACCCAACAATATACATAAACACATACAAACCCATGCGTATTGTGTATGACTGAAATGTCCTAATGTCGAACATACAACACGGAAAAAATAAGTTTGATCACATAAAATACTGGAAAAAACATTGAAAAAGGAAAACTATTTCTTCTCCTGATACTCACACTAAAAATACCCTGCAACACTGGAACACTAGCCTCAAATGTGTCTGAATAGTGGCAGTATTATGGGAAGGTTTGGATGACCTTCAGGTGTAGGTGGTTAGGGCAAGCACCCATTACTAAGGAGGGGTAGACGGGCCAGCCCACCTGCACCACCTTTGTAATGGATGGTGACCCTAATGCTGCCCCTTCACCCATTAACCATACACCAGAAGGTCATGAAAACCTTCCCTGTAACAATGCCACTACACAAGACACACATTCACAAACACATACAATAATACATCTATCCCATAACCTAGTCCTTATCCTAACCCTAAAATACACAAACTCACACACATTACCCATCCTTCACTTACCCCTGACCCTAACAGAGACACACACACACAAAACCCTATTTACCTGCACTGACATTCTGTACCGTCAACATATCCACCATTCGGCCATATGCACTATTGACATATCCACTGTTTGGCCATCTGCACTATCGACATTAAATCATACCCCTGTGTTTGTCAAAGAAATGTTTGATCAAACTCAAGGGACGTATACACACACACACATATATATATATATATATATATATAAATAAATAAATAAATATATATATATATATATATATATGTGTGTGTGTGTGTGTGTGTGTGACACAGAGAAGTACAATGGTTCCTTAACCTTGCTAACACCATCTCCTTCAACCTACTGGTACTCTCTCCTACTAAGGTGCCAATCTTCTTGCCAGGGTGCACAGTAACAGCACCAATCTCTTCCACTCCTAGGCTTCAGTTACAGCACAGATTCTTCCTTCTCCGTAATCATATATGACCAACACAGCCATCTTGACTGCATGATAAGAAGCATTCTTTTGCAGGAAGCCAACCTCTTGTTCCCCCATCCCACACTCCTAAACATACTAAAAGACAGTATACAGCCTTAAAATAAAGACAATTTTTCTTTCCCCATCTCGTCTGCAATCTCAACCTGTTAAACAGCTAATCTATGAAAAGTGAATTTAATGAAAGTCAAATTCACATTCCTTTCTAAAAAGGATAGATTAGCAAGTATGGCCACATGCAAAAGACATGCTAAAAGACTATACTTCACTGAAAATTTTTTGTTAATCTTGTAGCTTTACAACTGAATGAATCTGGGTATAACAAACTTCAAAACTGAAACCTCTATCAAGCTCCTTTGGAAAAAAAAAAAAAAAAAAAAACAGGCAAACTCGTTCTTGCTCCAAACGTAGTCACACCAGCCCAAATCTGCTTCAATATACACCGTTTACCTGTGTTTGTGCTGTACATGTCGTCACTGTAGAGGGAAGAGGTGATGTTCCATCAGCATCACAGCAACAACGTTGAAACTTAAAAAAATGAACAAAACAAGTTCAGAAAAGTTGCATGAAAAATGTGCTATTATGATACGTTTAAGGCCATCATACAAAGTAAATTACAAGAAATTAAATGCATAGAGTAGCTATGATTTATCTATGCCGTCTGACAATCATTTTCTCCATTTTTCTGTTTCTCACCTAATCATATATCCAGGGGCAATGAAGAATTCAAGTAGATTCCCCAACAATCTCCACACAATTTACATGTTCTTACAGTTTGCTACATTGCATGCAATTCCTAAAATGTACAATAGCATTTTCCATGTGAAACTTTGCTAAACGTCCAGAATATTACAGCATGTAGCCAAGAGAATACAGTACAGTTGTTTAGCATACTCACCAGAGCAGAAATTCACAGAAGTGACCACCTGCATTATATTCATCAGTGAAACCACCTTCATCACATAACTTTGCACAGCTGTTCTCTTTCCCTACAAAAGCCATTGCTGGTTTCATGCGAACACAAGTACTGACATTCAGAAGTGAGAGGCTCCCACAGAGAGTGCCCTCTTCTGTACTGAGAAGAAACCTCAGCAGAGTTTTGCGCTTGCCGTAAACAAATTACATACAGAAATACAACACTGAATCATGCGTAATCTAATTGTGAAACAAAGAGTAATTATGCAAATTATTTTATGAAATAGAATTCCATCGCTCTCTTAGAATATTAGAAAACAAGTCTTTCAAACTACACTAACTGTTATATAAAAATACTTGGCTATGTTCTTGCACATCTCCAGCAGTAACCTGAAATACTCATCTTCTTTTCTGGGCCTCTCTACTCACTAATTGGCTCTCATAGTCCTCCTTCTGGTATAATTACAATCACAATCTGATCTACTGCTCTTTGAACTTCACAGAACCTCCCACACTTACTGTTAACCTCAAAATTCACTTTTTTTTTTGTTTTGTATTTTTTTTTTTTTGCCACAAACCAGTTTTCATTTTCTGGTCCTCAAATGTAACAGTAAGACACTTTTAGTCTACTGTGTACCATTCATATATCAAGTGCAAAAAATCTTTATCAGACTACTAACTTATATTGACTGAAAGTATATTACTGTCCAAAATGTATTACCTATTATTTTACTATTTTTACTGTGGAGTCCCTCCAGGCCTCCACTGAAAAGGGTTATCCTGTCTACCCAGATGGACCATCCCAATAAACAAATGCATGCAATACTTGCATACATAAATACACACTTCTTGCAACACATGGCCAATCAGGCAGCTATATGGACAGGACCAACCTCAAGAAATAAAAATAGAAATGTTCACACAGTTTTTACCCCTCAGCACTTTCATGCCCATATTGGTGTGCTTTAAATCTTATACTGTGAGGAACAGAATACTGACTAAATTGTGGGATCCTGGCAAGATGGTTAAAATAAAATAGGAGATTCTTGGGTAATACGCCAGTATGACGATTTGGCCAATATGAATGTAAATAGACCTCTTCGGCCAACTGTAAGACTTTGCAGATAAGTAAAGTGGGCATATAGGTTGTACTACCATGCCCAGTTGAAGGCCCATCTCCCAGGTGGAACAGTTACTTTTGTCTCCCCACATTAAGCTCTACAAAAATTTGCACAGTCGGTGCCAAACAATTATGGAATATGGGTTTCCAAAGAGACATCTCAAAATGGCAGTGCCCTTCCGGCTGCTCACAAAACACATTGGTAAACAATAAAGTACCCCCATTGGTATTCCTTGTTTTGAACCAAACATTGGTTTGTGTGCGAGTGTGATACGTTACAAACACAACAACCCTGTATCACAAGCCATCACCTGCCATCACCCAGAATGATGCCACAGTACAAGGACAAAATGATTGACTTCAACAACTGGCTAAGCTTCTGGTACCATTCTAAAGGGATCCAGTATCTGTCTGTCTGGTATGACATGGTCGACAGACCACGATGCTTTGCCAGAGATGGCCTGCACCTGTCACCCCTGGGATTCCGGATACTGGCTAAGGTTCTTGCCACCCCTATAGTACCTTTTTTAGGCAAGGTTCAAATGACAAATTCACCACCCTAACAGGAACAGGCAAGCAAAAACTGAGGATGATGCTACTCAATGCTAGAAGTCTAACTCTCAAAATGCACTCACTCGAGACACTCCTTAAAATGGAGAACATAGATATCTGTGCAGTGACCGAGACCTGGTTCAAGGCTCCAGACAGCACCCATGCACTACCAGGCTATAACTCATACTACACTTTTCGACCATGTAACCTGGACCGAACACCAAAGGCTGAGGTGTGTCCATATTCATTAAGGATATCCACACCTCCACACTAGTTACTCAGCATAATACATCCAAGGTTATCCAAGTGCAACTAACTCTGGGCAAAACAGCAATCCAAATTGTAGCTTGCTAAAGATCACCCACCATGCCCCAGGATTCCCACTCCTCTTTTCTTGATGTACTGGAAGATATTAGGGTTCAACCAAACACCCTAATAATGGGCCATTTCAACTACCCCACCATTAACTGGGAAAACTACTCATGTACCAACTATTTCGCTCAACGCTTTCTAGAATTCATAAACTCCAATGCCCTGGATCAAGTTATCCACACCCCACCAGGGGCAACAATATCCTAGATCTAGTCATTACCAACAAGAGTGACCGATGTTACACACCTGAAGTCAATGCCTCATTGGTCTGATCCAACCATAAGCTAATTACCCTAGATATCCACATCCTGCCTCCACCCCCCATTAAGGAAACCATGGTAAAAAATTTCTCCAGTGCCAACTTCATGCTTCTTAAGACAGAAGTGGTGAACTTCATGACACCCATGCAGATGGACAATACAGTTATGACTACTGAATTCTACACAATTGCACTTTACAACCACTTACATGAGTGCATGGTTCGTTCTATCCCAAACAGAACCAAGACGCTATCCTCCAAAAAAAGGAAGCCAAGACGCTATCCTCCAAAAAAAGGAAGCCAATCTGGTGGTCCCCTGCCATAAACAAACTGTACAACAGAAGGAAGAAACTGTTACAAAAGAGTAAAATCCCATGAGTGGAGGAGCTCCCTTGTCAGCCTCAGTAAGAAGCTGCGATCCCTGATAAAATCCTCCAAAGCTAGTTACGAAAACAAAACCGCCACTGATTCTAAAAGACAACCATAAAGCATTCTATAGCACTGTCAAGAATCTCAATGGCAACACTCAGATCTGCTCAGAGTTACAGCACAATGGCACTAAATATACAGACCCAACTGATATTGCCAACATCCTGGCAGATAGGGTCAGTGCTAACTTTACTCCCCTCTCACCCCCTTAAAAGAGCCCATCTCTATAACGGAAGAATGCAAAGTTCCTGTAATCATGGCTGCACAGAAAAACCACACTCTCCAAAGCCAAGAACACAGCATCCATGGGACCAGACAACATCCCAGGCTGTGTTCTACAAGAACTACAGAACGAACTGGCACCCCACCTAAGTACCATGTTTAATCATAGCCCCACCTCAGGTTTTGTGCCTGCTGAATGTCGCACAGCGACTGTTATCCCACTCTGCAAGGGGGGAGCCACCACGGACTCCGGGAACTACCGCCACCATTAGCCTGACGAGCCTGGTCTGCAAGGCCATGGAACGTATCATGGAACTTATAAACAAAGACATTGGTAATCTCCAAACTCTGGACCTCACCCAGTTCAGGTTTGTAAAAGGCAGATCATGTCACCTAAACCCGATAGACTTCTTTGAAGCAGTCACCAAAGCCGTAGACAAGGGTAAGGTGGTTCACACAGCCTATCTAGATCTTGCCAAGGCTTTCGACACCATCCCCCACTCTGGAATTATAGATAAACTCACTAAACTAGGTATAAATACCTATGTCACAAGATGGGTTGCCAACTGGCTCACTGACAGAACCTACACTGTGAAAGTAGCAGACTCCAAATCCGACTACAGACCAGTGACAAGTGGGTCCTCTCCTGTTTGGCATCTACTTCTCTGAAGTACAGGCTAACACAGAAGGTTTTTGGCTAACTAAGTTCGCAAATGACTGCAAACTAGGAGCCATAATCGAAACTCCTAACGATGTGGACATCCTACAAAAGGGCCTCACTGAGACAGATGCCTGGTGTCAAAGCAATGGCCTCAAGCTCAATGCCAAAAAGTGCACCATCATCCCCTCTGGTAAAAACTCTGTACCCATGAACTACAACATAGACGGTAGTATACTTAACACCGAAAATGTGATAAGAGACCTTGAGACACAAGTGGACAGTAGTCTCTCCTTTGATAATCACATCGCCACAGTGGTCAGGAAATCCTTCTACATGGTGCACCTCATCACAAAAGGTTTCTCATCCAAAAAAAAAAAAAAAAAAAAAAAAGAGGTCATTGTTCCCCTCTACTCATCATTCAGATCCATTTTAGAGTACAACGCCCCTTTTGGTATGTACCTCACAAGACATCTACAACTGGAAAGGTTGCAGAAATACCTCACAAAGAGGATTACCGGCCTCTGATGCTATACGCAGACAGTCTCAAAAAACTACAGCTTTACTCAGTCACATATCGCCTACTCAGAGGTGATCTCTGCCTAACATACAAAGCTATGTCAAACCCAGAGCTGGTGGACATGCTCCACTTAAAGAAATCTCAATCCCTCCAAGCTACACGCTCTAGGGACCTAAACCTTGTCACCACAATAAACAGAATATGCCGGCGGGATACACTGGAATAAACTACCTATCTATATTAAACAAAGCTCCTCATTAGCACTCAAGAAAAATCTGGATGATTGGATGGAAAATAGGAAATTCACCCAGAGGATCACCTCTATGGCTCTGCTAGACAGTGGCACAGGAAAATAATTTTCTTGGGTGGCAAAAGCCAGGGTACCTTTTTGGCTGGGCTTGTAGCCTAGTACCTACCTATGAACATTAGCAAGTAACAGTATGCCAGGATCGGTCATTCATTTGTGTTCTTAGACATTCATTTTCCTATTCCACGTTCAACACATAGTCCAGTAGTTACAAGTGTTGAACTTTGGGAGTGAGTCTCTGTGATGCTTGCAATATACAACCATTACATGGATAAGTAAATGTTGTAAGCATTGTCTGGCATAAATGTTACGGTATGTATGTGCATAGGATGAAGGTTTTACCCCCTTAGGTGGTGAGCATGTGTGCTATTGATTGCCACTTGGCCAGGGCGAGGGCATATTGTGCATGCCGACATCTACCTACACCCACAGCAACTGGTGGCTCTGCTTCCCCTCTGACTCCTCATCTGCGTGTTGTTGTAGTGACCCTGACAGCAGTGGTGGTGGGGCGTGTGCCCCTTCCCCTTGGTGTTCCTGCTAAAGCTGTTCTCAGAATAATACTGTCAACAATGACACAGACACTGAATATTTTAGCATACGTACAGGGATTGTATTGCAGGGCCCCCAATGCATCTAGGCACTGAAACTGACTTCAGCAGCTCACACACATGCTCTATGACATTTCCTGTTTCAATGTGTGCCTCATTAAAGCATTCTTTGGTGGGTGGGTGTGCACTTTTGATAGGCGCCTTCAACGACAGCTCCAGTACATAACCTGCATCCCCCAGCAAACATCCTCCCTGGAAAATCTCTGATAGAATTGGGGAGTTCTGCCAGATATGCGAGTCATGGTAACTGCCTGGCTTGCCAGCATACATTCAGGATTGATTCTCTTAGCATTATATAAGACTTGGCAGTTAATGGAGTGGAAGCCCTTTCTCTTTATGCACGCCCTTCCCTGTTCCCCAGGTGGTGCTTTGATTTAAATGTGAGTGCAGTCTATGGCACTTAGAACTTCAGGGAAGTGTGTTACAGGACAGAATCCTACATGGTTGTTACTCTGTCCTCAAGTGGATGGGAAAACTGTATGCAATTACTGGGATGTTGTAGCATAACACTCAGGAATTGATGTAGGATCCTGCATGCTGATGCCTGTGAAGCCCGAAGGGTTAAGGTTAAGTCATTGTGCCACTTCTCTGTACGGGGGTGGCTTACTTCTCCCTGCTTTGGAAGTGGGAGCCCCCCACTGCTTAGGTCTGTGCGCATCCTGAGACTGTAGCCTAGGTGGTCTGCTGTTCCTGGGTTTGGACTGAAGGCCTGGAAGGGACTGGAAAGGACCAGTTCTTTGAAGGCCAATGCCTACTGAATCTGGGAGGCTGTACTTGTAGGAAATCTTTAACAGTTTGCATAGATTTAGCTTTTTCCTCCATCCTTTTGAGGACTTCTGCTTTGTTGCCAAAAAGGCCATCTTGGTTTAGGGGAGCATCCAGTTAACATGATCTGGCAAGTTTTGTTCCTTAAGCCAAGCATGCCTTCTAAGTGACAGCAGACCTGCAAGATGCTTCTAAAGCTTCAAAACCACATTGCAAAGTATGTTTACCAACTTTTTCTGCAGAATGCATTAAATCTTTCAATTCTTTGTGTTCAGCACAGTCAGGAATCAACATAATTTTCTGTTTAAGTAGTCCCATAATATCCTGCTACTTTAACATACGAAACTGGCAATTTAAAGCTCTACTGGCCAAAGTAGCAGAAGTGCATACCTTCTTACCCAATCTGTCTAAGGTTCTAGAATCTCTATCAAAAGGGGTAGGATTCTTGGCAGCAGGAGCCTTAATGCCTTTTGGTCCTTGTGAAATGGTCTCTGGATCCGCAGAAGGATTCTTGAAGAGGAACAGAGAGTCAGGTATTCTGCAGTACCTATCAGGTTTTCTGGCTAAAGGCCTGTGTTGAGGCAGAAGTAAGAATTCCCCAAGTCTCTTTTTGGACTCAGTAATCCTGGCTTTCTCAGCGGAAATGCTCACTAAGAGTATGCAAGGTTTCACCGAAAGAAAGATCTTCTGGAGGGGAAGCAGAGGGAATGGAATCATCTGCATCATAAGTAGATCAGGGCAAATCCTGGTAATCAGAAGGAACAGAAGTATCAGATTCCTGATCAGAAGAATCGGAAAGAAATTCAGTTCTAGGTCTCAGAGAGGGAAGGATGGCTTCCCCTAATTAAGGTAATAAGGTCTTCAGTCATTCTAAGCATTTGTTTTTGAGCAGTTTGTTCGGTTTTCGAGGCGTAGTGTGAGTTTTTGGCCTGGATGAAAACTATGGCGTCAGTTTAATATGAATGTCTGTAGGCCTGAATACACCCTCAAAAGCCGGTGCCTGCACAGTGGCTCCAGACCCATCAAAGGTAGTAAAGACATTCGCAAGTTCCATAGTCAAAGAAGCATCTTGTGGCATACTGGACTCCAAATTGGTCTCAGTAGAGGCCTGCGAATCTGAAGTAGCGGGTATCAGGGGCTGCAAAAGCACTAAGTACCTGTGGACTGGCGACTAGCTTAATGGAAGAGTCATCGGCAGTTTTGGACCTATGCGGTCTGTCTGTCTTTATCCTTACGTTTTTTCGGAAGATCGGTAGTCGGATGGCTTAACAAAGCCATTTCGGAGTACACAGAGTACGAAAGTAATTCGCTGCAAAAATAGCCTGATGACGAATAGTTCGGGTGTTGAACAAGGCACAAAACTGACAGCGAGGAACATCATGGTCTGGGTCTTAACAGGGGATGCAGTATGAATGAAAATCTCTGGGAGGTATTTGCTTTCCACAGGTAAGACAATTAAGTTTTACTGACATTGGTTAGAGCAAGAAAAAGGATCCCCAATGGGGTGCTTATCTTTTTTGAAGACTTCAGTATGAAACTCAAAAACAAAAATTTCAGGAGACTGCTGACCAGCAATTGCAAACTGCTTCGGGCACCGAACGGCAAGAAAGACTAATGTAATGGCGTTGGCTGCATGTTTTACACTCCTGACGACCTGACGTCATGGAAGAAGAGACAGCATCCGACGCAGAAATCCGAAGACTCTGGTATTCAGGCCGGCGGAGGGCTACCAGCAGGCAGATAACCCAAATGTAATGACTGCAACCGTGAAACACTAAGAACATCAACAAATGTTAGGATGGATAATGAGGGTATATTTTTCCATCTACTCATTCCTATGTACAGCCATCTCTACTGTCTTCCTCTTCACTTCCAAACTTTTGAAAAAAAAAAAAAAAAAATCCTGTGTGGAAGACTTCAATTAGGAAAGTCTTATCCACAAGGACAGTAAGGCGCTTCTTTTAACATCCTCTAACAGGGGTTGAATTCTCAACCAAGCATGCCTTGATGACAGATACTTTTACTGTCCCTCCTCATGCTGCAATGGTATAACCACATACCTTAACATGTCTGCCCACCTTCCTAGTCATATGGCCCATCCTGGAAATATCGACCTTCAGGGCCTTCTCCCTGATCGCTCATGGTAGTTTTTCAACTTGTTTTTAGAGCCTCTTTTTGTATTTAGCCATGTGGGTCGGGCAACTGGTGACCAAGAATGTCAGGCCTGCAGATTTGTAGTCTACCCCACAAACCCATCTAGCATCCTACCCTCTCCATCACTGTGATGCTGCCAGGGGCTCTAAAGCCCTTCAATGAATGCTCCAGCCACATTCACTACTGGAATCCTGTATAAATACAGGGAGGTCTGTTGGAATCAACAGAGGCTGTTTGAGAGGATGAGCCTCTAACATGGGGGTACAGTAATAAGTTTTAGCTTACCCAGTCATCCTTTTATCTCAAGACA
This sequence comes from Protopterus annectens, assembly GCF_019279795.1. NCBI lineage: Eukaryota > Metazoa > Chordata > Ceratodontiformes > Protopteridae > Protopterus > Protopterus annectens. Next base: position 1,895,954,707 of record NC_056732.1, on the reverse strand, counting down.
TCTCTCCTTGGCCTCCAGTATGAAGTATCCCCTTCTGTAACCAAGAATAGCCTCGAATGAAACATCCTCATGCAATGAGCTTAAGGAAACAGTTTTTTGTTATCGTCCATGTCATACCTAACAGACAACATCCCAGAGGCATATGCCCAGTCTTTGCCATCTTCTAAAGAACCTAGAGAGGGAAGTTCTTTTTTTTGTGGGCTCAATGCCAAAGATGGAAGTAGGGGCAGAGATCTGCTGCAAGTTTGATCACAGTGCAAAATTCTCCAGTGTAAGAAAGTGGGATTATAAGTAGAATCATTGGCCCTTCCAAGGCCTGGGGCATCACAAGTATAAGCTGCTCATTATGGCTGGGGAATACAGAGTAAATCAGTGGAATATGGTTGATGTTTTGGCCAAATGATCCTTTTTGGAGGTGTGACTTGTCCCCAAAATGGATACTGTGTATTACTAGTCAGAAGAGCCAAATTTTTTTTATCTACCAGTTGCAGTCTACCTCCACACCTTGTGCAACTATAGCATGGAACAAGATGTGAGAGAACATGCTAGAAGCTGCTGATCTGCTACCTCAAAAGGGTTCATGCAAAGGCCACCACTCAAAAAGGATGAAGGGCTTCAAACAGCTGAGAAACCATCTCACTACTTTTGGAATTAATTGTCCTGCTAAATGCAAGGGGAGAAGTCTTTTGGACCTAGGTCAAATCATTTAGTGTCTTCTCACTCATGAGTAGTTATCTGTGACAAAATTCCTTCTGATAACTCTTCATGATAGCACTAGAATCCCCGCCCCATCAAACAGCTGTTACCTGTTATGGCTGTGAGAGAGCCTCCGCCTTTTTCTGTACCAGTTACGTATTGAGAGGCTTTGTTATTTTTAGGATCTTCAGAGTGAAATCCACACAAATTTGCTAGCTTCCTATAAGACTCTCTCTCAAACAAAAAAGGCACTTGGAATGCAAATCAATACGTAGGATAAGGCACCTGCTACTGCACCCGCACCTGCATGAGGCATGTCACAGGAAGTGGAAGAAAACCTTCACTGGGAATCTTTCATCACAAGGAAAATAAAGCTAAACAAAACTAGTCATAGAAAATATTTCTCCAATGGGGTACTTCGCTTTCAGAGAGTTCTACAAACTGGAACTTTAAGGCCAAGACCAGACATAAACCACAAACCTTCACGTGGAAATGCAGTAAGGACACAGACACAGTAATAAATGAAGGTGGTGGTGCATACTGACTGACTCCTTTTATCTAGAACACTGTTGTGTTTTTTTTTGCTTCAAGAAGGAGCAAGCTAATTTCAAACTTGGCTGCAGGCGAACACCTGCCATTTTGGCCCACTTCCATCTGTTATGAACATTACTGCAATGGTGATTCATATAAAGATCACGTCCTCCTCCTCTAAACTGTATAGAGAGGTTTCTGGTGTACAGACAATGGTAAAGATAATGCAATATGTTAATTGCTTAAATAAGAAAGTGTTTTAAAATCCATACATATCAAAACAATGAACATAAAATATTGTACTATACCAGAAAATAATATTCTGAGCTGGCCTGTCGAACTTTGGTGCCAGGACTAATTATTTTGCCTTCAGGATGACCAAATGTAACAGTATCTCCTTCCTGTAGAACAATTTCACCTAAAATTTCAAATAAACACATATTTAGAGTAAGAAAGCTTCCACTACTGTGCGTCTTTTCCCACAAACACAGGCAAGTGAACAAAAAAACGTATTCAGTTACACAAGCAGTACAACTCAAGGAGTAGTAATCCTTTCGGCTACAGGACTGGTTTAAACTATAGTAAATATGAGTGCAATGCCCACTCTTGCATAAATAAAAATGATTCTTTAAACACCAGCAAACTGAGACTAGTGCCAGCCACAGTTGTGTCAGTCTCTAGTCCGCTTGCCAGATACAAAAGCAGGAAACTGAACTAATAATGAACAGATCTCACAAGAGAGCATGGAACCAAAGCTCTGATCAGTTCAAGTGGAAGACGTGACTCTCAGGGCACTGGTCATGCACTGCACTCAGTGCTAAAGGCCACAGAATGGACAACACATATGGAACAGAACACTAGTATAAGAGAGCCTACTTAATCTGGAATTTGTCCTGCTTTCTAAACAACATAAAATTAAAAAACATTTTACACTGTCCAAATCCTTTCATAGCTCATTGTATGTATTTTGTGCGTTATTGAATTCTGCCACTATTTTAATGCGAAATTCACTGCAAAAACATTTTCTAATACCTGATCTAACATCTCATCTCCAAATTTCCATTCTGTCTCAACTTTCTGAAAGAACAAGTTTCACTCCTGCAACTCCACTACCACCAACACATCCAGACGTTTCTGTCATCTTTCTCTACTGGATACATACAATCAACCCCCCCCCCTTCCACACCAGGTGAGGGTGATGCATCAGCTGTTATCACCTCAAACAATTCACAGCCACTGTCCTACGTTAACGGTCATGCCTGACTGATGCAGGTCTTCTCTCACACAATTCATCCATCTCTTATTTCCACTTGCCTTTTTCCTGTCTCTTGCAAATTTTTATTACCATGTCTTCTGCTTTTCTGCACGTATGACCAAACCACAATAATCGGTTCTCATCTGTCCCCCAGTGTGCATCTTACCATACATCTCAGGCACTTCAACTCCATCACCTCAAAGCTTTCACTGCTCTACCTCCACTGCCCAGCTTTGCGCCATAAAACAGGCCCGATTGTAGCACTGTTTTCTACAGCTTTTTCAGATTCTAGGTCATTCTTCTGTCACACACTAGTCCTGACACCTTGGGCCAGTTGGCTGCAGCACCGCTGGTTCCAGCTTTGACCTCCTCATTCAGAGTTCCATTCTCCTTAGCTACCCTTCCCAGACATCTGAAGTTGTAAACGTATCCGTTCCACTACTTTCCATTCTATCTCAGTGTTCATTGTCTTTAGATTCCCTCATTTGTTGCCATAGCTGTCACGTCTATACACAGGTTCACCTCATGTGCTTCAGTTTTGCATTCCAGCCCACTATTTGCTGAATTTCCTGGTTGTACCACAGTCTGTAGAATGCAGATTTGTTGTTCTATCCCCTCAGACCTAATTGTTAATAATGTCCATTAATTAGTATGAACAGCAGTGGGCTCTGAGCTGAGACCTGGTGCACACCCACTCCCACTGGAAATCCCTCAAGAGTTCTGACAGTGGTTTGACATGCCACATGAGTCCTTGTATACAGCCTGCATTAATTCTAATTGTGTTTTGAGGACTTCAAACCACTGCAATGACTGCCCAAACCAGTTTTTGGGACCTTGTCATCTGTATTTTCCAAGCGTGGGTATAGCCAAGTCAGACTATTTTTTCCATCTACTTCAGACTCATGACTGCTGCACACTGAAGGGTTGAAAGTGTGAAAACTGGGGAAAAGACAGTAAAAGCTATTGATTTTTTAGTTGGTGACTTGCAATTACACCAACTAGACATCAGTAAATCAGAATCAGGAAAAAGTTAAAGAAAATTCAACCAAAGAATAAGAAAAAAATGGTTTGGAAGAATCTTGCAGCTGATCAAAGAAAAAGTAGTCTATATTTCAGCTCTGGTACTAGAGATAGCTTCCAGTAATTTAGAGCAAAACATTTTAAACCACCTCTGACTGCATTTGATTTATAATTGATATACTGAAAATATATAAAGACAAATAACAAAAGGCTAGAAAATGGAAGAAGCTTGAACTATTCAAAAGAAACAATAAACCTGCAAAAATCAGAAACTGCAATAAAGAAAAGGCTGGCCAAGTAAAAACGGAGTTGGGGAGAAAGTGTGCAGAGTAAACCAGATATCTTCTGATGTACCAGAGAAACTGAAAGGAACACACTGCATTCATTTTATAAAAGTACAGACTAACAAACTGGATTGGTGTTCCACAGCAGAATTTAACTGAGAAGGCAAAAGAAAACAGCCAAAACCAATGTTATTAAAGATGCATCTAAGCAACAGAAAAAGAGTGGTAGAAGGGAAGATTATTAAAAACTGGGGACATCAGGATGCATGTGGAAAATGATTATTCGCTGTATACCAGTTAGAAGAGAAACAACTTTATCCTACCCATCAGAGTATCATGAAGAAGGTGCGACAGTCAAGCTGCTGTATTTCAGAGGTCTTCAATTTTTTTTTTCCTGGAAGATCAGACATTTCTGGATGCAGAAGAGGCTCAGGAAGAAATAATATTTAGCCAACAAAAGGTGACCTAGTAAGCAGGACGGAGACTGCTTCTCATTCTTCTGACAACAAAGTTTGCAAAAATACTATGCCAGTGAAGCATTTTCCAGTATTCAAAAGGTAAATGCTCAAGTGACAGAAAAAGCAAAAGAGCCGACTGGAAAAAAATCAAGAATACCTTCACTTGAAGCAGCGACTAGTGTTGGGAAATGGAGAGGATTAGAAGACCAGCAACAGAGAAATTACTGAATAATCAGTAGACAACGCATCAATCCCATTATTTATAGAATTGGGAATTCAAATGCATCTCTGAAAGAGCCAAGAAAAACTGGAAACTTGCTTACTGTGTTAAACTTGTGTGTGAACTGTAAAGCTTACACACCCACTCAGTTAAAAATGTCTTTGCCTGTGCATGTAATTTTGTACAGTGCACACTCAGGGGTATTTTAAATGCAAGATGCGAGAAATCTTGTCAATGAATACTGTACATATCAAAGTAAAAAAAAAAACATCCAGGTTAAAGTATTAAAAGAACTTTTAATAAGTTAGGCGCTTTCATTTATATGCATGCAATAGACATCACTGGACCATTTAAAAACTCGTAAATGACTTTGAACCATATAAAAAGACATTCAAATAGACACCCCCTGTAAAAACACCAATCAAAAGCTTCAAAACTAAAAACCCACCAATTACATTAAAGAACCAACAAACAAGTAATTCATGTTGAATTTTTCTAGACAAAAACTTGTGCTGATCTAAAACAAAAAACTAGTAAGAAAATCTAGGATGAAACATCCTTAAATAGTAAAAAAACAACAAATACTGTCACTCGGATCATAACTTAGCAGCTCTAAATTTCAATTCAATAGTGATCAAAATAGCTTCTTTCAAGTCAGGTGGACTTGTGGCATACAGGCGTTATTGCCAAACCATGTGTGTGTGCAATCGTTGATTCTGCCAGGCACCACTATACAAGCCTGACTATCTTTTCAAGTATAGAAAAACATCCTAAAATTGACACAAGAAGCTGCATGTCTGGCCAGGGCACTTTTACTATCATTCGTGTTTATACTATACAGGTGCTGATAAATCTTTTTATTAAAGGTTTATTTCGTAACAGTGTTTAATTTCTTGATTGGTGAGACCGTTGATATTATTAAATATTATTGGCCTTTTCTACTTAGAGGAAAAAGTTGCGTTAAGAATTTATGGCATACTCCTCTGGTATCTTTGAAGAGGAGACGAAGCATAAAAGATATGTTGGTGCATAATAAATTTTGTGTACCTAAAGTGGGATTTAATATCAAAATATGTAATTTTGGAACATGGGCTTGTGGTCGCTGCTCCATAATGCCACCATGTAGTTAGATCCTTTGATAGTATTAATGGTGTTAGATTTAAACCAATAGCAGAATACTCATGTAATACAGAAGGGGTAGTTTATGCCCAGAGATGTTCCTGCAGCCTTTTTTATATTGGGAAAAGTAAGAGATCATTTAAAGTTAGGCTGCAAGAACACAGCACATCAGGACTAGTCTGAACGTCCAGTAGCGTTTCATTTTAATACTGTTCATGGGGGAATTATATGTATCTGAGAGGCTGTGTTTTAGAACATGTTTCAGCTGAGAATGCAACTCATTTGAAAAATAAATTGGTATATAAAGAAAACATTTTTATTTTAAAATATGGTTATGACACCTACTGCTCTTAATAAGCAATGTAGCTCTAAATCTCTCTTGTAATTTTTTGAATAATTGTTTTTTACTGGATTATTGTTTAACTGCTGCTAACGGTTAGCAGTATTTATTGATATCAGTTTTTTTTGTTCGTCTCCTAGGCCTGTGGGCCGAGGCGCTAGAGTACTAACAACTGTTTTTTTAGTGTGTTGGATAATAAATATGTTTTATTCCATTGGATTGCTGGCTATCTTCGTTGTGGATTCTTTAAAATCCTTTTATTAACCCTGTTTGTTTTTCCCAAACAGAAAGCGGGAAATGTACAAAACCTTGCCAGGTATACCACCTTGTCTGTGAAACATGAATAGTTTTCTTTTAGTAAACTATTTTTTTTTTATTTTATCAAGTAGAGACCTTCAGTTTCTATGTCAATATATGGGCATTGACTACAAAGTCTGCATTTGTTAGTTTTAATCAACCCGTTGTAGCATGTTTTATATGATCTTTCCAGAATGCCTTTAATATTTGCTCCATTTTTAAAAGTAAAACCTGTTTCCCAAAGCATGCTTTAAGGTTTTCATCCCCTTGCAGGATTCTCCAGGTTTTACTTGTAATATTCTGTATATCACATGACTACAGAATAATGCAAAACCATATTTGCTGAAGTGTGTGAATTTTGTGCGTCATTACCTGGTTTACTGACTTGAATGTCTAAATTGGGCTTATACAAGCCCTTTTTGATAACGGCAGTGAATTTTTCACTCCTTTCACTGCAAATTTGTACATACTGATGGTTACTGTCCAGGAATCCACGTTTGAGAAACATGACTAAATTTGTCAAATTCCATTTTACATACAATATCCTCTGATGTCAGTCTTGAGGTTCTTATGAACTGTCTTTAGAGAACACCTCCCTCTCTGTGGGCAGAGTGACAACTTTTACAGTATAGGAAAGTGTTACAATAGGTGTGTTTTCTGTACATAGTGGTGTTAAAACTGCCATTTTTATCCTTTGTAATTTCCACATCCAAAAAATGTATTGTATTTACTGGCAGACTGTTCCAGTTAGTCAATAAACATGTGTAGCTGATCAACACTGCCTGCCCATATTAAGAAAAGATAATCAAGGTATCAAAAAAGAAGTAATGTAGTTACCATAACTTTCCATCTGAGTTGTTAGACTTCATTAGTCATCAACCTGTGGGCTTCGGATACGGACCGGATCAGAGACGGCAGTTTCACCAGCAGATCCAAGCTCCTCCGCTTACCCATAACACCACTGCATCTCCTTCCTTCCCTCAGATCAAGTTTGCCGTGGCTTCGCCTACAATGTGACCCCTTGAGCTCCAGGCTGGTAGGACAGTTTTCAGGTATTTTTTGTGCTTGTGTATATTTTGGGTATACTTTTGACCCTTTTTCCTTACTGCCCCATTCTCAGTTAGACAAAAAAAAAAAAGTAGAGTTTGTTTGGGTAGTGTAGTTAGTGCAGGCCTTCTTCCCCTTTCCCGCCCAGAAAGGCCATTCTTTACTCTGGTATTTGGACCGGCCGAGGTCTACCCAGCAAGAATAACCCACAAGTGATAACCCAAACAATAAAACACTAAGAACATCAAGACCACAATTCCACAAAACCTTTAGAAGCTGCTCAAGAGCTTTGAAACTTGACCTACAAAACCAGAGACTTAAACGGTTAGCTTCTCGTATGGATCCGACGTCTGGTTCCTTGGACAAACCTCCAGTCAAGAAGGCAAGAAAGTCTAGGCCTGAACAGACTGCTGTGCCCTCCCACTCCAGCCATACCTCTCAAGGCCGGTGAAGGCCCGTAGTCCAAGCCAGAGTCCTCGGATCTTCCTTTGTCGGATAGCCCAGAGGAAACTGGTACTACAGAGGTCACATCCAGGAGAGATTCACAGGCATTCAATTCTTGCGGAGTGCCGGCTAGCATCCAGCCCTCAGACCCTTCATCGTACCTCAGAGTCTTCGACACTGGAGTCGCATAAAAAGAGAAAACTTTATTAGTAGCCGAGTTGGTCTACACTATTAGTTAAAAGAATAAGCATATCTCATCCTCTGTCTACTCCTCCCGAAAAACCTCTGGACTTGGCAGGCCTTCACCCAAGGCCTTCTAAAACGCCTTCCTGGCCTTACGTCAGGCACAAACCCAGTCCAGGCTCCGTGGGCTTCTATCTCCGAGGGATCTGGCCCCAATGTCTACTCTGGAGAACAGGATTCTTCAGATGAGGAATTCCTCACTTATTCTTCTCAAATTACTTTTCCTCTGGGACGTGCTTCCCCAGAGGGGTCCCAACGGCACACACTCCCCAGGAAAGGACTTCACCTTTGGTGAGACTATTACACAAATGCAACATTTCTTCAAGTGGGACAGCAGCCAGGTCAGAGACCCAAAAGAGATGCTATGAGCTACTCCAATTGGGGCTTCCCAGCCCCTCTGCTGTACCCCCCCCCCCGTATACCCGTCATACCTTGATGCCTTCCTGGCTGCTTCAAAAATTTCTGATTCGCAGCCCCCTGCACCCAAATGCCCAGATAGATTCTATAAGGTCCCTGATTAAGCTAAATTCCTGAACAAAGCCCCCATCTGCAGACCCTTCAGTTACTACTGCGGCTGCTGACAAAACTTCTAAATCATTTCCCTCCACCTCTCTACTGCCAAAGATATAGAGAGCAGACCCATGGAGCGCCTGGGATAAAAGTATACACCTCTGCCACCTTAGCAAGAGCCATCAACTACCAAACGTACATGGCTAAATGCTCTTTGACTCAGATGGCAGATGTGGTCAAACAATTGGAGGAGCTCCCAGACTCCCCAGCCAAGGCCAAAACATCTTCTCTCCTTAATTCCTGCACCCAAGTAACCAAACACTCCATTAAGTATAGCTATGACGCCGAAGCTTCATCCAGGGCTGCTGCCTCTGGATCTGTCATCAGGAGATGCTCTTGGCTTAGATTACAGCTCCTCCCTGATTACATCAAATCTAAACTCCTGGATGCTCCTCTAGACAATAAAGACTTGTTTGGTACAAATGCTGTGGACCTCTTCAAGGCTGTCTAGACTAAAAGGTAAGGATCTACAGGAACGGAGACATATTTTTGTCTCCCCAGTCCCACGTTTCCAAAGAAATTACCCTGCCAAAACCTTCTTTGTGAGGCCCACAGCTAGGAAAGTGCCAGCTAAAACCAGAAAGAACCACAGGAAACAGCCCCTTTCTAGGTCTGTTCCCTCCACTCCTTCAAAACAGCCCTTTAAGGGGAAGCCTGACAGCCTGTGACTACCAGGCTCTTGACCCAGATACCTCTCTCTCCATGCATCTCTCCCTATCCCTCCCCACCTGGAAAAGTACAGTTTTGTACCTACCATAAATGTAGATGTTAGAGTGCTAATACAGCTGCAGTCATAACAGATGGGTTTTCCTGCCGTCAGGCGGGTCCTTGGTCGGCCGAATTCCAAAGTCTAGTCCGGCGTCGGTTTTTGTCGCTTCTTCCCAGACGTCAGTGCGACAGGGGTATAAAAGAACCAGCAGACGCCATTTTCTTCAGTTTTTATTGCCCCAGATGTCAGGTGCCCCCAGAAGGAAGGCAATACATAAATTTATGCAACAATGCAATGCAGTATAATCAAAAAACAGTAGTTGCAAGCAAATACACCATAAAAAGAATACCCCAATCAGGATGTATGAGGAGGTGTTAGCCATTAGGCCTGTTCCAGAGGGGAAGGAGGGAGGGAAACCTGGACTGCAGCTGTATTAGCACTCTAACATCTACATTTATGGTAGGTACAAAACTGTACTGTGTTCATCATGCATACAGCTGCAGTCATAACAGATGGGTAGAATCCCAAAGCTAAAATAAGGGTGGTAGGCACTAGGTGGAACTAGGAGGAGCCAGGATGCCCTGCAAAACTGCAGTGGCAAAACCTGCTCTAGATTTGGAGTATAAAGGCAGGTGATAGTGCTTGGAGAAAGTATGCACAGAACTCCAAGTGGCAGCTTCCAAAATATCTTTGGTAGGAACCCCCCTGAGGAAAGCTGCAGAGGTAGCTGTGGCCCTAGTGGAGTGAGACCTTATGCCTGCAGGTACAGTTTTACCATGAAGAGAGTAACAAAAGCGTATGCAGTGTGCTATCCACTTTGAGATAGTCTGTTTGGAAATAGGCTTCCCTTGAGCCCCTGTAGCATAGGACACAAAGAGTTGCTCTGATTTTCTGAAAGGCTTTGTCCTGTCCAAATAATAACGTAGTTGCCTGTGAATGTCCAAAGAATGTAGTAGCCTCTCCCCTTTGTTTTGAGGATTGGGGTAAAAGGTAGGTAAGTGAATAGCCTGATTCAAGGCTACCCTGGATACTACCTTTGGCATAAAGGAAGGGTTGGTTCGTAAGGAAACTCTGTCCTGATGGAAAATGATGAAAGGTTGCACAGCCATGAGGGCTTGTAGTTCTGAAACCCTGTGAGCTGAGGTGATAGCCAACAGGAAGGCTGCTTTCCAGGACAAATATTGTAGTTCTGATGAGGCAGCTGGCTCGAAAGGAGGTAAAGTCAGTTTCTCTAGAATGAAATTGAGATCCCAAGCAGGCACTGGTTGTTTCCTTGGGGGTTTAATATTCTTAGCCCCTCTGAGGAACTGTCTTAAGAGAGGGTGAGAGAATAAAGGAAGATCAGTGTTGTATTCTGCAGAAATGGCTGAGGCATGGATTTTGATGGAAGAGAATGAAAGTCCACTGCTTAGCATCTCAGCTAGGTACTGTAATATTTGAGGTAAATTCAATATTCCAGGGTTCTGGCCCTTTTTCTCATTCCAAGCACAAAACCGTTTCCATTTGGCGGAGTAGGCTTTTCTAGTAGGTGGTCTTCTGGCCTCCAAAATGACATCCTGTACCTCCTTGGAGAGTAGGGTCTGTTGTGATTTTAAGGAATCTTCCATGCGGCTAAATTGAGTGTTTTCAGCTGACTGGGAAGAGTTTTGAAGTTGCGCCGAGTCAGCAGAAGAGGCATTAGAGGCAGGATCCATGGTGGGGAATGCGTCAGGCTCCTCAGGAGTGGGTACCAGTGTTGCCTTGGCCAGTCTGGAGCGATGAGAATCATCTGTGGTCTGTCTGCTCTGGTTTTTAATAGAACCTTGGTCAGCAGAGGAAGAGGTGGAAAGGCATAAACTATCATTGTTGTCCAACTGAGAGTGCGTCCACTTTCCAGGCCTGTGGATGAAAGGTCCTTGAGCAGACTTTTGCCAATTGCTGATTTCTGTGGGAGGCAAAGAGATCTATGTCTGGCCTTCCCCATGCTTGAATTATCTTTGAAAAAACTTGAGGATGCAACTTCCATTCGTGTGGATCTGTCATATTTCTGCTTAGGTTGTCTGCCAGTGTGTTTTCCTTGCCTGACAGGAACTGTGCTTGAAGCTCGATTTGCAATTCTAGAGCCATGTTCCAAAGAGACATGGCTAGCCTGCATAGGGGGTATGAATGGGTTCCTCCCAGTTTGTTTATGTACCACATTACTGTGGTGTTGTCTGTCCTTATCAATAGCTGGCCTGGATGCAGCAGGTCTTTGAAAGCTATAATAGCATTTATTACTGCTAGCATTTCCTTTTGATTGATGTGTAGGTGCTTTTCCTTTTGGGACCATCTGCCCTGAATGCACCAATTTGTCATGTGCGCCCCCCAGGTGTAATCCGAGGTGTCTGTTGTGATGATTTGGCTTGCTTGAGGCTTGCAGAATGGGAGACCTGTGTTTCTTTGGCATGCTTGAGCCCCCACAGAAATTCCTTTTGAAGACATGGAATTAGTGGTAATATTGTTTTCAAGTTGTGGCTGTGCTGAGACCATAGGTTTTTCAAGTACCATTGAAGTTTCCTCATATGCAGCTTTGCACATGGGATTAGAAGGATGCAAGATGCCATGAATCCCAGAGCCTGCAGGATTTTCCTTGCAGTCAGCCTGGTGAAAGTTGCCATTTTTCTGAAGTATTGAGTTAGTTGCCCTTGTTTCTCTGGCGTGAGGTAGGCCATCTGGGTGTTTGTATCCAAGTTGGCACCCAGGAAAATTATTGTTTGGGATGGTAGTAGCCTTGATTTCTTTTTGTTGACTGTGTATCCCAGGGAATTCAACAACCTTATTACAAAAGCCAGATGCTTCAGAAGTATGTGCTTGCTGTCCGCTTGGATCAGGCAGTCGTCCAGATATGGGTATATTTGTATCCCTTGTAGTCTGCAGTAGGCAATTACTGATGCCAGGCATTTTGTGTACACTCTGGCGCAGTAGATAAGCCAAAGGGCAATGCAGAGAATTGATAATGTGTTGAACCTGCAAGAAATCTGAGGTATCTTCTGCAATCTTGTCTGATTGGGACATGCAGGTATGCCTCCTTGAGGTCCAATGTTACCAGCCAAGACGCCTTGCCCACCATGGGAAGAAGCTGCTGTAATGTGAGCATCTTGAATTTTGGTAAGAGTAAAAAAGTGTTTAGGATGGATAGGTCCAAAATAGGTCTCCAATCTTTGCCCTTCCTTGGTACCAGGAATGGTCTGGAATAAAAACCTTGACCCTGTTCTTGTGCAGGTACCTCTAATAGCTTTCATGTCCATGAGAGCTGAAATTTGTTTTTGTGCCTCTTCCCTTTGTGTGGCAGGTTTGGCATGCCTCTCATTTTTGGAAGGGTGTGAAAGTGGAATCTGTAGCCTCTGTCTATAATGTCCAGGATCCATTTGTCTTTTGTGACAATATGCCAATTTTTTGAAAATGGTGCTAGTTTCCCGCCTAAAGGTGCTGCCATTTGAGCCTTGCTTGGCATGCAAAGGGGAAAGTCATTGGTTCTGCTTTCTGAATGGCTGTGAACTATCCTCACTACCTCTTTGGGTAGGTGCTTGCCATTGTCTGCCACGATCCTTGAGATTGCCCTCTACCCCTCGGGCGCCTGTATCTACCTCTTTGGGGTCTGACAGCGGCTGGAAAGGACCAATTTTTTGAACGCCAATTTCTACTGAAACGCGGAGGTTGTACCTGTAGGAAATCTTTCACTGTTTGCATTGATTTTGCCTTTTCCTCCATTTTCTTTAATACCTCCTCAGCTTTAACACCAAACAATACATCTTTTTGCAGAGGTACATCCAGTAATTTAGCTTTGACATGATCTGGTAAGGTTTGCTCTTTAAGCCAAGCATGTCTACATATGACTGATCCTGTAACAGCAGCTCTACATGAGGCTTCTAAAGCATCAAAACCACATTGCAAGGTATGTTTACCTACTTGCTCTGTACTATGTATCAAATCCTGCAACTCCTTCAAATCCGGTTGTTCAGGTTGTGACATTTTGCTTCTCAACTGTGATAACAGAAACTGTTGGTACTTTAACATATGGAACTGACAGTTTAATGCCCTCATGGATAAGGTGGCCGAGGTGTATACCTTTTTCCCCCACCTTTCTAAGGCTCTGGAATCCCTCTCTGACGGTAATGGATTTTTAGCAGTGGAGGCCTTAATTCCCTTGGGGCCCTGTGAGAGTTACTGGGTCAGCCGCATGGCTTTTGTATAGGAATTGGTGTGAGTCAGGAACCTGGTAATACCTGTCCGGCTTGACTGGAGCTGGAGGCAAAGAATCTGGGTTGAGGCAGGATTCCGAATACACATCATCAAGGATATCCAAGACAGGAGGTATAGCCAGAGGCCTGTGCTGAGGGAGCAAGAGAAAATCCCTAAGCCTTTTCTTGGAGTCTGAGTACTCTTGGCCTTCCCAATGGAAGTGTTCCCTCAAGGTATGCAAGGTTTCCCCAAAAGAGTAATCCTCAGAGGGGGAGACAGAAGGAATGGACTCCTCTGCATCAGAATCTTCAAAGGGGGAGTATGAAAGTTCCTGGTCATCAGAATGTTCTGAAATAATGGAGGCCTGGTCCGAGGAGGGGGATTCTTCCTCCACTCTGGGCCTTTTTTCCAGGGGGGGGGGGGTTTGAGAACCCCTGATAAGGAGTAATTAAGTCCTCAGCCATTTTGAGCATCTGCTTTTTAGGCATGGGGCCCTGAGAAGGGCCTTGTGGGGTTTGTTTTTTAGAATGCATGGCTGTCTTAGACTTAGTGAAAGCCTTGATGGAAAAAGAAGGAGGGCCTGAAGATACCTTGAGAGGAGGCAGACCTGTTGAGTTTCACCGCCAAGAGTGGCTTCGGTATCTGTAGTCGGGGTGTGGGCCGAAGAGCCTGCGACCTCGGGTACAGAAGACACCGCCAATGAAGTGTCGTCGGTAGTCAGGGGCTGCGTAGGCACCTCGCTGAGAACCGGACCACCTGCAGTCTGCTTTGGCGTGGTGTCGGTAGAGGCCGCGGACCTTGTGTGTCAGTCCTTATCTTTGCATTTTTTAGACAAAACTGGAGTCGGAGCTTCCGACGACATTATATAGTTAAATTTTTTGCCAAAAAAGTGCTGGGCGAACTCCACCCGACACTTAATGGTGCGGTTGTTGAATGTAGCACAAAAACGACAGGCCGAGACGTCGTGGTCTGGGCCTAAGCAAGGAATGCAGAGGGAATGAAAATCCTTATGCGGTATTTGCTTCCCACATGAAATACAATTATTAACTTTGTCTGACATCAGTCTGAGGCAAGAAAAGTTTCCCCAATGGGGTACTTAGCTTTCAAGAAGACTTCGGTTGCAGATATTCGTAATCTCAGGAGCTGACCGACCGGCACTTGCGAACTGCTTCTGCTTCGGGCACCGCGCGGCAAGAAAGACTGAAGAAAATGGAGTTGGCTGGCTCTTTTATACCCCTGTCGCACTGACTTCAGGGAAGAAGTGACGACAACCGACGCCGGACCCAGACTTTTGAATTCGGCCGACCGAGGACCCGCCCGACGGCAGGAAAACCCATCTGTTATGACTGCAGCTGTATGCACGATGAACATCAGGTTACCATAGACTCTTGGGTCCTATCATAAAGCAGGCAGGCCAGACCTACTCCCAAAGGCATGCCTCAAACAAGATCCCCAATATCAACTACCATTCTTCCCTGCAGTCCTACAGGAACTTCTTGCTCAGGGAACCATTCAGGAAGTCCCTTCTCTTGCAAGAGGGAAAGGGTTCTACTTAATAATTTTCCTGGTCCCCAGAGGCCAATTCTGGATTTATCACACCTCAACATCTTCCTCTGTGTTCCCTCCTTTCAGATGCTTTCCCTACCTACTGTTCTGCCCCTAATCTTTCCACAGGGCTTCCTATAATCCTTCCAAAGGCCTTCTTAGTATCCTTGCATGTAAAGGATGCCTACTTACACATCCCAATTCATCCTCTCCAGAAAATTCCTCCGCTTATTAGTGGACTCTGCACACTTTCAGTTCTGTGCTTTACCATCTGGTCTCTCTACAGCCCCAAGAGTATTTATAAAATGTCTGGCCCCAGTCATGGCCTTTGCCAGGACACAGGGGAATACAACATTTTCCCTACCTCGATGACATCCTCATTCAGGCTACATCAAGTACCATGGCCTTACAACACCTGGACTTTACCATCTCCCTCTTTACAGATATGGGGTTTACATTAAACCTAAAAAAAAAATCATCCCCAATACCCTAACAGGATAAGGTGTTCCAGGGATGTCAGATTCTGACAAGGGAAATGATGACCTGCCTTCCCCCAGAAAAAAATGTGATTCTCACTGCTTACTTCAGGGAAATTCTTCCTCTCAAAGCGATTTCAGCCAGGGAATTCAGAATCCTAGGATTCATGGCCTTGACCCATCCCCATGGTACCATCTGGCAAGGCTTCACATGAGAAGTTCCAGTGGTACTTATGAACAATCTGGAAGCAACACCTTCATCACCTGGAGTTCATGAGCCCCATGTTCCCATGCCTGGCCAGAGAACTGAATTGGTGAATAAACCAAACACAGTCAAATCCTGGCCTATCCTTACAACCACCACCCCCAGCCAGGATCTCTTCTCAGATGCATCAGACACAGTGTGCGGTGCAAACTTAGAAGAATGGAGAGTGAAGAACACATGGAACCTCACAACAGAAAGACCACATCAATATCAAGGAAATGAGAGCCTTGATAATTTTCAAGGATCAGCTTCTACCAGGCACTCTGAGGTGGTACCCAGACAACACCACTTTGCTGTGCTACATCAACAAATGGGGGGGACAAGGTCTTGCCTCCTGTGCAGGCTGGCACTGCAGGTCTGGGAAATCACGCCTTGGAAAAACAGATCCTCCTCCAAGCGGTATACATCCCTTTTGCAGGTAATGTGATGGCAAATTCATTAAGCAGGACCATGACCTTGTCTCACATGTGGATGCTTAACAGGGATGCGTTTCTGGACCTGGTCCATCAATGGGGTATTCCAAATGTGGATCTCTGCCTCCCCATGAACAGACCGCTCCCAACCTTCTGCTCCAAGGCACCACACCCAGACGCATGGAAGGCGGATGCTCTTTCAATCCCCTGGAAGGGAATGTACGCTTATGCATTGCCCCCTTCCCTCTCATACAGAGTCCTACTGAAAATTCAGAAGGAACAGCCTCAAATCTTGCTGACTACTCCCTCCTGGCTAAGGCAGCATTGGTTTCCCCTATTACTACATCTAGCTAATGGCAATCTCCACAAGTTCATAGGTGGGTACTAGGCTATCTGCCCAAAGGCATTTATAAGCCTAGCCAGAATGTGCTGGCTTTCGCCGTCCCCTTAGATTAGTTCCTTGTGCCTCTGTCCAGCAACCAGTGTGAAGTACCCTGCAACTTTTTTTCCCCCATCCACTCGTCAAGGTTTCTTTTGAAGAGCGTTAGCGAGGAGCGCTGCCAAATGTAGATTGAGATCTTGTTCCAAAGCATGGGAAGTCTCGGAGACTGGAATCTAACCCTCCAGCACGTCTTATTTATTGTTGTGGAAAGGTTTCGATCCCTAGAACATGTGGCTCGAGGGGTTAAGGTTTTCTTTAGGTGGAACATGTCCATCAATTCTGGGTTGGGCATGACCTTGTATGTCAGGCAGAGATCACCTCTGAGTAGGTGGTATGCAACAGAGTACAACTGGAGTTTCTTCAGTCGAGCTGCATAGGGCATCTGTTTGAGGCCACTGATCCTCTTGGTGAGGTACTTCTGTGGTCTTTCCAGCTGTTCCAGGTGTCTTGTAAGGTACATCCCAAATGGGGATTGTACTCTAAGATAGGTCTGATGAGTGATGAGTAGAGGGGCACAATGACCTCTTTTGATCTGGATGCAAACCTTTTTGTGATTAGGTGGGCCACGTAGAAGGATTTTCTAACCACTTTGGCAATGTGATTATCAAAGGTGAGATTACAATCTACTTGGGTCCCCAGATCCCTTATTACATCTTCCATATTTAGGGGACTGCCACCTATGTGGTAGTTTGTGGGTACTTCGTTTTTTCCAAAGGGGATGACAATGCACTTTTTGGCATTTAGCTTGAGGCCATGATTTTGACACCAGGTATCCGTCTCAGTGAGACCCTTTTGGAGGATGGCTGTGTCAGCCGGACAGTAAATTATAGCCCCTAGTTTACAGTTTGCGAACTTGGTCAGCTATAGTCCTCCTGTGCTTGCCTGTACCTCTGAGAAGTATATGCCGAACAGAAGGGGTCCCAGGACCAAGCACTGGGGAACACCACTTGTAACCAGTTTAGAGAAGGACCTAGCTCCCGCAACTGTCACCATGTGGGTACGGTCTGTGAGCCAGTTGGCAACCCATCTTGTGACACAGGGATTTATGTTAAGGCTGGTGAGGTTGTCTATAATACCAGAATGGGGAATGGTGTCAAAGGCCTTAGCGAGGTCTAGGTAGGCTGTGTGTACCACCTTTCCCACGTCTATATCCTTGGTAACCATCTCAAATACGTCCACCAGGTTTAGGAGGCATGATCTGCCCTTAAAGCCAAACTGGGTAGGGTCCAGTGTTTGGAGGTTCCCAATGTCTCTGTTAATGAGTTCCATGATGATGTGCTCCATAGCCTTGCAGACCAAGCTAGTCAGACTTATAGGGCAATAGTTCCCAGGGTCTGTTGTGGCTCCACCTTTGTGGAGCAGGATAACCATTGCTGTGTGCCACTCTGAGTATGTAGCCTGTGGAGAGGCTGAGGTTGAGCAGTGTGTTTAGGTGAGGGGTTAGTTCGTCTTTGAATTTGTGTAGGTTGCAGCCTGGGACACTGTCCGGTCCCATTGATGCTGAGTTTTTGGCTTTGGAGAGGGCTGTTTTAACCTGAGTGCCTGTGATTTCAGGGACTCTACATTCTTCTGGTATGGTGATGGGTCATTTTGGGGGTGAAATTTGCGCTGAACCTGTCTGCCAGGATGTTGGTGATATCGGTCGGTTCAGTGCATTTTGTGCCATTCGGCACTAACTCCGAGCAGATCTGAGTATTGCCACTTAGATTCTTGACATAGCTAACGAATGCCTTGTGGTTATCTTTGGAGTCCTTGGCAATTTTTCTTTCAAAGCTCGCCTTGGATGATTTTATGAGGGATCGTAGTTTCTTGCGGATACTGATCAGGGATGTCTTCCCTTCTTGGGATTTTACTCTTTTCTGTACTAGTTTCCTCTTTCTGTTGTACAGCTTGTTTATGGCAGGAGTCAACCAGACTGGTTTCCTTTCTTGGAGAAGTGAGTCTTGGTTTTGCTTGGGATGGCATGATCCATGCATTCTTGTAGCTGACCGTAGAATGCATTAGTAAAGGATTTTGCAGCTTGGACAATGTTATCCTTCAGCATGGGGGCATTGAAACTTTCCACCTCGGTTTTAAGTAACGTGAAGTTTGCTTTTGAAAAGCTTTTCATGGTGGCTTTTTTGTCCGGGGGAGGGGGCAGAATGTGGATATCCAAAGTGATTTGTTTATGGTCAGATCTAACCAGCGAGGGTTTGACTTCTGGTGTGGAACACCGGTCGCCCATTTTGGTGATGACCAGGTCCAATATGTTGCCACCTCTGGTGGGAGTGTTGACCAGCTGAACCAGGGCGTTTGAGTTTATAAATTCTAGGAAAAGTGAGGCAAAGGAGTTAGTACTTCAGTAGTTCTCCCAGTTAATGCTTGGGTAATTGAAATCACCCAATATTAGGGTGTTTGGTAGGACCTTTATGTTTCCCAGTGTTTCCAGAAACGCGGAATGGGGGTCCTGGGACATGGTGGGTGATCTATAGCAAGCTACAATTTGAATTGCAGTTTTGTCCATTGTTAGTTACACGAGGATGATCTCTGAAGCATCGTGCTGTGCCACTAACCTAGAGGTGTGGGTATCAAAACCCAACAAAAACTAGAAATGCTGCAAGCACAGAAAAACTCCACAAACGAACCAGCAAGCAGGCAGGGAAACCAGCAGGAAGACACCAACTGACTATAAGGAGAACAAACCCACGAGCAAAGCAACAAAGCCGTACTCCTTAAATTTAAACTTTTTTATTAACGTATCACAACTGTAGTCACGTTTTCGTTGTTAAAACAACTTCATCAGATGCCTACCACACCTCTCCACGCACTACTTATACATATACTGCTTAATTGGTAAAATGTATAATTAGATACATAGCTTTGTTAAAGCAGAAGCGTGTTAACCAAAAATTTTCTTTACAAATATGCATTTTAAACTCACACATAAATACACACATTGTAACCAAAATACTTTCAATATTGTATTCCTCAAAGGAAGTTTTACATATTATTTATACAATATCAACTCATCAATATCAACAGAGGTGTGGATATCCTTGATGAATATGGATACGCCCTCGCCTTTTGTATTTCTGTTTGGGTTCTGTGGCCGAAATGTATGGTATGAGTTGTAACCTGCTAGTGCTGGTGTACTCTCTGAAGCCTTAAACCAGGTTTCTGTTACTGCACATATATCGATTTTCTCCATACTGAGGAGTGCCTTGAGTGCATGCATTTTGAGGTTTAGACTTCTGGTATGAGTAGCATTACCCTCAGATTTTTGTTACTTGTGCTATTTACGGTGGTGGGTTTGTCTTTTGAGCCTTGCCTGAAAAAGGCACTATGGGGGTGGCAAGAGCCTTGGCAAGTATTCAAAAGCCTAAGGGTGACGGGTGCAAGCCATCTCTAGCGAAGCAGCGTGGCTTGTCGAGCATGTCATCGCAGGCAGACAGACACTGGATCCCCTTTGAATGACACCAGAAACTTAGTCAACTGTTGAAATCGAGATTTTTTTCTTTATACCATGGCATCATTCTTGGTGAGGGCAGGATGCTGCTCACAGTCAGGGTCATACCGGCCTGGGCTACATGATGAGAGCTCTTTCATGTAAGTCCAGGAAGGTACGGCTCAGGTAATTCACACCAACATGGACAATGACAGTCATATTTGTACATGTTCTGGAGTGACCTGAGTGCTTGTGTTATGTGGCTGATCCTGGCACCCGACAGGCAGCTAACAGCAACCTTCTCCTTATTCAGCCTAGTAAGTGGGACGTCAGTGTGCCTGACTATAGAGTCACCTATTACTAATATGTTGGGTATGCTATTTTGCCTTAAGGGCTGTGATTGCATGGCACACTGGTTTTGTGAAGTATGCGTTTCATGGTTTGTGTTGAGGGGTGGAGGTTGCTTGGATGTTTGCTTTGGAGGTCTCTGTTGGTTTCGCAGATTTTTATTTAGAGCCTCCGAGTATGTTTTCGTGTATTTGTGTGTGTTTTTTGCTGGTGCTGGTTTAATGGGTCTATGCAAGACTGGTGGTGTGATGCAAGTATTTCCCTTCTCCTCTTGACGGTCTGATCCAGTCTTGGGTTGAGAAAGCTTAGCCTCTAGTTTGGCTGTATAACTGCTTCTCTCACATGTATTAGTGTTTGGTGGTAGGAGGAGGGGGTTGTCTGTGTAAAAGATAGAAATTAGCCCAAAATGGCCAATAAACTACTAACTTCTGGGCTGAAGCCACTCCTCCAGGGACAGATAAGGCTGCTCAAAGCTCCCCTCTCTCACAGGTGAACAGAGAAACTTCCTTCTATCCAAGTAAGGTATGGGCAAACACAGATTTGTAACACAGCCCTGAATTCAGCACAAACCTGAAAACTGGACTATACTAGCTTAGAAAGGCAGAAACAAGTATACATATATTCCCCCAGAAAATAAAGCAGATACACTCACAGGGGATGTACCCCACTGAATGGACCTGCTCACACAGGAGAAGGGAACAGTTACACCCCCAACTGTCCACACTGAACCTTACACTGTGGGTGATAGGGCACGGATTCCCTTCAGACACCTATACACAGAGGATGTGCTTCAAGGTTTTGCAGGAAGCCAGGAAACCAGCTACCAGGAAATCTTACCTGTCTAAGTGGAAGAGATTTTCTATTATGGTGTCACAAAAATAACTTACAACTACTGACGGCAAATCCCCCAGTGGTTTTGTCCTACTTGTGTTACCTAATGAAGTCTGGACTTTCCTACTCCTCCATTAAAACCCATCTATCTGCCATCTCAGCTTCCTTGCCTGTGGTACCACCTTTGGCTTCAAGGTTAGAAGTCAAGCTCTCAAAGTGGCACTACATCCCAGGACCCCAAGGAAGCCTGTTCCACCTCCTTGGTATCTAAATTTTGTCCTGGAGAAATGGACTCACATCCTTTGAACCAGCCAAAGACTGCTCCATCCAACGCTGCACTTGGAAAGCAATACTCTTGTTGGCCATCACTTCAGCCAGAAGGGTTTCAGAACTCCAGGCCCTTATGGCCTCTCCCCCTTTCACTGTCTTCCACAAGGACAGGGTACATTTATGTACTAATCCAACCTTCATGCCTAAAGTGGTCAATGAGCTGCCTTGAACCAGGCTATTAATCTGCCAACCTTGTTTCCCTCTCCACGAAACCTGGCAGAGAGGATACTCCACTCCATAGACGGTCACTGACAACTCGGATACTATTTGGCCAAGACCAAACCCATCCGCAAGTCTGACAGGCTCATCATCTCTTATTACCCAGGAGCCCTGGAGCACGCTGATTCCAAGCAAACCATATCCTCTTGGATATGTAAAACCATCTCAGTTTGTTACACAACCCATGGTAAGTCTCTCTCCTCTCCTGTCAAGGAACACTGCCCCTGAGGAGGACACTGCTCTAGGTAATTCTTTAAAGGTTTGGACACAGCAGCTGTTCACAAAGCAGCTACATGGTCCTCTGTACACACATTCACTTGTTGTGTCTTTCGGCTTTTCCCGGTTAGGGGTCGCCACAGTGGAACTCCGGTCTGCTAATGATTGGCAGTTGATTTTTACATGCAGAGTTGCCAGCCCTGACGCACAACTTTCAACGAAGGTACACCCATTCACGCATGTCTCCACGCAGAAGACGCTCTAGCTGAGAATCGAACCGGACAGCGTCTTACTGCGAGGCGACAACGCTACCACAGTACCACCACTGCGGATTGTACGCACATTCACTAAGCACTACAAATTGGACATTGGCTCTAGAGCCAGAGCAAGATTTGCCAGAACCATCCTCCATGGGTTTGTGGAAACCGTTCCTGGTCCTCCACCCCTCTCTTAGGACAGGAACTTTTGCACTCTCCCTGATATTATGGATACAGCAGCATATGAATAGAAGTATGTAGTACTGTTGTGCAAGAACTTACCATAAAACTTTAGATGTCCCTTTCTTCTATATGCTGATATACAGTATCCCACCCAGCCTTTCCCCTGAACTTGCCTGAGCCGCCGATTCTGGCGGCATTCAGCTCTGAAGTGGTTACGTGCTGATGTCCGCTTTATACTAGACATCCATTTACGACAGCCGCCCTCGAGGAGAGATGCAGGAAATCACACGCACCCTAGCAGTAGCATTTAACTTTTGTATAATGGCCGGATGTACGAGAGTTCAGCAGAGGCAGACTCCCTGAAGTTATGGATACAGCAGCATATAGAAGAGAAGGACATCTGAAGTTATGGTAAGTTCTTACACAACACTCTCTCTCACATCTGTAAAGTTAAGTGTTTTTTTCCTCCATAGTAAATGCTTTCAGTAGGAGGCAAGAATTGTACAGGTGCAAACCATCAACCATAGGAGCTCTAAAAGTACAGTTGTGTACACTTACCATAAATGTAGATGTTAGAGTGTATTCACTGTTGCAGTCATTACATTTGGGTAATCTGCTGGCAGGTTGCCCTCAGTTGACCTGAATTCCAAAGTCTTGGGTCCTGCGTCGGTCGAGGTCTTCTCTTCCATGACGTCAGGGGTATAAGACGTGCAGCAGACGCCATTTTCTTTAGTTTTTCTTGCCCCAGATGTCAGGTGCCCTCAAAAAGGTAGCAAAATTATGTATATATAAATACATGCATCAATATAAACTTTACCTTCATCTACAAGCAAATACACCACATAGGCTGTAGAAGATAGAGAAGGAAAGAAACTCCAGACCGAAAGGTGGATGACGGGAGGGTAACCTGGACTGCAACAAACATCTAAATTTATGGTAAGTGTACACAACTGTACTATGTTCTTCGTGTTTCACTGTTGCAGTGATTACATTTGGGTAGAATCCCAAAGCTATGGTTGGGTGGCTGGAGCTAAACAGCATTAAATGTGGCTATAAGGCCCTGCAGAACTGCAGTGGCAAAGTCTGCCCTGGACTTAGAGTAGAGAGGCAAATGATAATGCTTTGTAAAGGTGTGAATTGAACTCCAAGTAGCAGCCTCTAGAATGTCTTTGGTTGGTACTCCTCTGAGAAAGGCTGCTGAAGTAGCTGCAGCTCTGGTGGAATGAGACCTAATGCTCTTGGGCACAAGTTTACCATGGTGCAAGTAGCAGAAACTAATGCAGTGGCTTATCCACTTTGATATAGTCTGCTTTGAAATAGCCTTTCCTTCTGATCCTGCAGCATATGCCACTAGTAATTGCTCAGTTTTTCTTTGAGTTTTAGTCCTGCTCAAGTAGAATCTGAGCTGTCTGTGCACGTCCAAGGAATGCAGAATTCTTTCCCCCTTGTTCTGCAGATTTGGATAAAAGGTTGGCAAATGAATAGACTGGTTAAAAGCCACACTGGAAACCACCTTAGGCATAAATGTAGGATTTGTCCTCAGAGACACCCTGCCTGGGTAAAATATGATAAAAGGCTCTACAGCCATGAGGGCCTGTAGCTCTGAAACTCTTCTTGCTGAAGTAATTGCTAGTAGCAGAGCTGTTTTCCATGATAAGAACTTTATATCAGTGGCAGCAGCTGGTTCAAATGGAGGCAGGGTGAGCTTTTCCAACACAACTGAGGTACCTGCAGGTACTGGTGATCTTCTAGGAGGCCTTAAATGTTTGGCTCCTCTAAGATACTACTTTAATAAAGGAGGAGAAAAAATAGGTGGCTCTGTATTGTAATGAGCCGAAATGGCAGAGGCATGAATTTTAATTTATGAAAAAAATAGGCCCTTGTCAAGCATCTCAGTTAAATATTGTAATATCTGAGGAATATTTGGTTTTGCTGCATCAGTTCCTTGTGCTTGATGCCAAGCACAGAATCTCTTCCATTTATCAGCATAAGATTTTCTAGTACTAGGCCTTCTGGCTTCCAAAATGACATCCATCACAGCTTTACTAAGAGGTGTTGCTTGTATAACTACATGATCAGCCATGCTGCCTAGTTCAGTGTCTGGAGTTGATTGTGCAGATCTGATTGTTTTGCTGTGACAGTAGTTGAGGTCTTTGAAGTAAGGTCCAAGCTGGGTATTGAGACAAGTTCCTTAGGACTGGGTACCAGTATTGGCGGGACCAGTCCAGGGCAATTAGTATCATCTTTGGTTTCGCTTGTCTGACTTTTAGGAGGACCTTGAGAAGAAGGGGCAGAGGAGGAAAGGCATAAACTGATAGGTTTTTCTAACTGAAGGATAGGGCGTCCACTTTCCATGCTTGTCTGTGATAAATCCTCATGCAGAATCTTTTCAATTGATAATTTTGAGGTGAGCAAATAAATCTATGTCTGGGCTCCCCCATTTCTTTATCATGCTGAAGACTTGTGGATCTAGTTTCCACTCGTGAGGATCCATAAGGTTTCTGCTTAAATCATCTGCCAGAGTATTTTGTTTTCCTGGCAGGAATTGAGCTTGAAGATATATTTGGTAAGGCAAAACTGTGTCCCACAGTGTCATGGCTAATCTGCAAAGGGGGTATACGAGTGCGTGGCCCCCTGCTTGTTTATATACCACATGACCGTGGTGTTGTCAGGCTTTAGCAGTAGTTGCCCTGGATGAAGTAAGTCCTTGAAGGCTGTCAGGACATTTTGAACAGCTAGCATCTCTTTCTGGTTGATATGTAGATGCATTTGTTTTTGGGTCCATATGCCCTGAATGATTCTTTCCGCCATGTGGGCCCCCCAGGCATAATCTGATGTGTCTGTTAAGGTTTGGCTGGCAGGGGGTAGAGTGAAGGCCCGTCCCATGTTTTGGTGACATGCCTTTGCCCACCATAGAAACACCTGTTGTGGGCAGGGAATAAGAGGAATCATTGTTTCCTGACTGACGGTG
Source organism: Protopterus annectens (assembly GCF_019279795.1). Taxonomy (NCBI): domain Eukaryota; kingdom Metazoa; phylum Chordata; order Ceratodontiformes; family Protopteridae; genus Protopterus; species Protopterus annectens. The sequence continues at coordinate 1,895,929,354 of NC_056732.1, read as the reverse complement.
TTGACTCCATAAACTTTTTAGGTACCATTGAAGTTTCCTCATATGCAGTCTTGTATATGGAATCAGTAGGATGCAGGATGCCATGAAGCTCAAAGCCTGCATAATTTGTCTTGCAGAAGACTGGGTTTTTGTTGCCATCAGTTTGAAGCAAGTATTCAGTTGCCTTTCCTTGTCTGGCGTGAGGTAATCCATCTGGGCAGTTGTATCTAAGCTGTTCTCTGCTTAAATATGAGACAGTCGTCCAAGTAAGGATATATTTGAATACTTCTCTGTCTGCAAAATGCAATTACTTTTTCCAGGCATTTTGTAAAGACCCTGGGCGCAGTAGATAAGCCAAAGGGCAGTGCAGAGAATTGGTAATGCATTAAGCCAGCCTTGAATCTGAGGTATCTTCTGCACAATTGTCTTATTGGGACATGCAGGTATGCCTCTTTTAGGTCTAATGTCACCAGCCAAGCATTCTTGCCCAGCATGGGCAAAAGCTGCTGCAAAGTCAGCATTTTGAATTTTGGAATGTCCATGTATGTGTTCAAAATCGATAAATCCAGTATTGGCCGCCAGGTCTGGTCCTTTCTGGGTACCAAGAACAGTCGAGTAAAAACCTTGTCCTTTTTCCTGTTCTGGTACTGGCTGAATGGCCCCCATATCCATGAGGGACGTAACCTGTTTCTGCGCCTCTGCCCATTGATTTTTTGGCAGATCTGGCCAACCGTTTGCCATTGGCAAAGTATGGAAATGGAATCTGTATCCCTGTGATACTATGTTTAGCACCCACTTGTCCTGGGTTATTAACTGCCAATTTTGAGCAAAAAGTGCTAGTTTTCCCCCTAAGGGTGCTGCCAAAAGATAAGTGCTTGGTGTAGGTAGGGGAAGTCATTGGTACAGTTTTCTGTAGGTTTGTGCCTCATCTCCTCCAGTTTTGGAGGTAGAAGCGCTCCACTGCTTTGACCTGTATAAATCTTGCGTCTGGTATCTGGAACCCTTAGGGCATCTAGATTTGCCCCTTTGAGCTCGGTCTGACACAGGAAAGGACCAATTTTTTGTAGGCCAGTGTCTACTGAATCTTGGAGGCTGCGCTTGTAAGAAGTCTTTTACAGTTTGCATAGACTTGGCTTTGTCTTCCATTTTCTTTAAAACCTCTTCTGCCTTAATTCCAAACAGAGTATCATGCTGTAAAGGTGCATCTAACAATTTAGCTTTAACATGATCAGGCAAATTTTGTTCCTTTAGCCAGGCATGCCTCCTAATCACAGATCCAGTAACTGCGGCCCTGCAGGAGTCCTCTAAGGAATCAAAACCACATTGCAAAGTATGCTTTCCAACCTGTTCAGCTGCATGCAATAATTCCTGCATTTCTTTATTTTCTGCACATTCAGAAATCATCATTTTCTGTTTTAGCAATCCCATAACATGTTGTTGATACTTGAGCATATGAAATTGACAGTTTAAGGCCCTTATAGCCAAGGTAGCAGATGTATAAACCTTTTTTCCCCATCTATCCAGTGCTCTTGAATCTCTGCCAGAGGGGGCAGGGTTTTTTGCTGTTGAGGCCTTAACACCCTTTGGATCCTGTGAAATACTTTCAGGATCAGCAGCAGGGTTTCTAATTATGAATTTATGCGAGTCAGGGACCCTGTAATATCTGTCTGGCTTGCTGGGAGCCGAAGATAAGGAGTCTGGGGTCAAGCTTGACTCCGAAAACACATCATCCACAATGTCTAAAACAGGGGGTATGGCTAAAGGCCTGTGCTAAGGGAGAAGGAAATCCCTGAGCCTCTCTTGATTCTGAGAAATCTTGACTCTCCCAGTGAAAATGCTCCCTCAAAGTATGCAAGATTTCTCCAAATGAATAATCCTCCGGAGGTGATGCAGATGGTATAGACTCTTCTGCATCGGAATCCTCATAGGGAGGTATAGATAATCCTAGATCAGAAGAAATAGAAACCCTATCTGAAGATTCATAATCAGTGTCTTGCCTAGGCCTCTTATCTGGAGGGGGATGGGTACCCCTGATCAAGGTAATAAGGTCTTCAGCCATTTTGACCATCTGTTTTTTAGGCATAGAGGCCTGTGCACGTGGCTCATGCATCTTTTTTTAGTTTTAGAAGTTGCTTTTGTCTTAGGTTTTTACAGCTGTAGTCAGTCTGATATACAAATGTTGATGTCTGAATACACCCTCAAAAGCCAGTGCCTGCTCAGCGGCTCCGGACGCATCTGAGGGAGATGCATCCATCGGTCCGATACCTTGGAGTATACTGCGGCATGCCGGACTCCACATGGGTGTCGGTAGAAGCCTGCGACTCGAAAGTAGCGGGTATCAAGGGGCTGTGAAAGCGCCTCACTGAGTACCGGCGAACCGGCGACTGGCTTATGAGAAGCTTAGTCGTCGGTTTTAGATCTTAACTGCCTTTCTCTTTCCTTTGCTATCCGACATTTCTGGGTAGTTAAATCTGTTTCCAAAATACTTGGGAGTCAAAAATATACAGACGCTTAATAGTGTGTTGGTTAAATCTAACACAAAACCGACAGCCAGGCACGTTGTGATCAGGGCCTAGGCAAGGAATACAGTATAAATGGAAATCCTTATGAGGTATTTGCTTCCCACAAGTAATACAATTATTAACTTTTTCTGACATCGGTATGGAGCAAGAAAAAAGTTTCCCCAACAGAGTACTTAGCTTTAGTGAAGACTTCGGTTCTGAAACTCAAACTAGAATATTTCAGTAGTCGGCCGACCGGCACTTGCGAAATGTTTCTGCTTCGGGCACCGCACGGCAAGAAAGACTGAATAAAATGGCGTCGGCTGCATGTCTTATACCCCTGATGACCTGACGTCATGGAAGGAAGGGGAGACAGCGACCAACGCAGGACCCAAGACTTTGGAATTCAGGCCGACCTGCCAGCAGATTACCCAAATGTAATGACTGCAACAGTAAAACACTAAGAACATCAGTGTGTTCTCAAGTGAAATCTGCAAAGGTGTTTTTCATGCATTTTTAAAGCTACAATTTTTTTTTTTTTTATCTATTACCAACTGCCTTGGAGACTAGCAGTCTCGTACAAGCAATTCATCATGAGAGGCCTGAGCACTGTCTGCTCACTTAAATGTACTTGCACAGTATAACTGCATTTAAGCATACACCGACAAGATATGCAGTAAAAAGTAATTACAATTTGAAACTGTGGGAAAAGAATACATTATAAAAGTAAATGCCTCCCCAGCAGCCTTAGTATTTTAATGCATTTAATAACAGTGCACAATTTAGTTTTCTTAATGGTAGCAAGTGCAGTTTGTCTTGGGACTAAATGTTAATGTTTACTGAAAGCATACAAGCTGTTTTTCACATATGAAAGGAGTCACTATCCAGTCAATGCTTAGTATATGTGTGTGCAACAACAAAGAAGCCACAAGTACAAATATCTGCACTGGAGACATTATTGAAGAACTCCAGTGGAATAACCTTTCATAGCTGCACTTCTTAACAGACAGTTGCCTAATAATTAACAATAATGCAGTTAGAATCTACATGGAACATCTGGTGGTTTCCAATCCTGCTCTCTCAGATCAAAGGAGGCTAATGTCAGTTCAATCTTCCTAAATTTATTCATCCGCTTAAGGAAAGAAACTCGGCTGACAGTGCATCGGAAGGGTATGAAGGGCTCTCTACACTTCATGAAGAAAACAAACACTGAACAAAATGACAATACTAAGAACAGTTTTGGAAGAAAGCATGGAGTGGCCCTACAGGGATACTTCAAGCCTTGTAAGAGACTAGCCATGGTTGTCCCAATATTAATGTCCTACAATTCAGAGATGCTACGGAAAAAAAAGTGAAAGCCTCCAAGAAGCAAGTTTTACAAGATAGTAACCTGAAACCCATCAAATGAGATGGTTTGACTAGGGAGCCGTGGAACTCAAACAATCTCCAAACTCTGGACCCTACCTAGTTCGGATTTGTAAAAGGCAGATCATGTCTCCTAAACTGGATTGACTTCTTTGAAGCAGTCACCAAAGCCATAGATGAGGGTAAAATGGTTCACACAGCTTGTCTAGATCTCGCCAAGGCTTTTGACACCATCCCCCACTCTGGAATTATAGATAAGCTCACTAAACTAGGTATAAATCCCTATGTCACAAGATGGGTTGCCAACTGGCTCACGGACAGAATTCACACTGTGAAAGTAGCGGATTCAAATCAGACTTCAGACCAGTGACAACTGGAGTAACACAGGGTTCAGTCCCGGGTCCTCTCCTGTTTGGTATCTACTTCTCTGAAGTGCAGGCTAACACAGAAGGTCTTTAGCTAACAAAGTTTGCAGATGACTGCAAACTAGGAGCCATAATCGAAACTCCTAACTATGTGGACAAACTACAAAAGGGCTTCACTGAGACAGATACCTGATGTCAAAGCCATGGCCTGAAGCTCAATGCCAAAAAGTGTATTGTCATCCTCTTTGGTAAAAACTCTGTACCCATGAACTACCACATAGCTGGTAGTCTACTTAATGCCGAAAATGTGATGAGACCTTGGAACACAGGTGGACAGTAGTCTCTCCTTTGATAATCACATCGCCACAGTGGTCAGGAAATCCTATGTGGCTCATCTCATCACAAAAGGATTCTCATCCAGAAAAAAAAGAGGTCATTGTTCCCCTCTACTCATCACTCATTAGATCCATTACAGAGTACAACGCCCCTTTTGGTATGTACCTCACAAGACCTCTACAACTGGAAAGACCACAGAAATACCTCACAAAGAGGATTACTGGCCTCAAACAGATGCCCTACGCAGACGGTCTCAAAAAACTACAGCTTTACTCCATCGCATATCGCCTACTCAGGGGCGATCTCTGCCTAACATACAAAGCTATGTCAAACCCACAGCTGTTGGACAAGCTCCACTTAAAGAAATCCCTCCGAGCTACACGCTCTAGGGACCTAAACCTTGTCACCACAATAAACAGAACATGCTGGAGGGATAGATTCCTGTCCCAGAGACTTCCCATACTCTGGAACAGACTACCTATCTATGTCAAACAGAGCTCCTCATTAGCACTCTTCAAGAAAAATCTTGATTGGATGGGAAATGGGAAATTCACCCCAGGGATCACTTCTGTGGCGCTGCTCGACAGGGGCACAGGAAAATAATTTTATTGGGTGGCGAAAGCCAGGGTACATTTTTTGGCTAGGCTTATATAGACCCTAAGGCCAATAGCCTAGTACCTACCTATGAACAAGGCAAGCCCATCACTCATGAATCATGGGATTCAGGTCCTACAGACAAAGACTTATAAAGGAGGACAGAGATGAAAAAAAAAGATTAAGTTGTCTGAGCAAAATATATCCAGCCAAAGAAGTCTACTACCCCAAACACAGCAATAATGAGCAGTAACTGGCAGCATATGCACCCTTAGTATAGAACAAAGGATGCAAAAAACACAGACATGCCTTGATGAGTCAGAAGTACTTATACAACGACTAAAGGGAAAGACTTTTATTTCCCTTCTCTGTCAAAACAGAGTTCACTTTCCTCTTGGCAGAGTAAATCCTTGTCAGAGAAAGGTTTCTAGCAGCTCTAAATCACCTCTGATGCCCCAGCCTAGACATGAAGCAGGAACAGAGCAAGGCCGTGAGATAAGCCAGTTGTTGCCTGCTCCAAGAAGGCCTTGAATACTGCTGGTATCGAAGAACTTGAAGCCTCTCCATTCCTGGCCATGAAAGAGAAAGATGAAGAGTTTTACTCCATCATGTAAGCTTGCAATCAGGCATGAAATTGTGAAAAGTAGTGGGAAAGCACCTCCTGGAACTGCTTATCTTGGGGTGCTATGATGAATTTGCCAGGTCTCCTTCAGAGTTGGTTCTACTGAATCCGGAGCTGACCAAGCATTTCGAGCCACCACTGCCATAAGTGGATCAAAAGGCAGAGAAACCCAGGAGGTGGAATGTCGGGAACCGAATGCATCCAGAAATACAGACTCATCCTCGGTAGGGGATTCCAGTTCCCCCTCTACTTAAGCATTTCTAGGATGTCTGAGAAGGAAACCTCTTCAGAGGGGGCTCTCTGGGACCCTTCCGATTCATCTAAGTCTGTATCAGAAGTCAAAGACTCAGGGGAGTCAATGTGCTTCCTCTTGCACTTCTTACTAGGTGGCTCCTCTGAATGATCAGGGGAGGCCTCGGAAGAAGAGGAAACACCCAATGGGGTGCCGGTTCCCTATGCTTGGGGTCTGGAGGAGGAGCAGAGATTGTCACAGGCACTACAGGGGACGGATAGTGGAGCTGACTCAGTGGCCAGCACACTCCTCATGACATTGAAGGCGTCCCCCTGCTACGATGCAGAGAAAGCTCCGGTTCCGAGGAAAATCGGAAACTTTCTCCGCACAGAGGGAGACTGCTCCAAGGCCGATGTAGTAGCCAAGCTCACCTGCGCCGAAGCTCGGAGAGGGAGAATGGGGGCGCCCCTGCTACGATGCAGAGAAAGCTCCGGTTCCAAAGAAATCGGAAACTTTCTCCGCACCGAATGAGACTGCTCCAAGGCCGATGTAGGAGCCAAGCTCACCTGCGCCGAAGCTCGGAGAGGGAGAACTGGGTCAGATGCCCCTCACCCCCTTGGAGCAGACTAGGGAGCCCCGGCGCCCAGATCCCTCAACGGAAGGCACCAGACGGGATCAGAGCCGACAGAACCGAAGGAGATAGTTATCAGAGCAGACAGTTCCACTACTCGAACCCCAACGAACTCCGGCTCCAAACTCATTGTAGTCGAAGGAGGAACATCGATACAAGTGGACGGAGCAGACACCTGTTGAGGAGGGCTGGACAAAATCTTGGCAGGTGCCTGCGACTTTAGCAACCTACTGACTACTCTCTCCACATCGTGATCCGACAGCCTAGAGGATAGAGAGGAGTAAGAGGATCTGTGACTGCGCTCGCTCTGAAGCAAGGGAGACCAAGGAGCCGAATGTACCAATTAAATGAAGGGGACCTCAGCCTTTTGTGGCTCCGCGAAGACTCCAAAGTTTCTGATGGAGCTGATGGGGAGACAGTCTTATCGGTGCCAGCCGGAAACGAAGTAGAAGGTAGAGTCTGAACCGAGGACGGCTCCGAACTTGCAGCAGACGGCTTGGTAGATTTTGGGGGATTTCACAGGCTGAGAGGTCTTGGCCGGTGAATCCTGGGGCTTTAAAAGACCCCTAAGAATAAGCTTAGTCTTACGCTTCTGCAGGACTCTTGGACTAAATGCATGGCAGATAGAACAAGAGTCCAGCAGGTGCACAGCGCCTAAACAATAGACTGAAGAAGTGTGCCCATCTGTCAGAGACATTTTCTGATAGCATGAGTCACACTTCTTGAATCCAGACACTTTGGATTCCTTTGACATCCTGAAAGAAGGAAACAACAAATACCACAACAGCTACAAAAACAAAATACAGTCTACACAAAAAACACATAGTACTACAAGACTATAGCTAAAGAATTTTTTTTTTTTTTTAATAGGAAAGCCTCTAACTTAAATGGCTAGCCTATGAAAGAAAGGTAGAAGGAAGCCTCTAACCTAAACGGCTAACCTGACAAGAAGAGGATGGGGGGGGGGGGACTCTAAGTTAAACGAGTTCTACAAGGAAAGGATGGGATACTACAATTAAACACTAGCTATTGCAAAAAAGAAGACTATCGTTAACAATAAAAACACTGAAAAAATATATAATTCTAGAGTAAGAAAGTTATAAGAAAACTTTATACAAGCCTGAACCAGAAAAACGACACCTCGCAGCTGAAGCGGCAAACGAGATCTGGGTAGCTATCGCTAGGCATCATGGGATAAGGGGTAGCCTCGAACCAGTAAACAGCTCTCGAGCTATAAAAGATGGCCGAGTCGGAAAGTACAGTTTTGTACCTACCATAAATGTAGATGTCCGATAGATATGCAACTGCAGTCATAACATATGGGTTGTCCTGCCTCAGGCAGCCCTCGGTCGGCCGGATTCCAAAGTCTGGGTCAGACGTCGGCTGATGTCGCATTTCTCTCCGACGTCAGAGTGGCTGGAGTATATAAGCATCAGCCGACGCCATTTTCTTCAGTGTTTCTTGCCCCAGATGCCAGGTGCCCTCCAAGGAAGGCTGTAATCAAATTGGAAGACAAAAACAGGATTCCAGACAAATAAGTAAGCAATAAACAGATACACCATAACAGATATCCCCAGCTAAGAGAAACAGGGATAGGAGTAGACCCAAGGCATAGAGGGGTATGGAGGGAGGGAAAATCCGACTGCAGTTGCATATCTATCGGACATCTACATTTATGGTAGGTACAAAACTGTACTATGTCCTTCAAGAATGCAACTGCAGTCATAACATATGGGTTGAATACCATAGCTTAGCTGGGGGAGGAGGAATGCTCTAGGAAAGAGATGGTGTGGCAATCAAACCCTGCAGGACTTCCGAAGCAAAGCCTGCTCTGGATCTGGAGTATAAAGGGAGATTGTAGTGTTTGGAGAATGTATGCACGGAGCTCCATGTAGCAGCTTCTAGAATGTCTTTTGTAGGCACCCCTTAAGAATGCTGTAGAGGTGGCTGTAGCTCTGGTGGAGTGTGGTCTGACATTGGCTGGAACATTCTTCCCATGGAAGGAATAACAAAATCTGATGCAATGTCCAATCCATTTTGAAATAGTCTGTTTGGAAATTGCTTTTCCTTGTACTCCAGGGGCGTAAGCTACAAAAGCTGATCAGACTTCCTGCTGGTCTTGGTTCTGTCCAGGTAGTAGCGAAGTTGTCTGTGAATGTCCAAGGTATGCAACAGTCTTTCCCCTTTGCTCTCAGGATTGGGGAAGAAAGTAGGCAGGTGAATAGCTTGATTTAAAGAAACCCTAGATACCACCTTTGGCATAAAAGTAGGGTTGGTTCTTAAGGAGACCCTGTCTCTGTGAAAGATTATGAACGGTGATATTGCCATTAGGGCCTGTAGTTCAAACCCTTCTTGCTGAGGTAATTGCCAACAGGAAAGCTGTCTTCCATGAGAGAAATTGTAAGTCCACTGAAGCTGCTGGCTCAAAGGGAGGTAGAGTCAGTTTTTCTAGGACAAAGTTGAGGTCCCAAGCTGGCACTGGAGCCTTTCTTGGTGGCTTAATGTTCTTGATTCCCCTGAGGAATTGCCTTAACAAAGGATGTGAAAACACAGGCGGATCAGTGTTATATCTAGCTGAAATAGCTGAAGCATGTATCTTTATGGAAGAATATGAGAGTCCATTCTGTAGCATATCTGCCAAATATTCCAGGATGAGTGGGATGTTCAATAATGATGCATCATGTCCCTTGCTGGTATTCCAAATGCTGAATCTCTTCCATTTTGCCAAGTAAACCTTTCTGGTGGATGGTCTTCGAGCTTCTGTTAATATCCGCTGAACTTCCTTGGAGAGAGAGAGAGAGAGAGAGATTGAGGTTATTCATGGGATCTCCCAGGCTGTTAGCTGCAGCGTCTGAAGGTTTGGATGCACTGTTTTGAAGTTGTGTTGAGTCAAAAGTAGGGGCCATTGGGGAAGGGCCCACTTTTTGTTGTGACATATGCTCCGTAGTAGTGGATACCAGTGTTGTCTTGGCCAGTCTGGAGCTATTAGGATCCCCTTGGGCCTCTCTGCTTCGATCTTTAGTAATACTGTGGTCATCAGTGGCAGAGGTGGGAATGCATAGATTTTTAGGAAGTTCCAGTTGAATGAAAGAGCATCTATTTTCCAAGCTTGTGGATGATATGTCCTTGAACAGAATCTTTGTAGATGATGGTTGAGGTGGGAGGCAAATAGGTCTACTTCTGGCCTGCCCCATGTCGGGGTGAGTTGTGTGAAGATTTTCGGATGCAACCTCCACTCGTGTGGATCTATGAAATTCCTGCTTAGGCTGTCCGCCAGCACATTGTCTTTGCCTGGAACAAACTGGGATTGCAACTGTATGTTTAGGCTCAGTGATTTTTCCCAAAGATTCATTGTCAGTCTGCAAAGGGGGTAAGAATGGGTGCCCCCTTGCTTGTTTATGTACCACATCACAGTGGTGTTGTCTGTCCGTATCAGTAGATGGCCTTGCTGAAGTTGTTGTCGAAGGCCTCGATGGCATGCATTACTGCCAGCATTTCCTTTTGGTTTATATGCAGATGTGTTTCCTTTGGAGACCATTGTCCTTGTATACATCTGCCCTCCATGTGTGCCCCCCATCCAAGGTCTGAGGCGTCTGTGGTCATGATCTGTGTTATCTGAGGTTTTTTGAATGACATACCTGTGTTTGCCTGGCTTACCGAGGCCCACCATAGGAATTCCTTTTGTAGGCATGGAATGAGCGGTATGGTTGTCTCTAGGTTGTTGCTGTGCTGAGACCATAGGCTTTTTAGGTACCATTGAAGCTTTCTCATGTGTAGTCTTGCTAATGGAACCAGGAGAATGCAGGATGCCATGTAACCCAGGGCCTGTAGGAATCTCCTTGCAGTCATCTGCATGAGTTTTGCCAAACCTTTGAAATGAGTTAACTTCTCTTGCTTGTCTTCTGTCAGGTAAGCCATTTGAGAGGCTGTGTCTAGATTGGCTCCTAAGAAGGTTATTTGCTGGGATGGCTGAAGTCTTGACTTTTGGAAGTTGACTGTGTATCCCAGAGCCTGTAGCAATTGTATGACATAGTTCAAGTTTTTTGTCAAAATCAATTTGTCGTCCGCTTGTATGAGGCAGTCGTCCAGGTACGGGTAAATTTGGATCCCCTGGAGCCTGCAATGAGCAATTACTGAAGCCAGGCATTTTGTGAATACTCTGGGCGCAGTAGATAAGCCAAATGGCAATGCTGAGAATTGATAATGCTCTGGCCCTGCAAGAAATCTGAGGTATCTTCTGCAGCTGTGTCTGATAGGGACATGCAGGTATGCCTCCTTGAGGTCCAGAGTAATCAGCCAAGACCCCTTGCCCAGCATGGGAAGGAGTTGCTGTACAGTCAGCATTTTGAACTTTGGTACTATGAGAAAAGTGTTTAATGCGGACAAATCCAGTATTGGTCTCCATTGAGTTTCTTTTCTTGGAACAAGGAACAGTCTTGAGTAAAACCCTGGCCTTGTTCTTGTTGTGGAACTCTTTCTATTGCTTTGATCTGAGCAAGCAGAGAAATTTGCTTGATAGCCTCTGCCCTCTGGTTTTGTGGTAGGTTTGGCATGCCTTGTTTTCTTGGTAAGGTATGAAAGTGGAACCTGTAACCTTGGTCTATAATGTCCAAAATCCATTTGTCCTTTGTCAATCTGTGCCAATTGTCTGAAAAGAGATAATTTTCCCAAGGGTGCTTCTATTTGCTCCTTGGTCAGCGGAAGTAGAGGAAAGTCATTGAGATTGTCCCTGTGGGGCAGGGGAGACCCCTGTGTCACTTCTTTGGTTTGCTGGTTGCCATTGTCGCCCCTGTAAGAACCTCTGTATTGTCCTCTTCCTCGCCATGCCTGTTTTACCCCTTTGAAATCTTTCAGGATTAGGAAAGGACCAGTTTTTAGAAGGCCAATTCCTGCTGTATCTGGGTGGCTGAACCTGGAGGAAATCTTTGACCGTCTGAACTGATTTTGCTTTTTCCTCGATGGACTTTAACACATCTTTAGCATTAGCACCAAAAAGCTTGTTCTTTTCCAAGGGTGCATCAAGGAGTTTTGCCTTAACATGATCTGGTAAAGGTTGTTCTTTTAACCATGCATGTCTACGAATGACCGCCCCTGTCATAGCTGCCCTACATGAAGCTTCCAATGCATCATATCCACACTGCAGAAAGTGATTGCTGACTTGCTGAGAATTATGTACAGCTTCCTGCAAAGACTTCCTGTCTAAAGGTTCAGGAGAGGCCAATGTTTTCTGTAAATCATCTAACAGGTAATCCTGATATTGAAACATATGAAAGAGGCAATTCAGAGCTCTCATAGATAAAGTAGTGGAGGTGTAGACCTTTTTACCCCATCTCTCTAATGACCTAGCTTCCCTGTTGGAAGGCAAAGGACTTTTGGAGGTGGATGCTGAAACCCCTTTAGGTCCCTGAGAAATAGTTTCTACATCAACAGCATGGGCCCTAAAGAAATGAGAATGTGTTTCTGGGACCCTATAATATCTGTCTGGCTTGGCTGGAGCAGGAGGAAGAGTATCCGGGGTAACACTGGAGTCAGAGTATAGGTCATCCAAAACATCAAGCACAGGAGGTATAGCCAGGGGCCTGTGTTGGGGATTTTTAAGGAAGGTTCGAAGGCGCTTTCTGGAATCAGAATATTCCTGGCCTTGCCACTTAAAATGTTCCCTCATGGTATACAGAACTTCCCCAAAAGAAATATCCTCAGGAGGGGAGGCCGAGAGGATGGAATCCTCTGCATCAGAGTCCTCATAGGTCTGGAAGGGCTCTTCCTGGCCATCGGAGTGAACAGAGTCCTCAGAATCTTCATCTGAAGGGATAGGGTCAGAAGGTTCAACCCGGGGCCTCTTATCAGAAGGAGGCTGAGATCCTCTCTCAGGATGGGCATGTGAACCTCTAATCATGGAAATTAAGTCTGCGGCCATAGTCATGATGTGTGCTTCAGGAGTAGGCTGACGTAAGGCTTTAGTAAGGTGCTTGGTCTTGCTGGCTGCCTTAGCACGTGTGTAGGCCTTAATAGACATGGCCATAGGAGGCCTAGCAGCTCCACGTGCAGGAGTGACCTTATCTACAGCAATGGTCTCGGGCATTTCCTCGGTTTCAGTATCCGGAGGAAAATCTATAACTGGCGTCGGTGTGGCCTCCGGTATCGGAGGTATCGGTAATGCGGTGTCTTCGGTTCGGAGCGGTGAAATAACCATCTCAGTGGGAACCGGAGCACTCACGGTAGGTTTTGGCATGGAGTCGGTGGAAGACGCGGGCCGAGGATGTCGGTCCCGGTCTTTTCATTTCTTAGGAGTCTGCGATGTCGGAAGTTCCGACTGCATTGTATAAGCAAATTTATCGCCGAAAAAGTCTTCAGCGAACTCCGCCCGGCACCTGAGAGTGCGCTTATTGAAGCGAGCAGAGGCGACACAGGCCGAGACGTCGTGGTCTGGGCCAAGGCAAGGAAGACAGTAAGAGTGGAAATCCTTAAGAGGTATTTGTTTACCACAAGGCAGACAATTGTTAACTTTTTCAGTAATTTCTGACATCGGCTGAGGCAAGAAAAAGGTCCCCAACGGGGTACTTAGCTTTTTTGATGACTTCGGATTCGAAGAATACAGGAGCTGACCGACCGGCACTTGCGAACTGCTTCTGCTTCGGGCACCGCGCGGCAAGAAAGACTGAAGAAAATGGCGTCGGCTGATGCTTATATACTCCAGCCGCTCCGACGGAGAGAAATGCGACATCAGCCGACGTCAGACCCAGACTTTGGAATCCGGCCGACCGAGGGCTGCCTGAGGCAGGACAACCCATATGTTATGACTGCAGTTGCATTCTTGAAGGACATCCAAGGATCAGCTCCGATCCCAACCAGCAAGAACGAAGGCGAGATAAACAACTTAACATCATACATTTCACCTGGTATATGAAGGCTTAAATGAGAAAAATCATTCTATGACAACTATCAGGTCTGCATCAAACAAAAGCGTGGCGCAGTGGTTAATGTTTCCACCTCACAGCAAGAGGTTCTCAGGTTCGATTCTCGGCTGGGGTGCCTTCTGTGCAGAGTCTACATGTCCTCCCTGCGTTCGCATGGATTTCCTCTGGGTACTCTGGTTTCCTGTCACATTACAAAGATATTCATCTGCAGCATTTCTCCTCGGGCCTGCGCTGAAAATAGGCTCTGTCCTAGTCAGACTTTCACGGTCAACAAATGTTAAATAAATAGCTCATACACCCTTATTTATGTATCACATAATGGAATGACTAACAGACTAAATCAAAAGTGGCTCCAGCAGCAGCTTCCCTTCCACAGTGCTCAACACCAGGACTGTTAAGTAGTTTCATATGGGTAATGTAGAGCCCACTCTCCAGAGAAGGCCACTTTCTCTGAACCATGGAAGAAATCTGATTACTTCCCCAAACCAGTTTAAGCACCCATCACCAGGCCCTGTAACAGGATGAAAAACACTCAACTTCAAGTTAATTGGGTCTGGCCACCACTGCAGGGTTCAGAAGTAGGGATCTAACACCAAACTGCAGCCATGATGATATGGAGGTGAACTATGCAACCATTGCCACCTGGGAGTCATTGATATAGCAGACAGTAGCAGCCATGAGTCCAAAAAATATTACAACCTCATCCAAACGGCTAAGGGCTGTACAACTGCATAAGTAAAATGTATCACAAACAACTTATGCACTTACCGTGATGCTAGATTCATGTTGTCCCCACCTGGTTATCAGATCGGACCGCAGTGCTTTTCAGAAGCTTTGGATCCAGGGTTCCGACTTCACCCCAACCCATAATTTCCTCTGTTTCCCAGAGTATTTTAGATCGAATTTCCTTGCTTATAAACATAACATTTACCTGATAATCAATATATACGACCAATCTAATATGGTGAACCAAAAAAAGATGTCAATAACATGAGGAACAGCAACAACCAGGCTGCCCAAGGACAAGGCCTCTGAGCAGGTCAAACCGCTAGACAGGAGCAAAAAAAGGACAATTTAGGCTGGAGGGCAGAGGGAGGGATGTTGAACCAGACAAAAAACAAAGATCATACAGATCTAGCCTTACAGTTAAGTACATAACTTTCACATCTAATGTTTTGTTTTCTTCTGATTCAACCTTTGAGACAGATTCACAAGCTACCAAGGACACCCGGATGGTATCAAAGAAGGATATTCCTGTAAATGGTGGATCCAAAGGGTATATGGGATCTGGACTATACATCCAGCTTGCAGTGAGACACAAAGGTACAAACAGTACACCAAGCAGCTGCAGTACAAGTCTCATCAACGGGAACCTTACCCATAAAGGTAGCAGCAGTTATCACCCTGACAGAAAGAGCCACTGGTTTGTTATGCAAGGCCAATCCCATGTTTCATACACACACATTATACAGTCAGAAAGCCACCCGAATAGAGTGACTTTTGATACTCCTTGCCAAATTTTAAGTTCAGAGGAAGAATGAAGAATCAGATTTCCTGACATTCTTAATCCTGTGTACATAAAACCTGAGTTGTCGAACATCTAGAAGTCCTTTGTTAGAATATTTTGGAAAGAATACTGGCAGATTGATGAACTTGAGAAGCTACTTGATGCAAGGACAAAACCTTGAACTATGTGAATTTCACTGACAACTTGAATTCATGTGTCATCCCATGAAGTCATTTCCTGTGTCAGTACTAGTGGACTCTTTGCAGGACTGACTGTAATCCATGACTGCGGGTCAAGGTGGAACAAGTCGTCCCAGAGCTGAACCAGTAGATCCCTGGTCAGTGCAGTGAGGAGCCAATCATCTGAATAGAATACCTAGAACCCCTGCAGTCTGAGATATATTGTTCCACTGCCATGCATTAGGTGAACACCCAGAGGACTGTGGTGACAGCAAAAGGCTGTGCCCTGAACTGAAAAGGACTGGCTCCCAGCCAGAAATGAAGAAACTTCCTGGAGTGCTTCACCAAAATTTTTTGTCCATTTCACAAATTGATTGAGGTGGCTTAGATCACCAGTTTTCTTCAAAACTAAAACTGAATAGATACTGATTCTGACTGATCTTGGGGGAGGCTATTGGAAGACTCTTAATATCTTTGTTGGTTTGTTTTAATTCTGCTGCTGCAAATTTCATCTGACTGTGTGATACTTTTCTGTCGACGGAAAACAAAGGGAACACAGACACTGGTGTTTATCTTCTGCACCCTAAGAAATCTTGTGCAATGGCCTGCCAGGCTCGAGTCTCCAGGGATAAGCTCCCCCAACTGCCTCCAGAGGGTGGCAGTTGGGCAACCATTCAGGAGCGCTGACAGAGTTTGTGTGAAAGGACCACAATACCAGATTTGACTCCAACTCTGCCTCTGAGGTGATGTCTGTTAACTCATTCCCCTCCCATGTAGCCCTGGATTTTTGCACGGAAAGTTCCAATGGGCGTATCCTAGGCTTCTTGATAGAATCAAATTATGTCCTCGCATTTCAAACAAATGTTCACATCTCTGGAATGACAAGGGTAACTAAAGAAGTGTAAATGTCAAACTTTTCAGCACAAACTATTTTTATGGTGGTAGTATTCTTTATGTTCTAGGTCTTAAACTGGATTTTATAAGTCACAGTAAACATAACACTTAAGTTTGTAATATTTTCTGAACTACTTACAATTATCAGCAACCACTTAAGTTACACACATAGAGTTAGCAGCATTTTGTTGTTCCAGCTGATAGCTCTGATATGAGCTTTGATATGAGGCTTTGCAGTTCTATCTGTGCTACTTGGCTGTAGAAATATTTAGAACAACATGAACAGCAATTAATCTCTTTACCTGTAAAAGACGGATGTAAACTATCAATACAGTTGTGTTTTCCACTGTGTAAGCTTTATGACAAAACTTTTTAATACTTTGTACGTAGCATGATTTTGGAATTACTGATGCAAATATAAATATGTAATACTTTATGCCTAGTGGCATCAGTAGGATGCAAATGAAGAGGTACCTGGAGGCATCACTTAAGAGAAAAAAGTTACTTTCACTTCTGCCCCGGAAGGGTCCGTCCGCAGAAGAGTCTTAGCCAAATCCCTGGGATTCCCCAAACTACAGCTTTTAATCTTCCTTTCGGCCAATGGGAAAGCTCCTTTGGAGAGGTACAAAAGCAGATTCCAACTATAGAGAAGCTCTTTCCTTCCTTCTCGCTCCTGGTGAGAGCTTTTCACCTTCGGTCCAAAGATAACTGAACCATTTAACTCAAGTGGCAGTTATTCTGCTCTTCAGTTATTCCCACCCACCCTCCCTGTTTTTGTTTTGGTGTTAATCTTGGTGGCCTTGAAACTGCCCGCCCCTCAGCCTGCCTCTGGGCCCATCTCATTTGCTCACTCAACTGAGTGCAGTGAGATCATATTCTGATTTCAGGCACTCCTACTGTGTACAAAGAGAGCATCTGGGAAACAGACAAAAAAAAAAAAATTAAGCTTATTTCCTGCCTTTCCTGTTAAGTGGTATAGACTAATTGCAGGCTTCTGAGCCCCCAGGCCCTTCTGTGTTTGAGGGAAGCCTTCTGGCTTTTTTTTTTTTTTTTTTATAACTAGCCAGTTTTCTAGTTTCAGCACTCAAATCTGTTTCTATGATCTCAGCACTTGTTCAGATAAAAAAAAAAAAAAAATTATCTGCTTTTACTGTACTTGTGTTTCTACCTACTTCATTTTACTTTTGCATCATCTTAAAAATACTCAATTGTATTTATTACTGCTTGGTGTAACTCATTCTAAGCCTTTTGGTTTAAACACTTGGGCTTCGGACCAGTTGTTTTGCACTGAGAGGGTTTGTGGTCTGCACTGTTGTGGCAGAACAGGTAGCTTACATCCTTCTAGGTTGGGAACTGCTGATTGAGGGCTCAGTGTCTGTTATTTTAAAAGTGTATTAATTCTGGTTTAAGCACTTGGGCTTTCAGGCCAGTTATTTTACATTAAGAGGGTTCGTGGTCTGCACTCTTGTGGGAGGAGAGGCTGGACTCTGCCCTTCTGAGCTGGGAATTTCTGGTTAAAGGCTTATAGTGCATGCATATCTGAACTGCTTCTTACCAAAGTTGGTGCGCCTTGTTTGCTGTGGCATAGACTGGATTCGGGCCTGCTGGATCTAGCTTTGTTTGTGTAACTTGAGCACTAATCCAGACATTCTCTAAAGTATTCAATTGTATTTATTACTGCTTGGTTGTAACTTGATTAAAGTGTAGCTATCATTCTAAGTCTTTTGGATTAAGCACTTGGGCTTCAGACCAGTTGTTTTACATTAGGAAGGTTTGTGGCAAGCACTGTGGTGGCAGGACAGATAGCTTTCATCCTTCAAGTTGGGAACTGCTGATTGAGAGCCCAGTGTCCAAGGGTATTAGTTTTGGTTTAGGCACTTGGGCTTCAGGCCAGTTATTTTACATTAAGAAGGTTCGTGGGTCTGCACTCTTGTGGGAGAAGAGGCTGGACTCTGCCCTTCTGAGCTGGGAATTTCTGGTTAAAGGTTTATAGTGCCTGAATATTTGAACTGTATCTTACTGAAATTGGTACACCTTGTTTGCTCTAGCATAGACTAGATCCAGGCCTGCTGAATCTAGCTTTGTTTATATGCTTGTTGCTTGTTATTTCCCTGGAAGCTAATTCCACCTAATACGGCTTCTCAGCTTCTGTGGATCACTAGTGATATCTGCATTGCTTACTGTACTAGTTCCTTGTTTCACTTGAAAGAAAGTTACTGTTTGTCGTTTTTGCATTTAGTTACTTGTAACACATTGCACTCAAGTTACCTGGCACTTGCTCACTAAAGCAATTATATAAGTCAGCACTAAAAATTAAAAGCACTACACCCTCACTCCCCACTGGCCCTTGTTTTCAATTAAGGAATTCCCAATATTATTCTAGCATGTCCAAAGGTCAGTTGTCAATCTCCCCTCCGTTCCAGCTGGTGAACCTGGGAATCTTGAGGCAATGTTATAACTGCCTCATGTACACAGACAACCCTCTCCTCCTCCCACATAACACAAATACTTGAGAGAGATGCAGCTATTTAGCCAAACTGGAGGCTGAGCTCTCTCAACTCAGGACTGGCAAGACCAGACAGGAGGAGAAGGCAACTACACACACCACAAAACCAGCCTCACATAATGCTACCACACCACTGAATCAAACACAAACACACAAAGACATACTCGGAGGCTCTGAGAAAAATTTACCTAAACAGCAGAGGCCTCCAAAGCAGACACCCAAACAACTGCTACCTCAAGACACCCCACAAGCAACACATAAACCACAAAAGCAGTGTGCAAAGCAGTCACAGCCCTTAAGGCCAAATACAACACCAAACATACTTGTCATAGGTGACTCCATAGTCAGACACACTGACGTCCCACTCACCAGGCTGAACAAGGAGAGGGTCACAGTAAGCTGCCTATCGGGCGCTAGAATCCGCCACATAACACAAGCACTCTGGTCACTCCACGGCAAGTACAAATATGACACAGTCATTGTCCATGCTGGTGTGAACGACCTGAGACGCACCTCCCTGGACTACATGAAAAGAGACAGAGGAGCTCTCTGATTATGTAGCCCAGGCAGGTATGACCCTGACCCTGAGCAGTATCCTTCCTTCACCAAGAATGATGCCACAATATAGAGACAAGATGATCAGCTTTAACAATTGGCTTAATGTCTGGTGTCATTCAAAGGGGATCCAGTGTCTGTCTGCCTGGGATGACATGCTTGACAAGCCACGCTGCTTCGCAAGGGACGGCTTGCACCTGTCACACCTGGGTATTCTGATATTGGCTAAGGCTCTTGCCACCACAATAGTGCCTTTTTTAGGCAAGGCTCAAATTATAAACCTACCACCCTAGAAAACAAAAATGGGAAGAAACTGAGGGTAATGCTGCTCAATGCCAGAAGTCTAAATCTCAAAATGCACGCACTCGAGGCCCTTCTCAGTATGGAAAACATCGATGTCTGTGCTGTAACTGAAACCTGGTTCAAGGCTCCTGAGAGCACCCCGGCACTATTAGGTTTTACCTCATATCATGCGTTCCGGCCCCAAAACCCGGACCACACCACAAAAGGAGGGGGTGTATCCATATTCATGAAGGATACCCACACCTCCAGGTTGGTGGCAACGCACGAAGTTTCGGAAACCATCCACGTGCAACTAACCATAGGCAAAACTGCTCTACAAATTGTAGCATGCTACAGGCCACCCTCTCAAACTCAGGAACCCCACACAGCCTTCCTGAAGACTATTGGGTGACTTCAACTACCCGAATATAGACTGGGAACATTACTCAAGCCCTAACTTTCTAGCCCAACGGTTCCTGAAGTTCATAAATTCAAATGCCATGGAACAGCTAGTCACTGTTCCCACGAGAGGAGAAAATATACTAGATCTCATTACCACAAACATGGTGACAAAATGCTCCACACCGGAAGTATATCCCTCATTGGTGAGATCTGATCATAAACTAATCTCACTGGAAATCCACATCCTGCCCCCACCCCAAACAAAAAAGACCACAGTGAAGAACTTCTCTAAAGCAAACTTCACACTACTCAAGACTGGTGTGGTATCCTTCAAGGCCCCTGAGCCAGTGGAAACCACAACCCAAGCTGCGGAAGCCCTTACAAATGCCTTCTATGAACACCTCCAGGACTGCATGGATCAGGCAATCCCAAATAAAACCAAGACTCTTTCCACAAAGGGCAAACGTCCAGTCTGGTGGACCCCAGCCATTAACAAACTTTACAATAAGAGGAGAAAGCTATTACATGATAGAACAAAATCCATAAAAGAGAAGTCACCCCTGATCATTATTAGTAAAAATAATACGAGCACTCATAAAATCAACTAAGGCCAATTTTGAGAGCAAAATTGCCACGGAGTCAAAGGACAATCATAAGGCCTTTTTCAGCTATGTTAGGAACCTGGGTGGAAACTCCCAGATATGCTCAGAATTAGTCCAAAATGATACAAAAATCACTGAACCCACAGACATTGCCAACATACTGGCAGACAGGTTCAGTGCAAACTTCACCCCTCTCTCCCCCCCTAAAGGAGAGAGAACTATCCCAGCAGAATGTAGCCTCCCAGACATCTCAAATGCGCAGGTGAAAGCTGCTCTCTCTAAAGCTAAAAACACAGCATCAATGGGACCGGATGGTGTCCCCGGCTGTGTGCTACACGAGCTAAATGAGGAATTAAACCTGCACATAAGGCAGCTGTTTAATCTCAGCCTTACCACAGGATACATGCCCAAGGAGTGGCGTACGGCAACTGTGGTCCCACTCCACAAAGGCGGTGCCTCTACGGACCCAGGTAATTACCGCCCCATAAGCTTAACAAGTCTAGTCTGCAAAGCTATGGAGAGGATCATAATGGAGCTCATAAACAAAGATATAGGGGACTTGCAGACATTGGACCCGACCCACTTTGGCTTCGTCAAGGGCAGATCATGCCTTTTGAACTTGGTCGACTTCTTCGAAACAGTCACCAAGGCCATTGATGAGGAAAGGCAGTCCATACAGCCTACCTTGACCTTGCAAAGGCCTTCGACACAATAGCCCACTCGGGTATTGTAGAAAAACTTACCAGCTTAAATGTAAACCCATATGTCACAAGATGGGTTGCAAACTAGCTTAAGGACAGAACCCACAGGGTTAGAGTTGCTGGCGCTACGTCAGACTCCAAGCCGGTCACAAGCGGTGTCCCACAGGGCTCGGTCCTTGGCCCCCTATTGTTCGGCATCTACTTCTCAGAAGTACAGGCCAACATGGGAGGACTTTGGCTGACAAAGTTTGCAGACGACTGCAAACTGGGCGCCATAGTGGAAAGTGCATCGGACACGGATATCCTTCAGAAGGGACTCACGGAAACAGATAGCTGGTGCCAGAGCCATGGCCTGAAGTTAAACGCCAAAAAATGTATAGTCATACCCTTTGAGAAAAACAAGGTAACCCCAAGTTACCATATAGGCGGCAATCCACTAAGCACAGAAGAGGTCATCAGAGACCTGGGGACCCAGGCTGACAGTGGCCTTTCTTTTGACACTCACGTTGCTAAAGTGGTTAGAAAGACCTTCTACATTGCCCACCTGATCATGAAGGGATTTACATCCAGATCTAGTGAGGTCATTGTTCCCCTGTACTCTTCACTTATCAGACCAATGATAGAGTACAATGCCCCATTCGGGATGTATCGCACCCGACATCTGCAGCAATTGGAGAGACCCCAAAAGTTCCTCACCAAAAGGATAAAGGGACTCCAAAATCTGTCATATGCTGCCAGATTGAAGAAACTCCAGCTCTATTCAGTTGCATACCGTCTGCTCAGAGGTGACATGTGCCTGACATACAAGGCCATGTCCAACCCGGAATTAATGGACATGCTCCACCTCAAAAAATCCAAATCCACCAAAACCACTAGAGCAAGCGACTTAAACCTTAGCACGGATATAAATAGGACGTGCTGGAGGGATAGATTTATCACTCAGAGACTCCCTATGCTGTGGAATAAAATCCCGGTCCATGTGAGGCAGAGCACCTCGCTGGCTCTGTTCAAGAGAAATCTTGACCTGTGGATGGGAGATCGTAGGTTTATCCTGGGAATCATCTCTGTGTCACTGCTGGACAGAGGCACAACAAACTAATGGGCACAGTATTTTTTCATATAAGAGGTGGCGTAAGCCACAAAAATTTGGGCTAGGCTTATAAATGCCTTAGGGCAGATAGCCTAGTATAAACCTATGGAACCTATCAAAAGAGGCATTGATGAAGATGTCTAGAAGGCTTCCACAGAATCATACTGGCGCTTCCAGGCATATCAGTGTATAACGATGCTAGTGCCTGCCACCCTGGCCATACTATCAGCTGCACTGGAAAGTAGTTTCACAAATGTGTTCGACATAGATTGAAAAGTACACAACTGTGAAATTTCTGGATGTCAGCAAGCAGGGTACTTGAGGGAGACTTGGTCAATTACTTAGTCAAGTCCCTCTGAAAACATGTCATATGGCAAGATAATTCAGCACTCAGAGTGCAAAACTTGCTAAAGCTTATGTCAGTTTCTCATATCTATCCAAAGCTCTAGACTCTCTTTTAGAGGGATGGAAAGACTTGTTTTCCTCAGACAGCTTCAATTTTTTTTGTGGCTGCCAAACTATGCCATCAACTGGTGGATGCTTGGTCCAGTGTGCTCTCACCCTAGGGGGGCCACTAACATCTTGTCTAGCTAGAGTGGTATCAGGTTCCTTAAAGTAAAGTCCCACTGCGCAACCAGGAATACAAGATAATCAGCGGGTGGTATTGCCACACTGATGGTAGTCCACTGAACACAGAAGGCGTTATAAGAGATCTGGGAAAACAGGTTGACCGCAACCTCTCATTTGATCACTATATTGCCACTGTGGTCATGCACATCTCATTACTGAGGGTTTTGCATCCAGGAAGAAAGATCATTGTCGCTCTCTACTCTTCCCTCATTAGCCCAATTATTGAGTGCAATGCCCCACTTGGCATGTGCCTCACCGGACACCTGCAGCAGCTGGAGAAGCCGCAGAGGTACCTCACGAGAAGGATCCTAGGCCTTAAACACTTGTCCTACATTGACAGACTCAAAAAATTCCAGCTATTCTCTGTCTCATGTCTCCTACTTAGAGGCGATCTCTGCTTGACTTACAGGGCCGTGTCTGACCCAGCTATGTTGGAGATGCTGCATCTGGAGAAGTCCCGGTCCCTCCGTACCGCATGCTCCAGAGACCTAGACCTCGTTACCACAGTTGACGGAACATGCTGGAGGGACGGGCTCATAGCCCAGGGACTGCCCATGCTGTGGAGCGGACTTCCCATACATGTCAGGCGGAGCACCTTGCTGACCATCTGAGAGAAATCTTGATGAATGGATGGGAGGCAGGAAATTCACCCCGGGGATGGCTCCAGTGGCTCTGCTCGACAGAGGCACTGGGAAATAAAGTCGGGTGGCACTTTGCCAGGGTAGTCCTATGGTTGGGCTTGTAGAGGCTCCACGGCCATTAGCCTAGTACACACCTATAAACCTATGGTACCACCCAAAAGGTGGAACAGCTAAACCCAAATGTCTTCAGGAGAAGAGTATGTCAGAATACCAACTCCCTCACTGCTTCATAAATTTAAGAATGCACCAACACTGACATCTTCTAGGGGAGATCATGGGACCCATACCTCTCAAAAGGTCTGCATCTTCAGTGGCCAAATCCAGTGAGGAGTCCATATGCCTTCTCTCCCAAGTCCATTTCTTCAGTACCTGCCCCATCAGGATTTCTGGTAAAGGTTCATAAAGTCTGCAAGGTCAGGTGACAAGCACCCGAGACGAAGTCTGACTGTCCCCATCAATCAGAATGAACAGAGTCTGATACAGGATCTACCAGCAGTCAGGACAGAGCACAGCTTGGCAGCAAAACCTCTTCTCTGTCTGGAAACCACCCTTTCAAATGTATCAAATGTCGAAGATGCAATCAAGAACAGAAGCAGCACTCTTTGGTTTGAAAAAGGGGCAGGAGGGATATCCTCATTTTCAACACACTCTGGGTTCAAGGCAGACAACAGCTCTAAGCTAGAGCAAAGAGGTGCTGAGGGGAAAAGATGGATCAGAAATCTTTGCAGTCAACCTGGTCCCCAGAGCCTGCAATCTGAGGATTTACCTCCAGGACACATCTTGATCACACAACACAGGAGACAAGAGAGTAAGAGAAACAGACATCTGTGCTCTGATGGAAAGGCTCGGATTCACATACTTTGCATTTGAAGGTCAGACTGGAATGGGAGAAACCAGTATAGAGGCAGATGGACTATACCTGGATTCCCTGAAGAGGTCGGTGCTAGGAGCAACCCCAGTTGGGATTTGCATGTGAAGTAATGTCCACATCATCCTGCTGATGTCAACTTCTGTAAGACTCCTAGAGGAACTGTAGGACTTTAAAGACAAAGCCACTGAAGGTGAGTGAGATGAACTCTTCCCCTGAAGAAAGGTGGAGTAGAGCCTGGACTCACTGGCTCTAGCAAAAAACGTGGACGAGGAGAGGAAGTGTTCTGGGATCAGATCTGAAGCATTTCTCGACTGAAGAGCTTGGGTACCTTTGCTACTGGGCTAAGGAGATCTGTTGGATCCACAGACAGTTTTCTAGACTTTTCTACTCTCTTTTCTGACTCCTCTTCTTTATCTCAAGATTTGTGTCTAAGACTTGGGCTCATCAAGCTTATTTCACTAGACAGAAGACTTATGAAAAAGGAGCTGAACCCCCAACTTGAGTGGAAAAAGGCCCTTTAGAACGAATTTGTCCCTACCTCCCTGAAGCACTCTAGGACCAAAAGAGACGCACTGTTCACAATCAGTGTTCAAGTATGCCACCCCCACACAGTAAACACACAAAGAATAGGGGTTTTGCTCTTGAATTTTGTGACCACGGGCTGAGCACTTTATCAGGTCAAAACTAACAGCAATATGAAAAAAAAAGTTATGTACTCTACATCTGTGTTGTCCATTTTCATTCTTCCTCAACTAATGGGTCTCAACTCCAACTTGGCTGCTTTTTCCAGGTCCTCGGATCCAACTCCTGAGCTCCTCCCTTTACCCACAATGCCCCACTAATCTAACATACCTCAGACCAAGTTTGCTGTCCCCAAGTAAACCATGGTTAATACTATAAGAAATTTAAAAAGTTAGAGAAAACAGAGACAGAACTGGAGCTCATGTTGCGAATCTGTTCCTTATTTATTATCACTTAGGTCACTCCAGGAGCAAAGGGAAGGGGGTTAGGAGGGTGGGAAGCTGAGGAAGAATGAAAACTGACAACACAGATGTCTCATAAAAAGAAGTTATGTACTCACCATAACTTTCCATCTGAGTAGTTATACTTCATTTTCTGCAACCTGTGGGTATACGGATCCGTATCGGATCCAAGCTGGCAACTTTTTTTTTTTCTAGCATCTGCTCCAAGCTCTGACCCTTACTCATAATGCCCTACCATCTCCTATCTTCCCTCAGTGTCACCTTTATGGCCTACTCCGTTTGCAGGAAGCACAAGTCTGAAGTACAGCATCTTTACTGCAACTTAAAGGCTTTTTGTATATCGGCCAGATGTCAGGCTGCCCTTGGCAGGGAATCCCAATTGTAAAGAATACTGCAGCAGTGAAAAGGAGGACAGAAAATCTTTTCATTTGGACAAATAAGACTTTATGGTAGTGGGTTTCCTGGCCTCCAGCAAGACCCAAAGCACGTCCTCAAAATACAGGTGCCTAAAGGATTAAAATCCTATCACCCACAATGTCAGTTAAAGAGTGCAAAGGTGGAGATGATGAGAGACCCCTTCTCTTGTGGGAGTAGGTCCACCCTGTGAGGTAACAGGTGAGGACTGCCCTTGACTAAATGCATAAGAGAACCCATGCTGTCTGGGCCAAATGGGAGTCACCAACAAGATTTTTGGAGCATCCTGTACTATCTTGAACAGGGCCCATGGCATGAGAGGAAGTGGAAGAAAGGCATAAAGAAACATCCCTTTCCAAGAAGGAAAGAGATGGCATCAACTTTCCAGGCCGGAGGACATGGGACAATGGTGCAAAACAGAGCAAGTTGACTGTTCAGAGTGGGGGCAAAAAGATCTACTTGATGAGTACCCCACTGGTGGACAATGTCCAGAAACTCATCTCTGTGGAGCATCCACTAATGAGTCTGTATCACGGACCTGCTCAAAGAATCTACCATAACTTTCTGATCTAAGGGAATGTAAGCTGCCTGAAGGGTTACCAGATACTGGACAGCAAGAGCTAGTCTGCACAACAGATCTTTAAGTCTGTCTTAGCTGAAGGTTCAAATGAGGGCTTGGGTCAAATCTTGAAGCAGGGCAGTTAAATCTCAAAGAGGAGCCGGATCCTTTACTGGGGGCCTAAGCAAGAAGGTGCCTTTCAAAAAAGCCTTGCCTAATCTAAAAGATGCCAAGGAGGAATTATTTTCACCGTAATGGAAATCTGAAATGGCAGCCAACAACATCTTAATAGTCAACAGACTAGCCCCCTCACTGAAA
This sequence comes from Protopterus annectens, assembly GCF_019279795.1. Taxonomy (NCBI): domain Eukaryota; kingdom Metazoa; phylum Chordata; order Ceratodontiformes; family Protopteridae; genus Protopterus; species Protopterus annectens. Next base: position 1,895,902,678 of record NC_056732.1, on the reverse strand, counting down.
ACTGAATCTAAAACTTCAAGTACAGCTAGTATAGGAGCAGAAAAAAAAGGTCCAAATCTCTTTAGAGCCCAGAATCCAATTCTCTTCTATCTACTTTTGTAAATTTTCCAAGTAGAAGCCTTTTGAGAAGACAAAATGCATCAGACTAGTGAGGAAAGCCTGGGCTGTCTAGCCATGGATGCCAAAGATGAGGCCACAGGAAGGGAAACCAAATTTGGTGTGGCCAAAAACGTACAATAAGGATAACCTTGCTCTTCAATCGGTATGCTTTCTGTATGAATTTGGTGATTAGAGGTAATGGAGGATAAGCATAAAGGAGAACAGAGGGCCGGTTGTGAACTACAGCATCTCTCAGTGACTTCCTCAAACGGGGAAAATCAGGGTGAAGAACTTGCTGCAGTTGTTTTGAAGGGACAAGCAAAAAGGACGCACCATGACTGGTCCCACTGATGGAAAATTCTCTCTGCCACTTTGACAATGAAAGATCACTCATGAGGCATTATAACTAACCTGGTTAGTTTGTCTGCAATCGCGCTGGCCTTCCCTGGTATGTGCACTGCTATGAGAAAGTCGCCAGAAGGATTGCCCATTGCCACACTCTCATTGCTAGACATGGCAGATAAGACCTGGCTCTTCCTTGTTTGTTGACATACCAGACTACAGACATACTCTCTGTCTGAATCTCAATCATCCCGGATGGGACAGTCTTGAAAGGCTTGCAACACTAGGAGGACTGCTCATTTTCAGGACACTGACATGCACCTTTGCCTCTTCTGGGGACTACATACCTTGGACTGTCCCTCCCAAGTAATGCCCCTCCCCCCAGTTGGGAGGTGCCCATGGTCGCAATGGCCATGGGCAGGGGGAGAACAAAGGGACAGTCTTGAGAAACTTCACCCAAGTGAAGCCATCAAAAAAGATATTTTTTTGCAAATTGAGGATCCTGACTGGGTCGAGCTGCTGAAGAACAGACCACCGCATTGAGACAGTCCACTGCAGAATTTGCATATGAAACCTGGCTAAAGGAACGAGAGTGATTGCTACTGCCATGGATCCCAAGGCTTGTAAGAGGAGTCGTGCTGGAAGAACATTCATTTTGATGTGATTGGATGTGCTCTATAGATTTTCAAGACGCATACTATCTCCGTTTCGCAGCAGGGGCAAAATGGACTGAACTGTGACCATCCAGAACAGTGAATATTTCACAAACTGGTTTAATTTGCAGTGATCCAGAATGAGTCTCAAGTCCTCTGTCCTCTTAGGCAATAAAAAGAATCTTAAGTAGGTTCCAAATATTAACTGCTCGGGGAGGGGGGGGGGGCTTCTGGATGACATCAGGGATTCTTTTCATTTTGGAAGGGGGAAGTTAGGAAAATGGTATAAAATGACCTCCGGATACAATTCTCTGCACCCAGGAATCTTTTTTGATGGATGCCCAGGATTCGGGGTGCAGACAAGTGCCCTCTGACAGCCTCAAGAGACTAGCAGTCAGGTAACCTATCAGGAGTACTGGAGGGGTCTGTCTGAGAAATGGTCCCAAAAACCCTGGTTCTGTAGGCCCCTCTGACAAGGGAAGAACCATCTCAGTCTCAGAAAAGACCCTAGGGCTTGCAGAATCACATCTTTCTGCCTCCTCGCTGATTCTTGGAAAAGGGCCTAAGAGACATAGAAAAATGAATTCCAACAGCAAACATCTTCACATCTTGCTCACTTCTGGAGAGCATTTCCTTCACCTTTGGGCCAAACAAGGAAGTTCCACCAAAGGGAGCACTGATGAATTAACACTCAAAGGCCTCTACAAAATCGCACAGGCACATCCAGGCATTTCTCCTGATGGCTACACTCAAACCCACTGCCCATGATGTATCCTCTGCAGTGTGGGATATCTGCCTCACGGACACATTAGATGTGGACTGAAGGGTGGCCAATTATGAAAAGGATTTTCTTCCGAATCTCCACAGACATCGACCCAGAAAGAGATTTGGGCATCTCTCTTCAAACCTCTTTGCAACCTTGTGAACTGTGCCAGATAATTCAAAGACTGCAAAGCAAACATAAATGAAACATACCAAATCTGTCCAAGGCCCTAGACTCCTTGTTAGGGGGATGGATAGATCCGCTCTGCTCCAGAAGCTGTTTTTTTAGTGGCTGCTGCCACAGCTATGGCATATACTTGCTGCCACAACTATGGAATCTACTGGGACCCCATTGCTCCACTGTGTTCTGTCCTGGGGTCGGGGGATTTATTTTTTTTTTTAAATCTGGATGCTTGGGGATAGGGTCCAACGTATCCAGCTTCATCCATAAATGGCATGAGACAAGGTTCATTAGCTCATCAGCCAGGTTAGTCACACAAGATGTAGCCGGGCCAGACCTGAAAGCCTCCAGGAACACGGACTCCTCCTAAAATGAGATGTTGGATGACCAACCGCCCTTCTGTTTTAGAAGTTCTAGTATTTCTCCAAAGGAGACATCCTCAGGTGGAGGGGACCCTTCCCCTACATCGAAGTCCGTGTTCTCAGTAAGAGATTCCTAATGGAATCAAGTGTCTCCTTTTACACATTCGCTTCCAAGGGACCTTTCAGTGGTTGGTCTGTTGAGGTATCAGAAGTGTCAAGGGAGTCCAGACGGTTCAGACTGCAGATTTGAGCAGGTTGGCTGTCCCACTGGAAAAAAGTGACAGGTTCAGAACCAATACCCAAAGGTGATAAAGAAATAGGAACAGAGGGGGGCAAGGATGTACTCTCTATTGGCAAACAGCAGGCCCTCGCCACTATCTCAAAGGTAGAGGGCCAACGAAAGACTGAACCTGGCAGCACTGAAGCCAAAGTCCCTTGTGCCAACAAACCCTGAATCCCCCCCGGCCCTCCTCCCAAGGACAGAATCAGGTCCAAGCTATCCAGTGCCAAGAGTCAAGGATGGCTCAAATAATTTCGGAGTCCATCCTTGTCCCCCAGAGATGGTGACAACACTGCTTAAATTCCTCTTGCTTTGTAAGAATCTGTGCCGGACAGCTCAGGGAAGTGGTACGAGTCGAACAGTGAACTGTCTTTGGAGCCAACAAGGACACCCCTACGGATGTCAGATCAAAGGGCTCCAATACCCACAGGACAGATAAGCGAAATTAAGTATGAATCTGTGGTGGGCAGGGTCAGTGGTCCAGTGGGAGACTCATACAAAATTATCCCCCTTTGGGTCTAAGCTCTTAGGTATGTCCTCATCATCCTACCCATCTCAGCTTCAGTCAAGTTACTGGAGAATCTAAGCAAAGAGCTGGTAGATGGGTGCCTAGAGTGCTTCTGTGGAGTCTCCTGACCGGTTCAGCGCAAACTCCCCCCCCACCACCACCACCAAAAGGGCAAATATCTATCCCAGCAGAGTGCTGCCCTCCTGACATCTCAGATGCTCAGGTAAGAGCCGCCCTCTCCAAAGCAAAAAACACAGCATCAATGGGACCAGATGGTGTCCCAGGCTGCGTCCTACATGAACTCTACGAAGAGCTAAACCCAAACATAAAACTACTGTTCAATCTCAGCCTTACTACAGGATATGTACCCAAAGAGTGGCGTACAGCAACAGTGGTCCCTCTCCAGAAAGGTGGTGCCTCAACGGATCCTGGAAACTATCGCCCCATAAGCCTGACTAGCTTGGTCTGCAAAGCTATGGAAGGATCATCATGGACCTCAAAGATATTGGGGACCTACAGACACTGGATCCTACCCAGTTCGGCTTTGTTAAGGGCATTTCCTGCCTCTTAAACCTGGTCGACTTCTTTGAAACAGTCACCAAGGCAATTAATTGACGAAGGGAAGGTGGTCCACACAGCCTACCTGGACCTCGCAAAAGCCTTCGGGCATTATAGATAAGCTCACCAGCTTAAATGTAAACCCCTATGTCACTAGATGGGTTGCAAACTGGCTCAAGGACAGAACCCACATGGTTAGAATTGCTGGAGCCATGTCAGACTCCAAACCAGTTACAAGTGGCGTCCCACAAGGCTCAGTCCTGGGACCTCTCTTGTTCGGTATACATTTCTCGGAGGTACAGACCAACACAGAAGGACTGTGGCTGACCAAGTTCGCAGATGACTGCAAACTGGGCGCCATAATAGACTCTCCAGCCGACACAAGCATCCTCCAAAAGGGCCTCATAGAAACAGACAACTGGTGCCAGAGCCATGGCCTCAAGCTAAACGCCAAAAAGTGTATAGTCATCCCCTTTGGCAAAAACAAAGTGCCCACAAATTACCACATAGGTGGTAATAAATTAAGTACAGAAGTAGTAATTGGGGACCTGGGGACCCAAGTTGATAGCAATCTCTCATTTGACAACCACGTGGCCAAAGTGGTTAGAAAAACATTTTATATAGCCCACCTAATCATGAAGGGATTCACATCTAGATCAGGGGAGGTCATCGTGCCTCTTTACTCATCCCTCATCAGGCCCATAATTGAGTACAATGCCCCTTTTGGGATGTACCTTACCAGACACCTGTAGCAACTGGAAAGACCCCAAAAGTACCTCACCAAGAGGATCAAAGGGCTCAAACAGATGCCATATGCTGCCCAAAGAAACTCCAGCTCTACTCAGTGGCATACCGCCTGCTCAGAGGCGATCTGTGCCTGACGTATAAAGCCATGTCCAACCCGGAATTAATGGACATACTGCACCTCAGAAAATCCAAATCCCATCGAGCTACGTGCTAGAGAGACTTGAACCTCAGCACTGAAATAAATAGGACATGCTGGAGGGACAGATTCATAACCCAGAGGCTCCCTTCACTCTGGAATAAAATCCCAGTCCAGGTTAGGCAGAGTCCCTCATTGACTCTCTTCAAGAGGAATCTTGATGAGTGGATGGGAGATCGTAGGTTTACCCCGGGGTATTACTTCTGTGTCACTGTTAGACAGAGGCACAGTATACTAACCTCGAAAAAGGGCATAGCAAAATTAATTTAAAATGGGTGGCGAAAGCCAAACATACTCTGGCTAGGCTTATAAATGCCCTAGGGCAGATCGCCTAGTATGAACCTATGAACCTAATAGGTACCAATTCTGGTGACCAACAGGGTAACAGGAACCAAGCCCATCCCCCAAGAGGCACTTCTCTGCTTAGCAACAGAGCAGTACACATTGGAAAGGACTCCAAATGGAGAGATGATAAAATCGCCAAAAGGAGAGAAGTATTGCTGAAACTGAATTCGTCCTCAAGTCTTGGTGAGTACCTTTATGAGGTGGACCCTGTTTTTCACAATATCTCACCAAGATGACACTGATATACAGAGTGTATTTTGTATAGCATTTACCCTTGACAGAAGCAGGTTAAAAATAAAGAAAATAGCTGAGTGTGTGCACAAGTCCCAGGATTTAACAAAAAAAAAAAAAAAAAAAAAAAGTGTCCACTCCTGGTAGGCGCACTGATGCCAGTACTGGAAAAAATGCCAGTGTAGAATCCTCAACACACAAATCTTCTTACAAGAGAGCTAGGCCAGGCCAAGGGGGAGGATGCCCCCCCCCCCCATTGTAGAAGGAAGCATCAGTCCACAAAAAATCAATTAGTAGGCCAAACAGAGCCATACAGATGATATGGTGAACTATTGAGAATAAGAAGGAAATTATGTATTGCTATTATTATGCAAGAAGCCCAGAATTTCTAGACTATAAGATATACAAAAAGACTGGGAAAGAAAAATACTTACAAGAAAAACTCAGACGTGTCAAATAAAAAAGTTGTGTTCATTAATATAACAGATCCACGAAAAACAATATACAGACCAAGAAACCCTGTGCCGTTTGAAAAAAGAAACTACTTAGGAAGTGGGAAAATTTTAAGAACAAGATTTAGATTATGTTTGAAGGGTATAAAAAAAATATGGACATGGAAAAAAGAGATCTGATATGGTGCAATATTTATGCAAAGCCAAATTAATCAACACAAAAAAGGCAGCCCCAAAGATATTAAAAGAGAAATAGAGGCAAAGGCATCCAGATATGGAAAATTTCACAATAAATAAGATCACAAAGCAGAAATGTAGAACAGAAGAATAAACAGAAGCTGAAGTTCTGGAATATTTGCGAAGTGAAGGATTCAGTGTAGAAAGTCTTAACACAAGTCATCACAGCATGATGGAACAACTAGTCCCCAAAGTAAGGAGAAACAAGAGGAGCAGGAGACATCTGAAGAAGATATGAACTTGGGGAAAGACAGACATTTAATATGGTACAATATTTATGCAAAAGAAAAGAACAAAACTAATCAATGCAAACAGAGCAGCACCAAAGATATTTGAAGAGAAATACAATGGGGGGGGGGGAGGAGAGATTCAGCTATGGAAAATTTTACAATACAAAAAATAAGAACACAAAGAGGAAATGTAGGAAAGAGGATTAGCAACGGACATGACAAAAATAGAAACGGAGGTTATGGCATACCTGCAGAGTAAAGGATTTTTTGCAGAAAATTTAACTCAGATAGCAACACAACAGGATAGAGCAACAGATGCCCAAATTAAGGGGAAACCAGTGGAGCAGGAAGCATCTAATGAGTTGACATATAAAAGATACTTTGGAGCCATAGGAAGCAAGTAGAAAGATTCAGTTGGAGCTATGCAGCAAAGGAAAAAACAAGAAACTGTGGCAACTCTGACGCAGTCAATGTCATGGAGTGATAGGCCAGTGAGTTCCCATATGAAGGAGCAATGGATGACAGGGTGAAACTGAAGAGAACATGGCACAGGAAGAAGCTCTGGAACTTTCTATAGAATGTCCGCAGGAAATGTCAAACAAAGAATGTGCCCTCAGTTTAGAAGAAAACTATCCAAGACAAGGGTTGCTTGATTTAATACAGACGGATAGACATATTAAGATCAATGAAAGAAAGAATGCAGAAGGTGAATAAAACCTAAAAAGTCAGAAGCTTGATAAAACAAATGAACACAGTAATTAGGATTGTCCATTCATGCGATATAAGAGACGCAAATAGGATACATCATCTGTTATTAATTTTGCTGCACAGTAAAGTTCTTCCACAAGAACACAGCGTAGTAAGGGAAGGACGGGGGGAAAAAATCGAATGCCATCATGGAAGTATCGAATAGAAAACTATAAAGCAAATAAGACAAAGAAGCGTCACTGTTATAAGATTATAGAAGAGGAAACACAGCAACAAAAATACTCAAAGACAGAAGTGATAAAAGCAATGCGCACTACTATAACGGATCAGGATTCATCACGCACTGTCACAAATAGACTAAAAATATCAGCACAAGCAGATAAACAGATAAATATAAAGGAAAAGTACAAAATAAGCAATTTACTGATGATCCATAAAAGTTTATAGAGAATTGGGAAACAAGGTAAAAGGAATTGAAAGACCACCAAAACAAAGAAGAAACAGATACATTTTAAGTATTTATACAGATCCAGTGGAACATAAAAATGCTAAATGGATACAAGTAGTAAAAGAATTAGAAGTTCAAATGTACAAGATATGAAATGGGATGAAGTAACGGCCAGAGAGAGATTGAAAAAAGATAAGAAAAGCCTCTAATTGGAAAACCCTAGGCTACCCAAGTTCGGGCTAAAAGTATTAACATCTCTGCATGAAGAAGATTTAGCCATGATTAAGAACTATCTACATGCACACCCCAAATGGACACTAACCTGGCTAACGGGAAAAACAATGCTCTTAAGACTGAATCTGCAAGATACCCTAAAAACTATAAACCAATAACTTGCCTTCCGACAATGTATAAACTATACACTCGAATTGATGATGACAGGATTTATAGCCATTTAGAAGAAAACTCAGTTATGACAATAGAACAAAAGGGTAATGAAAGAAAATTACATGGAACAAAGGACCATTTGTTGTTAAATAAAATCAAAGTGGAGAACTGTAAAAAGGGGAAGAATCTAAGTATGGCATAGACAGACTACAAAAAAGCATTTGACAGTAGCCCACATTTATGAATAAAAAAAAGTTATGTACTTACCATAATGTTCCATGTTAGTAGTCCATCTCACCCTTCATTCTTTACATATGGGATCGGAGCCGATTCTCTGCTCTGACTCTGCCTCTTTACAAGCTGTAAGACTTCTGGTTGGCTCGTGGCTATGTAGGTATCCCATGGTGCACCAATACAATTCCCAGATCTTGTTTGCTGCTGACTAGAAAAAAATAAACAGCCCACAGAAGAAGCCAATACTAAAAGGTCTCCATAAATAATGAAATTAGTATTTGTCTGTCTCCAGGAACTTCTAGGATGGGGCAGGAGGGTGGGTTCGAAAGAATGAAGGGTGAGATGGACTATTAACTTCTTTATGTTAAGTAGTCCTATCTCACCTTCATTCTTTACATATGGGACAGCGTCCCTAGCACCGTATCCTTGGATGGCTCAAGAAAAAATACTCCCGAGTACCGTGGAACCAAAGGAGGCTCTACCCCTGGAGATTAAATCCAATTTGTAATGAGTAATAAAATGTGAGGGGTAGCCCACGTAGCAGCAGCTGCACAAATATTGTCAAGTGGAACCCTGGCTTGACAGGCTGCAGAAGTAGATTGAGATCTGGTAGAATGAGCCTAGATTTTAAAGGGTAAACGTTTGTCCTCAGAACTGTAAGCATAAGCTATACAGCTAGAAATCCAGTTAGAGAGAGAGTCACTTTGGAAACTGGTAAGCCCAACCTGGATTCTGAGAAGGAAATGAAAAATTGATCCAATTTTCTAATGTCTTTAGTCCGCTGCAAATAAAAACGTAATTGTCTATGGACATCCCACTGATGAAACCTGTATTCAGCTGCACTGGAGTGATTCGGAAAGAAAACCAGAAGCTCTATGGACTGATTCAACGTGACCTGGGAACAGACCTTGGGGACAAAGGAAGGCTTAGTACGAAGGGACACCCTGTCTTTATGAAAAATCAGATAAGGCAGTTTAACAGACAAGGCTTGCAATTCTGACACTCGTCTGGAAGATGCGATAGCCACCAAAAACGCCTTCCAAACAAGAACTTCAAAGAGCATGAATGAGAAGGTTCAAAGGGCGGAGATGTTTTGAGAACACAAAGTTTAAATTCCATGAGGCCACAGGCTCCTGAACCGGAGGGTCTAAGCAAAATGGTACCTTTTAGGAAGGTTTTGCACAATTTATGAGACATCAAGTTGGAATCTAGAAACCCGAAGTGGAAATTTGAAATCGCTGCCAATTGGACTCCCATAGTGGCAGCCGCAGATCCTTGGTGAAATAGTTCAGAGAGAAAGTCTAAAACCATGGGAATGGAGGCAGTGAAGGGATCAACATCCATTTTCTCCAAACAAACAGCGAATCTTTTCCATTTACTGGAATACAGTTCCCTAGTTGAAAGTTTATGAGAAGTAAGGATAGGAGTCACGGAAGGCGAGAAATCGTGAAGCCTGACTAGGCATGGAACTGGAGCAGCCACGCTGTCAAATTGAGAGTGTGTAACGAGGTGTGAAGCAAACCTGACATGCAAGTCAACAGGTCTGGAATTGGGTCCAGAATCCAAGGATCATCCAGAAGAAGAGGCCCCAGGAAGGGGAATCAAACCTGACGAGGCCAGTAAAAAGCAATGAGGATCAACTTGCTTCCCAGCCCTTTCGCTTTCTGAATCACCTTGGGAATGACAGGAAAGGGAAAAAAAAGCATACAGGAGACCTAGGGGCCAATCGCGAACAAGTGCGTCTTTGGGTGACTCCCCCGGAGGGGGGATGAGAGAAAAGTAGTTGCTGCATTTGGCATTGATTAGACTGGCAAAGAGGTCACAGCAAGGCTGTAGCCACCTGCGGAAAATCTGTTCCATTGTTTCCAGTTTCAGAGACCACTAATGAGGCATCAGAATCACCTGGCTGAGCTTGTCAGCCAACACGTTGGTTGTCCCTGGAATGTGCGTCGCCACCAGAAAGCACTGGGAAGATATCGCCCATTCCCAAACTCGCATGGCCTCTCGACAGAGTGGGTAAGATCTGGTTCCAACCTGTTTGTTGATGCACCATACTACTGACATGTTGTCCGACTGCATTGCAATAATCCCCAGAGGAAGAAGGTCGTGAAGTGCTTGCAACGCCAGGAGCACTGCCCTCATCCCTAGAACGTTGGTATGCAGGTGAGCCTCGTGGTCTTGCCATGTGCCTTGGACAGTCCTGCCTAGATAATGCCCCCCACCACCACCATGTGAGGCATCCATGGTCACAGTGGCAATGGGTTGGCGATGAACAATTGAACAGCCCGTGGTCAACTGATTGGGTAATGTCCACCAAAGGAGGTCCTTCTTGCAAGATTCTGTAAGTAGAATGTGATGGGATAATGGAAGGTGCTGAAAGGACCATTCAGACGACAGAAGCCACTGAAGAATTCTCATGTGTAACCTGGCTAGTGGCACTAACAGTACGGTGGAAGTCATGGTCCCAAAGAGCTGCAGAACAAACTTGGCTTTGACCCTTCGCAAGGGAAGAAGAAAGGGAATTTGAAACATCAGGTTTTGTGCCCTTTCGGCAGGAAGACGAACCACCATATTTACTGTGTGTATCTCTGCGCCTATAAAATTCACAGAGTGAGAGGCCAATAAGGCAGATTTTTCCCAATTTATAGAGCTTCCCAGTTGGGCACAAAGCTGAATAGTATTGTCCCTGCTCTGAAGGAGTAGATGCCTGGTGGGGGCGGTCAGGAGCCAGTCGTCCAAATATGGAAACACCTGGAATCCTCGACGTCTCAGGTGAGCTGTCACTACTACCATACATTTGGTGATCACCCTGGGGGCTGTGGTGAGACCAAAGGGCAGAGCACAGAACTGGAAGTTACTGGCTCCCAGCCGAAAACGTAGATGACTCCTTGACGCGCTGTCCATTTTTATATGTGATAAGTGTCTCTGAGATCTATTGAGCACACCCAATTGTCTTTCCCTAACAATGGGAGTATAGACTGCAGTGTTACCATCTGGAACTTGTCCTTTACTGATTCGTTTAATCTGCTGAGGTCCAGAATAGGCCTCCAGTCCCCTGTATGTTTTGGCACTAAAAAGAATCTGGAGTAAGTTCCGAATCCTATTTGGTCTGCTGGGACGGTTTGGATGACTCTTTTTGACAGCAACTTGTTGACCTCCACAGTTGCCTGATCCCTGTGATTGGGTGGAACATCTGGGATCTTCTTGGGAACAAAGGGTGAAAGAGAAAAGGGTATTACATAACCTCTGGTAATAATTCTTTGAACCCACTTGTCTTGAATGATACTTAGCCAGGCTTCTGGATACAAAGAAATGTGACCCCTGACCAGAGAAGCACATTCAGGCCCCACATCAGGCGCGCTGGTAAGGCCGGCCCCGAAAGGAAACGCGACCTCCTTGGTTCTGCAGACTGCCCCTGCCTCTAGGAAGATGTCTACCATTTCCTCCTCCTCCTCTCCCTCTGAAGGAGGAGTCACCCTGTACTTCCTGGAAAAACCTCTGGGACTTCTTCAACCAAAATTTACCACCCTTAGGGTACAGTCTAGAGGGAACAGTAAAACGTACTCCCATGGCAGAGTGTTTTTCCTTCTTGCTCGCACCGAGTGAGAGTGTCCTTTACCTTGGAGCCAAACAATGAGGAACCGTTGAATGGGGCATTGGTAAAGGTAGACTTAAAACGGTTCCGCAAAGTTACACAAACACATCCAAGAATGACACCTCAAGGAAATTCCTGAACCCGTTGCCCTGCTCACACCATTGGCCACATACAAAATAAGCCACATGGAAGAGTTAACTATAGAGGTCAAGGTGGACAACTGGGCAGAAACCTTATCAGGAACTCCCTTAGTACATGTACCTTGTATACAATCTCCTCTTTAAGGAGATCTCTCTGGAGCCTAGTAAAGTGAGTAAGGTAATTCAGCGATCTAAGGGTAAATGCCACTGAAGAGAAGAAACGCTTCCCGTATCTGTCCATCATTCGAGACTCCTAATTCGGCGGATGAACAGCAGTCGTCTCAGCTAATTCCTTCTAAGTGGCCGCCTCCACCGCCATGGCATCTACAGGCACACCATTAGATAAAAAAGTCTCTTCTTGGAGGGGAAGAAAGGAACTTGTTAGGTCTCCTGGGAACCGGCTCCATGGCATCAGGAATATCCCACACCTTTCGACTAACTAAATCCATCAGTTCGTCGAAAGGTTGAGACACCCAAGAGGCAGAAGGTTGAGACCCGAAAGCCTTTAGGTACACCGACTCCTCATCAGAAGGGGTGACAGTGGGCCAGTCGCACCTCTGATCTCCGGGATGTCTACGAAGGAGACATCAGACGACGACTTAGGGGACCCTTCTGACTCCTCGAGGTCAGTGTCAGATGCCAAAGACTCATCCTGGGAGTAGACATACTTCCTCTTACAAGTCTTCTTCCGTGGGGGCGCCTCAGAAGGACATTCTGGGGAGGTCTCGGAAGAATGGGGGCCACTGGCCAGTGGCGGCTGAGGGTCTCTGCTGCCACTGGAGGGAGTATGAGGTGAGACAGAAGTAGGGGCTATGGGGGGGGGGGGGGTGCCGGTACCCCCGGTAGGAGCCGATGGTCGGGACAGCACACTCCTCAATCATCTTGAAATTTGACCTCTCCAGCTCCAAGGAGACCGAGGAGGTCATCAGCGCCACAGCCATCAGCTCAGAAATAGATGCAGGGTCCGAACTCATCCTAGCAGACGCGCCGAGAAGACTTTGAAACGAATAAGTTCGATTCCAAGCATCCCTGTCTGGGCCGACCAGAGAGCTTCGACCCTTGGACACTACGGACGGCACCGAAAGTGTCAGAGCTCCGAAACAGCCACAATCGGAGCTGGAGCCGAGAGTTCCACCGGTGGTACCAAACACTCCGGCTCCGAAAAACCAGTATGGCTCGGAGGAGGAATGAACACAGAGGGTTGAACGGGCTCGAGTGGCTTTGGAGCTGACTGGGTCGGAGCCAACAACAATTTAGGCAACGAGAAAGGCAGCACAGTATTCTAACAAGATCCAGTTTATTCAAAACTCCAAAAAATAAAATAAAAACAAAATCAAACAAACTTCATTGACATGTACTAAGCTCTTTCACCCATATCCACAGTAGGCATCTTCAGAGTACAATGAGCCTCCAACATCCTCCATAGACAGAATTCCAAACAATAATAAAAAAGGGGGTAACAATAAAAATCTATTGGAAGCCAAAGAGTGTCTGTGGCAATTGAGATTGGATGCCACAAATCCACCAGGTATCAATGACCACATTTCCATTGCTAGTATATTAAAACATAAATCCTATTGTATATGATTAGACACATCTGTGATGTTTTTAAGTTTTTAAAGTTTTTTGAGGTATTCAAGCTTTTAAGTATTGATATATATATTTATTTACCTAAAGAAGTATGCACATAAACTTTATTATAAGTCAAGCTGTATACATCGTAGGTGACATTGAACATGTATTATTGGCCATTAATTATGACGGTTTTATATATTTATTACACATTTATTATGTAATTTTCATTTTATGACATTCATTTAAATATTAAACACCACATTTTATATTTTAAGTTATATACTTAAGGTGCAAATAATTTTATATATTACATATTTAACTTGATTTTAGTCATTATTTATATTCATCATAAAATGCTAAAGCATGTACAGATTTTTAAATTGCAGAGTTAAAGATTTTAGTGCATTAGGTTTTGTTAGAATTCACAAAAGAGAGAAAAAATGTTAGGTACCTGAATGCAATTAATTTAATCAATTATGTTAATCAATTCGAACCATCAATTGGGCGGCACAGTGGTGCAGCGGTTAACGTTGTCGCCTCACAGCAAGAGGTTCTCCGGTTCGATTCTCGGCTGGGGTGCCTTCTGTGTGGTGTTTGCATGTTCTCCCTGTGTTGCCGTGGGTTTCCTCCGGGTACTCCGGTTTCCTCCCACATTCCAAAGACATGCATCTGGAGCGTTTCTCCCCGGGCCTCTGCTGAAAACAGGCTCTGTGGAACCTAGTCGGACATTCCCGGTCAACAAATGTTAAATAAATAAATAAATAAATAAATAAATAAAATTGGCTGCTTTTTAAGGGCGTTGTGTAATTTGTTAGTGTATTTAATGACGTAGATGTTGGAGGCTCATTGTACTCTGAAGATGCCTACTGTGGATATGGGTGAAAGCGCTTAGTACATGGTCAATGAAGTTTGTTTGATTTTGTTTTTATTTTATTTTTTTGAGTTTCGAATAAACTGGATCCTGCTAGAATACTGTGCTGCCTTTCTCGTTTTAAAAGTTTTGATTCTTGTCATTTATTCAACAATTTAGGCAAAGCAGACTACTTCAAAAGTCTATGAACTACCCTCTCCACATCTTCTTCTGATAAACTCCTGGAAGACTTGGATGACATGGTAGGAGATCGAGATCTCAAAGGTACAGGAGACTTCACTAACAAGGAGACCGGTAGAGGGTCCACAGACCGGCTCCGAGAAGTAGTCTCAAGAGTCTCAGGGGTTGGCTTCAAAAAACTTGGAACTGATCCTAAAACAATAATGCCACTGTCAGTCAGCTCCGAGGTCTGTGGAGCCGATGAGACAGTTTTCGCAACTTTAAGAGGTGGCTTCAAGACACCAGCCAGTGGGGAGGGTCTCTTGGGAGATTTAGACTTTCCTTTAGCAGATTTAGAGGAAGAGGAACTTGACAAGTCTTCCTCGAAGGAAGGTTTAAGAAGACCTTTTATAATGAACTTATTCTTCCTTTCCTACAACACCCTGGGACTAAAGGCATGACAGAATAAACAGACTAAAGGCATGACAGAATAAACAGGTCTCCTGCAACTGGATGGACTCTAAACAGTAAACACAATTACCGTGATCATCCGTTAAGGATATCTTTTGGGAGCACTTGACACATTTCTTGAAGCCGGACGGCTTATGCTCCTTACTCTCTTTAGACATTCTCAAATCAATAGCACACATGCAAACAGAGAAGAAAAAGGAGGAGGACTAGGTCCTCTAACTTAAACGGGCCTAGCCCGGGCAAGAGGGGATAGGGTCTTCTAACTTAAACAGACTCAAAAGTATAAAAGGAGAATAGCACACTCAACAGAACAGTGGAGAACAATAATAGTACACGTCAACTGGAAAAACAAACAGAACGAAGTTCTGTCAACAAAATTGGCAAAACGATGCTAACAGCAATCAAATAACTCTAAATAGCAAGCGGAAACTGCTAAATTCTATTTAAACACACAGAATACTAGTGCTCAAAAAGCACCTACTTTAATCCAAGTAGTAAGCCTGGTACACGGGATACCAAGAAGAAAATAACGGCCAAAGGCCAAAAATTGCACCAATGGCACAAATATAAGATAACTTTATAATATGTTAACTGAATACTACAAACAGTAATGGTTTAACTAAAGAGAACCAAATATCTAATGCAAGCTAAACAGTGAAGAAACTTTGAAAAAAGTTTAAATTATGCAAACACTTAGCCAGAGCCAAAGAGAAGCATAACCAAATTTGTCGACGTGGCAAACGAGATCCAAGATTGTACGGGTGCACCATGGGATACCTACCTAACGAAGAGCCAACCAGAAGTCTTACAGCTTGTAAACAGGCAGAGTCAGAGCCGATCCCATATGTAAAGAATGAAGGTGAGATAGAAAGTACAGTTTTGTACCTACCATAAATGTAGATGTCCGATAGGCATGCATCTGCAGTCCTTACAAATGGGTTGTCCTGTCGTCAGGCAGCCCTTCGGTCGGCCGGATTCCAAAGTCTGGGTCTGGCCCCGGCTGATGTCGCACTTCACCCGACGTCATAGCTGCAGTTCTTCGGGTATAAAGGCATCAGCCGACGCCATTTTCCTCAGTGTTTCTTGCCCCAGATGCCAGGTGCCCTCTAGGAAGGCTAAATTTGGATAAATGCAAATGGTTCCAAACAGTAGAGAGCAAACAAAAAAATAAGCATGTATGTGCATATATACAAACAAATACACCATAATAGATTCCCCCAGCTAGCTACAAGATGGGCAAATACCCTAGGAGTACCACAGAGGGGAAGGAGGGTGGGTAATCCTGACTGCAGATGCATGCCTATCGGACATCTACATTTATGGTAGGTACAAAACTGTACTATGTCCTTCAAGGATGCATCTGCAGTCCTTACAAATGGGTAGAATACCATAGCCAAACTGGGGGAGGAGGAGAAATAAGATTATGGTGTAGTTAAGATCCCTTGCAAAACAGCAGTGGCAAAACCTGCTCGGGATCTGGAGTATAAGGGTAAATTATAATGCTTGGCAAATGTATGCACGGAGCTCCAAGTAGCAGCCTCTAAAATGTCTTTGGTAGCCACTCCTAGTAAAAAAGCTGTGGTAGTGGCTGTAGCCCTTGTAGAGTGAGGCCTGATGTTTTCTGGAGTTTTCTTCCCATGGTAGGAGTAACAAAATCTAATGCAATTTCCTATCCACTTAGAGATTGTCCGTTTTGAAATTGCTTTTCCTTCCATTCCTGTTGCATATGCTACCAGTAGCTGGTCAGTTTTTCTATTGCTCTTGGTCCAGTCCAGGTAGTAACGTAATTGTCTATGTACATCCAAGGTATGCAACAGTCTTTCTCCCCTGTTCTGTGGGTTGGGGAAGAATGTAGGCAGTTGGATAGCTTGATTTAAAGATAACCTGGAGACCACCTTTGGCATAAAAGTAGGATTAGTTCTCATGGACACTCTGTCTTGATGGAAGATCAGGAAGGGCTATACTGCCATTAATGCCTGTAGTTCAAATACCCTTCTTGCTGAAGTGATTGCAAGCAGGAAAGCAGTTTTCCATGATAAGTACTGTAATTCTGCTGTTGCTGCTAGCTCGAAAGGAGGGAGTGTCAACTTTTCTAGCACAAAGTTCAAGTCCCATGCTGGCAATGGTGGCTTCCTAGGTGGTTTTACATGTTTAATTCCTCTCAGAAACTGCCTGAGCAGAGGATGCGAGAAGACTGGAGGATCCAAGTTGTATTCTGCTGAAATAGCTGATGCATGAATCTTAATGGAAGAATAGGACAGGCCATTGTGGGAGAGCTCTGCCAAGTATTCCAGGATGTTAGCTATGTTTACCAGTGACACATTCTCTCCTTTTGCGGTACTCCAAATGAGATATCTTTTCCATTTTGCTGAATAATTTTTTCTTGTTGAGGGTCTGCGAGCCTCCAAGATAATGTCTTTAACCCTTTGAGATAAATCTGGGTTATTTGGTCTTATGCAATGTTCCAGGCAGCCAGCTGCAGTATTTTCAGGTTTGGATGCAGGGTTTTGAAGTTGTTCTGTGTTAACAGCAAGGGAACTAGGGGCAGAGGCCATATTTGTTCCCGAGACATACTCCTCAGTAATGGGTACCAGTGTTGCCTTGGCCAGTCTGGAGCTATCCGGATGATCCTTGGACGGTCTTCTTTGATCTTCAATAGCACCTTGTGCATCAAAGGAAGAGGTGGGAATGCATATGCTGTCAGGTTTTCCAACTGAAAGATAGGGAGTCCACTTTCCAAGCAAGTGGGTGGTACGTCCTTGTGCAGAATTTTTTCAGTTGGTGGTTGTGTGGGGATGCAAATAAGTCTATTTCTGGTAGTCCCCATTTCCCTGTAATGGTTTTGAAGATGTCCGGATGCAGCATCCATTCGTGGGCATCCGTGGTAGTTCTGCTTAGGATGTCTGCTAGTATATTTTCTTTTCCTGGCACAAAAATTGCTTGTAACTGAATGTTGAAGCTCAGGGCCACATTCCAGAGGTCCATTGCCATCCGGCATAGAGGGTATGAATGTGTGCCTCCCTGTTTGTTGATGTACCACATAACTGTGGTGTTGTCCGTCCTTATCAACAGTTGACCCTGTCGAAGAAATGGTCTGAATGTCTGAATTGCCAGTTTTACTGCCAGCATTTCCTTTTGATTTATGTGTAGGTGTAGCTGGTCTTGAGTCCATAAGCCTTGTATGCACTTGTCCAGCATGTGTGCCCCCCAACCGAGGTCTGAGGCGTCTGTTGTGATGGTCTGGCTTGGTTGAGTGCTGTGGAAGGGCAGTCCTTTGTTTGACTGACAGGCCTGAGCCCACCATTGGAATTCTTGCTTCAGGCATGGAATTATTGGAATTTGGGTTTCTAGGCTGTGCTTGTGCTGAGACCATAAATTCCTTAGGTACCACTGTAACTTTCTCATATGTAGTCTGGCATGTGGAATCAATATTATGCAGGATGCCATGTAACCCAGGGCTTGCAGGACTTTTCTTGCTGTTAGCTGGTTCTGCTTTGTTAATGCCATGAAGTAGAGAGGAAGTTGCTCCTGTTTTTCTACTGTCAGGAATGACATTTGTTTTGATGTGTCCAGATCTGCACCCAAGAAGGTTATCCATTGGGATGGTATCAGCCTTGACTTTTTTATATTGACTGTGCATCCCAGGGCTTGTAGTAGATGAATGACCCTTTCCAAATCTTTTGTTAATTTGTTTTTGTTGTCCGCTTGTAACAGGCAATCGTCCAGGTAAGGGTAAATTTGAATTCCCTGAAGCCTGCAATGAGCAATTACTGATGCCAGGCATTTCGTGAATACTCTGGGCGCAGTAGATAAGCCAAAGGGCAATGCTGAGAATTGATAATGCTCTGATCCTGCAAGAAATCTGAGGTATCTTCTGCAATTTGGTCGTATGGGGACGTGCAGGTATGCCTCCTTGAGATCTAGAGTTACCAGCCAAGACTCCTTGCCCAGCATGGGAAGAAGCTGCTGTAGGGTCAGCATTTTGAATTTTGGAACAATGAGGTATGTGTTTAAAGCGGACAGGTCGAGAATAGGTCTCCATTGGTTTTCTTTTCTTGGTACCAGGAAGAGTCTGGAGTAAAATCCTTGCCCTTGTTCCATAGATGGTACCCTTTCTACAGCTCTCATCCTTAGTAAGTGAGTTATTTGTTCTAGAGCTTCTGTCTTCTGATTTGGAGGTAGGTTTGGCATTCCTCTCTTCCTTGGTAGAGTATGGAAGTGAAACCTGTAACCTTGGTCTATTGTCTGTAAAATCCATTTGTCTCATGTGATGTAATGCCAGTTTACTGAAAATAAGGCTAGCTTCCCGCCTAAGGGTGCTTCTAGATGTTCCCTGGTAGGCGGTGCCAGAGCCAAGTCACTGTGATTGTCCTGTGGAAGTGGTGGTGGCTGGATCTGTGGCTGTACCTCGCTGGTTGTTAGCCTGCCACTGACGTCCCCTGTAGGCACCTCTGGATTGACCCCTGCCTCTTGAGCGCCAATTCCTGCCTCTCGGAGCTCTGGAGGTGTCTGGAAAGGACCAATTCTTGGAAGGCCAGTTCCTGCTAAACCTTGGAGGCTGGACCTGCAAGAAATCCTTGACTGTCTGGACAGATTTTGCTTTCTCTTCCACCTTCTTCAGCACCTGCTGTGCAGGGGAGCCAAACAAATTGAGCTTATCCATGGGAGCATCTAGGAGCTTTGATTTAACATGGTCTGGTAAGGACTGCTCTTTTAACCATGCATGTCTTCTGATCACTGTGCCAGTCATGGCTGATCTAAAGGAAGCCTCCAGTGCATCATAGCCGCATTTTAAGGAAGGATTACTGACCTGCTGAATGTTATGTATCATTTCCTGTACAGATTTTATGTCTAATGGTTCATCCGAGAACAGTTTTTTAGTTAACTGGTCTAACATAAATTCCTGATACTGAATCATGTGGAATTGACAGTTCAAGGCCCTAGCTGAAAGAGTAGCAGAAGTGTAAACTTTTTTACCCCATCTCTCTAAGGCCCTAGATTCCCTTTCAGAGGGAGGTTTTTGGTAGAGGTAGCTGCTACAGCCTTGGGTCCCTGGGAGATAGTTTCGTGATCTGCAAAAGGGGCCTTATACAAATGATAATGTGTGTCCGGAACCCTGTAGTACCTATCGGGCTTAGCAGGGGCCGGAGGAAGAGAATCAGGAGCAGTACAAGCATCATTAAATGCATCATCCACAACAGTAAGTACTGGAGGAATGGCTAAAGGCCTATGCTGTGGCAAATGCAAAAAGGTTCTAAGCCTTTTCCTAGAGTCTGAAAAATCCTGTCCCTGCCATTGGAATTGTTCCCTCATAGCATGCAAGGTTTCCCCAAAAGAAAATTCCTCAGGCGGAGAGGCAGAAGGAATGGACTCTTCTGCATCAGAGTCCTCATAAGGAGAAAAAGGGCCCTCTGGAGGGTTTGAATTATCTGATTCATCAGAGGAGTCATCTGAAGAAACTGGCTCATGGGACTCTACTCTAGTCCTCTTCTCTGGAGGTGGGTGAGAGGCCCTGTCTTGATGTGGTTGGGATCTCCGGATCAAAGAAATGAGATCCTCTGCTAGACTAAGCATTTGTGAACTAGAGCTAGGCCTGTGAGAGGGGGTCTTAGCAGGCACAGTTTTTGGTAGTTTTTGCTGCTTTAGCCCTGGCAAAGGCCTTAATCGACATGGATGCAGGTGGCCTAGCAGCTCCACGTGCAGGGGTAGAAATATCCAAAGGGATAGTATCAGATAAATCCTGTGAACCTGCAAGAGCGGGTGGGATTTCAGTAGCAGATTCAGCCAAGCTGGATGAGGCCTCGGTAGGAGGCAAGCTTTCGGCCGAAGGAAGAACCGTGGACTCGGTTTCAGCCGAAACCAAGAGTATCCGACGGCATAATGTAAGCAAAAGCGGAGCCGAAAAAGCAAATTCTGACAGATGTCTAAGCGTCCGTCGGTTGAAAGCACAGGCTAGACAAGCTGCTACGTCGTGGTCTGGGCCTAAGGAAGGTAAGCAGTAAGAGTGGAAATCGTTATGAGGTATTTGTTTCCCACAAGTTAAACAGATATTCACTTTTTCTGACATCGGCTGAGGCAAGAAAGAGTCCCCAACGGGGTACTTAGCTTTTTAGAAGTCTTTGGTAGTAGTAATCTCTGGTTCTGACCGACCGGCACTTACGAACAGCTTCTGCTTCGGGCGCCACGCGGCAAGAAAGACTGAGGAAAATGGCGTCGGCTGATGCCTTTATACCCGAAGAACTGCAGCTATGACGTCGGGTGAAGTGCGACATCAGCCGGGGCCAGACCCAGACTTTGGAATCCGGCCGACCGAAGGGCTGCCTGACGACAGGACAACCCATTTGTAAGGACTGCAGATGCATCCTTCAAGGACATCTACTTAACATTGGTACTTACAAAGATACAAGATATACTACACTGAAAGTATATCACAGCAACGATGAAACAGTGGAAAACCACTGTGCAGTTAAAGTCATGATAAAGGACAAATCATTATTCAAAGGAAAAAATTCAAAGGGGAATATTCCAGAGTGATTCTGTCACCGATGCTCTTTTGCTTTGCCCTTAACCCACACACATATATATATATATATATATATATATATATATATATATATATATAAGAAAAAGGGGGAAGGTGGGTGGGTAACCTGGACTGCAACAGTGAATACACTAACATCTACATTTATGGTAAGTGTACACAAATGTACTATGTTCTTAGTGTTTCACTGTTGCAGTCATTACATTTGGGTAGGGTCCTAAAGCTATGGATGGGAGGCTGGAGCTAAACAGCATTAGGAGTGGCTATGAGGCTCTGCAGGACTGCAGTGGCAAAGCCTGCCCTGGACTTAAGAGTGGCAGATGATGGTGCTTTGTAAAGGTGTGCACCGAACTCCAAGTAGCAGCCTCTAAATGTCTTTAGTTGATACTCCCCTGAGAAAGGCTGCTGAAGTGGCTGCACCTCTGGTTGAATGTGACCGAATGCCTTTAGGCACGGGCTTGCCATGGTGTAAATAGCAGAAATGAATGCAGTGCCCTATCCACTTTGAAATAGTCTGCTTTGAATTGTGATCCTGCAGCGTATGCCACTAGCAATTGCTCTGTCTTCCTGAAAACTTTGGTTCTGTCCAAGTAGAATCTAAGTTGTCTGTGTACGTCCAAAGAATGCAGAATTCTCTCCCCCCTTGTTCTGTGGATTTGGATAAAAAGTTGGCAGGTGAATAGTTTGGTTAAGAGCCACACTGGACACCACCACCTTAGGCATAAATGTTGGGTTTGTCCTCAGAGAGACCCTGTCTGGATAAAAAATGATAAAAGGTTCCACAGCCATGAGTGCCTGTAGCTCTGAAACTCGTCTTGCAGAAGTTATTGCTAGGAGCAGAGCTGTTTTCCAAGATAAAAACTTTATATCAGCAGTAGCAGCTGGCTCAAAATGAGGCAGGGTGAGTTTTGGTCCCATGTAGGCATTGGTGATCTCCTTGGAGGCCTTAAATTTCTGGCTCCTCTGAGGTACTGTTTTAATAAGAGATGAGAAAAGATTGGTAGCTCTGTACTGTAATGAGCTGTAATGGCAGAGGCATGAATTTTAATAGATGAAAAAGATGGGCCTTTGTCCAGCATCTCAGTTAAGTATTGCAAAATTTGAGGAATATTTGGCACAGCTGTATCAATTCCTTGTGCCTGGCTCCAAGCACAGAATCTCTTCCATTTTCCAGCATAAGATTTTCTAGTACTAGGCCTTCTGGCCTCCAAAATGACATCCATCACAGCTTTACTGAGAGGTGTGTTTTGTACGACTACATTATCAGCCATGCTGCCAGGTTTAAAGTCCTGAGTTGGCTGTGCAGGACCGGATTGTTTTGCTGGGACAGTAGATGAGGTTTTTGAGGTAAGGTCCAAGCTGGGCATTGAAACAAGGTCTTTAGGATTGGAAACCAATACTGGCGGGGCCAGTCTGGGGCAATCAGTATCATCTTTGGCTTCTCCTGTCTGACCTTTAGGAGTACCTTGGGGAGGAGAAGCAGTGGGGGAAAAGGCATGTACTGATAGGGCGTCCACTTTCCATGCTTGTCTGTGATAAGTCCTTGTGCAGAATCTTTTCAGTTGGCAGCTGTGGGGGGGGGCAAATAGATCTATGCCGGGCATCCCCATTTCTTCATCATGCTGAAGACTTGTGGATCCAGCTGCCACTCGTGGGGATCCATAAGATTTCTGCTTAGTTCGTCTGCCAGAGTATTTTTCCTTCCTGGCAGGAATTGCGCCTGCAGATGTACTTGGTAAGTTAATGCTGTGTCCCACAAAGTCATGGCTAGTCTGCAAAGGGGGTAAGAATGTGTGTCCCCCTGCTTGTTTATATACCACATGACCGTGGTGTTGTCTGAATTTATCAGTAGTTGTCTTAGATGAAGTAGGTCCTTGAAGGCTGGCAGGGCATTCTGAACAGCTAGCATCACTTTTTGACTGATATGTAGATGCATTTGGGTTGAGGACCATGTGCCCTGAATACATCTTCCTGCCATGTGGGCCCCCCAGGCATAATCTGATGCGTCCGTTGTTAGTGTCTGCCTGGCTGGGGGTAATGTGAATGGCTGTCCCTTGTTTTGGTGACAAGCCTTTGCCACCATCGAAACTCCTGTTGTAGGCAGGGAATGAGAGTAATCATCGTTTCCAGGCTGTGGCAATGTTGAGTCCAAACACTTTTTAGGTACCACTGAAGTTTCCTCATATGCAGTCTTGCACATGGAATTAGTAGGATGCACGATGCCATGAAGCCCAAAGCCTGCAGAATTTTTCTTGCAGATATGTTGCCAATATTTTGAAATAGGTAGTCAGTTGCCTTTGTTTGTCTGGCATGAGATAAGCCATCTGGGCAGTTGTATTTAAGCTTGTACCCAGGAAAATTATCTCTTGAGAGGGTACTAGTTTTGATTTCTTTTCGTTGACTGTGTACCCTAGGCATGTTAGAAGTCTTTTCACAAATGCCAGATGCTGTAGAAGAATGTTCTTGTTCTCTGCTTGAATTAGACAGTCGTCCAAGTAAGGATATATTTTTATTCCTCTTTGTCTGCAGAATGCAATTACTGATGCCAGGCATTTTGTAAAGACCCTGGGTGCAGTAGATAAGCCAAAGGGCAGTGCAGAGAATCGGTAATGCATTGAGCCAGCCTTGAATCTGAGGTATCTTCTGCATAATTGTCTGATTGGGACATGCAGGTATGCCTCTTTTAGGTCTAGAGTCACCAGCCAAGTGTTCTTGCCCAGCATGGGCAGAAGCTGCTGCAAAGTCATCATCTTGAATTTTGGTATATCCAGGAATGTGTTCAGAATAGATAGGTCCAGTATTGGTCTCCAGGTCTTGTCCTTTCTGGGTACCAAGAACAGTCTTGAGTAAAATCCTTGTCCCTGCTCTTGCTCTGGTACTTGTTGAATGGCCCCCATGTCCAGGAGGGATGAGACTTGTTTTTGTGCCTCTGTCCATTGATTTTTTGGCAGATCTGGCCAACCATTTGCCTTTGGCAGGGTATGGAAATGGAACTTGTACCCTTGTGACCCGATATTCAGAACCCACTTGTCCTGGGTTATAATGTGCCAATTTTGAGAAAAGTGCTAATTTTCCCCCTAAGGGTGCTGCCAGCAGATAAGTGCTTGGTGCTGGCAGGAAGAAGTCATTGGGACTGTTTCCTGTATGGCTGTGATTTGTCTTCTCCAACTTTGGAGGTAGAAGCACCCCACTGCTTTGACCTGTAGGAACCCTGCACCTGATCTGCCTCTAGGGCATCTGAATCTGCCCCTTTGAGGTCTGTCTGACATAGGGAAGGACCAATTCTTTGTAAGCCAGTGTCTGCGAAACCTAGGTGGTTGTACTTGTAAAAAAAATAAATCTTTGACAATTTGCATAGATTTAGCTTTGTCCTCCATTTTCTTTAACACCTCCTCTGCCTTAACACCAAACAAAGTATCATGCTGTAAAGGTGCATCTAATAATTTAACCTGGACATGATCAGGCAGATTTTGTTCCTTTAACCAAACATGCCTCCTAATTACAGAGCCCGTAACTGCGGCCCTGCAGGAGGCCTCCAAAGAATCAAAACCACATTGCAAAGTATGCTTTCCAACTTGTTCAGCTGCATGCAATAAATCCTGCATTTCCTTGTTTTCTGCACATTCAGAGTTTAATAACATTTTCTGTTTAAGCAATGCCATGACATGTTGCTGATATTTAAGCATATGAAACTGACAGTTTAAGAAACCTTATAGCCAAGGTAGCATATGTGTAAACCTTTTTTCCCCATCTAACCAGTGCCCTAGAATCTCTGTCAGAGGGAGTAGGGGTTTTTTTTGCAGTGGAAGCCTCAACTCCTTTGGGACCCTGCAAAATAGTTTATGGGACTGCAGCAGGGTTTTTAAAAAAGGAATTCATGAGTCAGGGACCCTGTAATATCTGTTGGGCTTAACAGGAGCTGGAGGTAAGGAGTCAGGGGTAAGACTAGACTCCGAAAACACATCTACAATATCTAACAGGTGGGATGGCTAGTGGCCTGTTTTGGGGTAGTAAAAAAAAACCCTCAGCCTCTTTTTAGATTCTGAAAAATCTTGGCTCTCCCAGTGGAAATGCTCCCTCATGGTATGCAAGGTTTCCCAAAAAATATAGTCCTCTGGAGGAGAAGCTGAAGGTATGGATTCTTCAGCATCAGAATCTTCATTTGGGGGGGGGGGGGATATTCCTGATCAGAAGAGGAATCAGAAAAAAATAGAAACCTTATCTGAAGATTCATAGTCAGTCTCTTGCCTAGGCCTCTTATCAGGGGGGGATGGGAACTCCTGATCAAGGTAATTAAGTCTTCGGCCATTTTGAGCATCTTTTTTTTTTGGCATAGAGGCCTGTCCACGTGGCTCTTGAGTTCGTTTCTTTCCTTTAAAAGGTGCTTTAGTCTTTGCCTTTGAAGCCGAGGTTGGTTTAATGAAAAGATGTTTAGGTCTGAATACTCCCTCAGAAGCCAGTGCCTGCTCAGCGGCTCTGGACCCATCTGAAGGAATAGTATCAGAGGCTCCAATACCTTGAGTTTCCAGTGGCATGGCCGACTCCACGTGGGAGTTGGCAGCGGCCTGAAGTAGCAGGTGTCAGGGGCTGCGAAAGCGCCTCACTGAGAACCGGCGACTGGCTTAGGCGAAGCTTCCTCATCGGTTTCAGGCCTCGGTTGTCTCTCCTTTTCTTTGCGTTTTTTGTGAACTCCGGTAGTCGGATGGCTATCCGACAACATTTTTGGATAATTAAACCGGCGTCCAAAATAGTTTAAAGCAAAATCATACAGACGCTTAGTGCGTTGGTTAAATCTAGCACAAAACTGACAACCAGCAATGCTGTGATCAGGGCCTAAGCAAGGAATACAGTAAGAATGAAAGCCCTTATGAGGCATTTGCTTTCCACAAGAAATACAATTATTAACTTTTTCGAACATCGGTCTGGAGCAAGAAAAAAGTTTCTCCAACGGGGTACTTAGCTTTATTGAAGACTTCGGATCTGAAACTAACACAAAAATCTCAGGAGTCAACCGACCTGCACTTGCGAACTGCTTCTGCTTCGGGCACCGCGCAGCAAGAAAGACTAAAGAAAATGGTGTCGGACACATCTTTTATACCCCTGACGACCTGACATCAGCCGACACAGGACTCAGGACTTCGGAATTCAGGCCGACTGAGGGCAACCTGCCAGCACGATTACCCAAATGTAATGACTGCAACAGTGAAACACGAAGAACATCTTATCTTCTCCTCGTCGAGGACTTAAAACTGTATAGCTCATCAGATGCAACTGTACCTTCAATTCCTCATGTAGTCAAAACTTTTTCAGACTATACAAGACTCATTTGATCTTGAGAAATATGCAAAAGCAAGCTTTAAAGCAGGAAAGCTGCAGCACCAAGAAAAAATGAAGTTATTTAATCACCATAATGGTGTGTGTGTGTTGTCCATATCACCTTCATTCTTCACTGGCTGGGTTTGGAACCGATCCTTGGTTCCGACTCTGCCATATACAAAAGCTCGAGGTCTTCCACTGGCTTCTGGCTGTATCCCTATCCCATATCATGCCATAGTAAAACTCCCCAGATCTTGTTTGCTGATAACAGTTACCCAATGGACTATTTCAGCATGTTATAGAACAATGAAGGTCAGAGAACATTACTTGCCAGATGTAACCACTCGATCCTTCAGAAACCATAGGCTGGGGGAAGGAGGGCGGGATGCAAGAATGAAGGCGAGATGGACAACACACATGGAACATTATGGTGAGTACATACCTTCTTTATGTGATGTTGTCCCATCTCGCCTTCATTCTTCACTGGCTGGGACAGCATCCCTAGCACCATGTTTCTTGGGCGGCTCACGGGTGAATATTCTTCAGAACAGTGGACCCAAAAGAGGACCTGTTCCTGGAGGCCAAATCCACTTTGTAATGAGTGATAAAGGTATGAGGACTTGCCCATATTGCAGCACCACAAATGATACCAATTGGTAGTCTAGCGTGAAAAGCAGTAGCTGCTGCTAGTGTTCTCGTAGAATGACCCTTGACTTTGCTGGGAAGATCTTTGTTGTTAGATTTGTATGTAAAAGTAATACAATCAGACAGCCATTTTGAAATTGTGACCTTAGATACAGGATCACCTTTTTTAGCTTCTGAAAATGAAAAATACTTGAGCAGATTTTCTGAAATCCTTTGCCCTATGCAAGCAGAAACATAATTGTCTATGTACATCCAGTTGGTGTAGCATATATTCTGCCTTGTTGCCACAGTCGGGGAAAAACATTGGTAGATCTATGGACCAACTTAAATTAAATTTTGAGCATACTTTTGGTAGGAAGGATGGGTTTGTTCGAAGGGATACTCTGTCTTTGTGGAAAAGCATGTAGGGGGGCTTAATCAATAATGCCTGCAGCTCTGAAATCCTTCTAGTAGAAGTGATGGCAATCAAAATAATTGTCAAGAACTTTAGATCACAGGATGGTGCTGACTCAAAGCAGGGAAGAATCAAACAGGACAAAACAAAGTTTAGGTCCCATGGTGGTACAGGGGCCTTAATGGGTGATCTTAACAGAAAAGTGCCCTTCAGGAAGGCTTTGCATAGTCTGAGAGACATCAGATTTGAGGCTAAATCATTTATATGAAAATTGGATATCTCTGCTAACTGGAATCGAATGGTAGTCGCAGCTGCTCCTTCATTAAATAGCTTTGTTAGAAATTCAAGAATAGAACCTACAGTGGCAGAAAAAGGATCAAAGCAATTATTTAATTTCCTGGAAGGAAATCTTTTCCATTTGCTCATGTACAGTTTTCTCACTGAAGCCTTACGAGATGAGCTCAAGATATGCTTCACAGAAGGAGAAAGGTTAGGGAGCCTGACTATATTTGGAATCTGAGCAGCAATTTGAGGGTTTGAAGAGAGGGGGTGGAGTGTTCCTGACATACGAGTCAGAAGGTTTGGAACTGGGCCCAGAACCCACAGCTCTCCCTGGAGATGAGGCCAAAGGAAGGGGAACCAAATTTGACGATGCCAGTATGGAGCGAGGAGAATCAGATAGTTTCCCGATGAGCTGGCTTTCTGAAGAACTTTGGGTATCAAGGGAAAAGAAGGGAAGACAAAGAAGACCTGAGGGCCAATCATCTACAAGTGCATCCATTTGTGACACCCCCGGAGGGGGGATTAGGGCAAAATAGCTGCTGCATTTGGCATTTATGGATGTGGCAAAAAGGTCACAGCAAGGCTGGCCCCATTTGCGGAAAATCCTCTCCACTACCTCATGTTTTAGGGACCACTCGTGAGGCAACAGAATTGCTCTGCTGAGTTTGTCTGCAATCATGTTGGATTTCCCCAGGATGTGCACTGCTATCAGAAAGCATTGGAAGGAAGTCGCCCAATGCCATACTCTCAGGGCCTTTCGACAAAGGGGGTAGGACCTGGTTCCAACTTGTTTGTTTATGTACCAAACAACCAACATGTCTGTCTGTATTGTAATAGTTCCCAGCGGAAGAGAGTCCTGAAGTGTCTGCAATGCCAAAAGCACCGCGCTCATCTCTAGGACACTGATGTGCAAATGGGCCTCGTAATCCTGCCCAGTGCCTTGTACTGTCCTTCCCAAATAATACCCCACCACCCTATCTAGGAGGAATCTGTGGTTACTGTGGCTAAAGGCTGCAAAGGACAAAGGGTCGACCTGTTGTCACGAGTGGTATGAGGCCACCAGTGAAGGCCTTTTCTTCAGGACTTCATCAGAATTTGGTAAGACGCGTGTAGTTCCTGCAACAACCACGAAGCGATCAGCAGCCACTGCAGGATTCTCATGTGCAGGTGTGCTAATGGAACTAAGTTTAACACTGCTGCCATGGTTCCCAAGACTTTCAGCACTGTTCTTGAATGGACTCTTCTTTTGGAAAGAAGGTTTAAGACTTGATGTTGCAGAACTAGAACTCTTTCCATAGGAAGTTTTGCTATAATTTTGTTGTGTCTAGATCTACCACTGTAAAAACGATATGTTGAGATGGCAACAAAGCAGATTTTTCGCAATTTATCATGATTCCTAGGTGAGACCAGAGAAGTAATGTGGTGTCTCTTGTTTTTAATAGTAGATGCTTGGTGGTGGCAGTTAGGAGCCAGTCTAGATACAGAAACACTCACTCCCAGATGTCTCAAGTGAGCCGTGACCACTGCCATACACGGTGAACACTCTGGGGGCTGTAGTGAGACCAAAGGGAAGGGCCCGAAACTGGTAACAACTGGCTCCCAACCAAAAGCACAGATGACTCGTGGATGACCTGTCCATTTTTACATGGTAAACTTAAGAAATCAAAACAGTCAAACTGTGAAAAACAGATAGGAGCAGAGATCCTTGACGAAACACTGTTTATTCTTGAAGTGCGTTAATTTCAATACACTTTTCGTTGGGAACAAACCCAACTTCATCAGAAGATAAAAAAGTCAAACAGGGAACCATGGGCTGTGCGGTTTATATATCAGTAATTAAACACACCCTTCCTGATTCCTAATTAATTAATTAGTTAGTTAAGGAAGGGCTCGGTTTACTGCCCTCTATAAACATATAGTATAGAAAAAATACCCAAAGTAAAACATATATATATATATATATATAAAGATAGTGTAAAGATAAATATAAATATATAACTTATTTTAACGTATTGAGACACATACCAACACATATAAAATACACAAAATGTGCATAAAATTCACAAAAACGTTGATTCAAGTTTGAAAACTAAAATAAAAATAAAAATAGAAAATACTATTTAAAATATGTGAAACCTAACATTATTATTATAATTCTAATATCAAGTAGACCCTTTAGCACAGCAGTCATTATTAATTTCAATAATCTGACCCCAAGTAAAAAATGCAGGGCAACTCACAATGATGTACCATAAGGTAGCAAGTGCTTCCTCCTTATATTTAATAAATGAATAGTGCCTATCAATATTACCTGAGGTTGAGTTTGTGTTCATTAATGCTTCCTACGTATACATACTAAAACAACCCAAATTGTTTGTAGAATGCAAACAAAAAATCAGGTATATGTGGTCAAGGATAAAGTAGAAAGGTCTAAATAGATGTAAAACCTCTCTCTCAAGGTTTTTTAGCCTCAAAATACAAGCTATTGAACTTGTTTCATTTATTCCTGGCCACTGATTAGCATTTGTCCTAAGCTGCCAGAGAAGTTCTTTTCTCTCTAGCTTCAATGAGTCGTGGCCTCCTCTAGGGTCTCTAACCTGTTGGTCTATAACTCTGAACCTAAATTCATGGTTAATATGTTCACTGTGGTGTCTAGCTAGTGCATTAACCTGGTTGTTGTTCCTAATATTGTACATGTGTTCGTACACCCTTTCTTTAAGCTTTCTATCGGTTTTACCGATATAAAAAGCAGGGCATTGGAGGCACCTTGCAAGGTACACCACTTGCATGCTGTTACAATTAGCTTTGAAATTGATTTTGAAGTTCGAGTCACCTATCTGGAAGTCACGTCCCTCATCTACAAATTGACAGTATTTACACATATTACACTTAAACATACCTGTTTGAGTTGTGTGTGGTTGCCTATTGTTTTCCAGTAGTTGTTTTAAATTACTACCTCGTTTATAAGTCACTAGTGGTCTGTCTGGTAGTACCATTCGATATTTGCTGTCACTTAACAGTAGATCCCAGTTTTTCAGGATGATTCTATATAAATCATGAGAATCCATGTTAAAAGTACTACAGAATCTCCATGAAAAAACAGTCATGTCAACCACTCTACTGTCCTGTATGGTAGTGTCAATCTGTGTACCCCTGTCTCTACCCAATATGGGGACATAGACTTTCAATGTCCTTTTAACTTTTACCTAGTCAACAATCTCTTGCAAAAAGCTAGGTAGATACCCTCTCCTTAGAAAAAACTGGATCAACAAATCACATTCCTCTAAAAATTCAGTGTCTTTACTTACCATCCTAGCCGCCCTAACCAGTTGGCCTTTGACCACTGATTTCTTCTGATGTTTCGGGTGGCAGCTAGAATAGTGTAGGAAGGAATTAGAATAGGTATCTTTCCGATGGATTTTAGATACCCATTTTTTGTTGTCATAATCCTTCCTCAAGTCTACATCTAGGTAGTCAATCCTGTGTTTATTGTATTTATACGTGAAGGAGAGAAAGTCAGTAGAGTTATTGAACTCTGTTAGCATTTTTTCAATTTCCACATCAGTTCCATCATATAACAAAAATATGTCATCCAGGAACCTGGTGTAGTAAATTAGTTTGGCGTTGGAGACTCCTTCTGGGAATACAAATGATCTTTCCCGAAATGCCATCACTAAGTTGGCTATGCTGCCCCCACCTGGGGAGCCCATAGCTACACCAATTTCCTGGTGGTAGATGACATCATGGAACATAAGGTAATTGTAGGAGAGAACAGTGTCAATCAATTCTCCCATCAATTGGACTTCATCAGGTGGTGCCCCCAATAGTCGTAGCATATCAGTTACCCATTCAATAGCTATATTGTGAGGAATTGAAGAATAAAGTTCTTTTACGTCAATGGTAACAAGTTGACAGACTGGAAAGAATCCCACATTATTAATAGATTCTAAAAAGGACCACGAGTCCTTTGTTATTTGTTTCTCTCCCTTCACGTATTTTTGAAGAGTTCTGTCCAGTACTTTAGCACAAGTGTTAAGTTATACTGTTTCTGCCATCGACTAACGGTCTCATAGGTGGATTGTTGATGTTTTTGTGGATTTTAGGGATCCCAAATAGTACTGGAGTTCTAGGTGCCAGTTGTTGCATATAAATATACGTGTCCCTGTCAATCCTGGCCTCAATGTATAACTCTTCAATGAACATCTTGACCCTAGAATGGGCTTTCATTGAGAAATGCCCTTGAATAGGTATCACCACTGAGGATGTTCTCCATTCTATTATTGTAATCACTACATGTCATTATGGTGATACCGCCCCTTTATCAGGTTTCATCAAGCGCAAGGGCGCCTCTCTAAGTATTGCCAATTCAAATCTCTCTTCCTTTTTAATATTTGGTACCATGTGGCTATCACTAACTTTGTGTTTTTTGAGATTCCTAAAATCTAATTCTGTCACTTTCTCAAATAAAGCTAGTGTAGGGTTCAGTGGGGGATTAAACACACTTGATACGTAAAATTCTGATCTAACATTCATCTCGTTACCCATCAATAATAGCAAATTTAACTTTCTAATGAATAGTTTTAAATCAATTAAAGTTTTTGCCAGATCGAAATGAAACGACGGGACAAAAGTGTAACCTTTAGCCAACAGTTCTACAGTGTCAATGCCGATATTATAGTTGGTATAATTGTACACTTTAAAGTCCCCATCCTTGTTTGACAGAATTGTACAGTGTCCATCGGGAAGTTGGGCTCTGTTGTTGCCCTCATTTACCTCGTTTACCACCTCTTCCTCCTGGCTCCCTTCCTCCTGTTGTTCTGTGTGACCTTGTTTGGGGCTTCTGGTTGAAAGTTTTTTGAATGGTATGTAACTTCAGGTGACCTGGACAGATGGCCCCCAGTCGTGTCATTACCTTTACTGTGAAACTTGTTCCTTGTACTCCTTCTGGTATTGTTATTATTGTTACTGGATACACTGCTATGACTTACCACTTCTTCCCACTCCAATCCCCCTCCATTGTCAAGTCCACCCTCTGTAACTTCGGTGGTCGACCCCCTTTGATTCGTTTGATCAGGTGTCACAGGGGTGGTCGTGGGAGGAACTGGCAGTTTAGGGTAGGCTTTCCCGTCTTTGTAATCCTTAAGGTCCCTACTGATTTTCTTACTCTTAGTCACATTGAGTCTGACTAGATGTTCATCGATACTGACAAAACACCTTTCATATTCAAATTGGTACCTTTCATAATCACAGTCATTTTTGATAAGAAGGTCAAGTTCGTTTAGTTCAGTAAGTAGTGTGTTAATCAGGATCTGATATTGATCACAAAACAGTCCCAACAGTTCTAATCCATGTTTGTCGAAAAGTGTTATTAAGGCTGTGTGGAAGGAGGATCCCTCCACAAGTCCTGCTGGAAATTGCCAGTGCCTTAGGCCTTTAGGCACAATTTTGAGTCTAATACATTCTCGGAAGTAAGCAACTTCAAGTTGCAATTTCCGAACTCTAAAAAGTTTGTCGAACAAGTTCAGTCTAGTTGTAAAATCAAGGCTTACCTCCGCCTCCCTTGCGGCGTTATCTTGTTCGCTGTTGTAAAATTTAAATTCCCTGTGCACCCAGGTATCAAGCGCTGGTATAGTTGGTACACACCTTGCACTCAGTAGGGGCCTGGCTTCTTGAAACCCATTTGTTGGTACATGATGCTCTCCATAGGTTGTTCCACTCAACAACCTTCGGTTTTTACATGGTAGTATGCATGCTGATGGTCTATAGAGCACATCCAACTGTCTTTTCCTAGAAAGAGAAAAATAGACTGCAGTGTTACCATCCGGAACTTTGTCTTTCTTACTGGTTCATTTAATCTGCTGAAGTCCAAAATGGGCATCCAGTCCCCTGTTCTCTACGGCACTAAAAAAAAAAAAACCTTGAGTAAGTTCCGGATTCTATTTGGTCTGCTGGGACTCTTTGGATGACTGTTCTGTCCAAGAACATTTGAATTTCTAGAGTTACCTGTTCCATCCGACTGGGTGGAACGTCCAGGGTGTTCTTTATGTTTGAGACGCAAAGGGAGAAGGGTACAGAGTAGCCTCTGGGTATGATAATTTGTACCCACTTGTCTTTTGTTATTTTCAGCAAGCTTCTTGGTACAAAGATAAGCGACCTGCGACTGCCTACAGAAATGGACAGACAGGCCTCCCTTCAGAAGCGGTAAAAGGGCCTACCATGGAATGAATCCCTGTCGCCCTGATTTTGTGGACCCCCCCTCTGCTGCATGGACAGTGTCTCCCATTACTATGTCCCCATCTGCCCTTGGGGGGGGGGGGGGGGGGGGGAGTCACCACGAGTGTCCTGAAAAACTCTGGGATTTTCGGAACCACATCTTTCCTCCCTTTTTACCTTTTGGTAACCTTGTAGAGCATCTCCTAGCTCCTTTAGGAGATCTTTGTAGCCTAGTAAAGTGAGTTAAATAATTCAGCGATCTGAGTGCAAAATTCACTTAAGAGAACATGCACTTTCTGTATTTGCCCATCTTACAAGACTCCTTGTTCAGTGGATGGATAGACGAGGATGCCTCTGAAAGTTCTTTTTTGTTGGCTGCCGCCACCACCATAGCATCCATAGGTTCATAAGTAGGTACTAGGATATCGGGACCCAAGGGCCTAAGTAAGCCTAGCCAACAAGGTTCCCTGGCTTACGCCACCCATTTTCCTGTGCCCATGTCAAGCAGAGCCACAGAAGTGATCCCCAGGGTGTATCTCCTATTTCCCATCCACTCATCAAGATTTTTCTAATGAGGAACTTTGCTTGACATAGATGGGTAGCTTGTTCCAGAGTTTGGGAAGCCACTGGGACAGGAGTCTATCCCTCCAGCATGTCCTGTTTATTGTGTTGACAAGGTTTAGGTCCCTAGAGCGTGTAACTTGAGGGATTGGGATTTCTTTAGGTGTAGCATGTCCAACAGCTCTGGGTTTGACATAGCTTTATATGTTAGGCAGAGATCACCTCGGATTAGGTGATATGCTACGGAGTAAAGCTGGAGTTTTTTGAGATTGTCAGTGTAGGGCATCTGTTTGAGAACAGTAATCCTCTGAGAGGTACTACTGTGGTCATTCCAGCTGCTGCAGATGTCTTGTGAGGTACCTTCCAAAAGGGGCATTGTACTCTATAATTGGTCTAATGAGTGTCGAGTAGAGGGGAACAATGACCTCTTTTTTCCTGGAGGAGAACCCTTTTCTGTTGGTGTGCCACGTAGAAGGATTTCCTGACTACTGTGGCAATGTGATTATCAAAGGAGAAATTACTGTCCACCTGGGTCCCACGTTCTCTTATCACACATGTAGACTGCCACCTATGTGGTAGTTCATGGGTACAGAGTTTTTGCCAAAGGGGATGACAATGCAGTTTTTGGCATCGAGCTTGAGGCCATGGCTCTAACACCAGGCATCTGTCTCAGCGAGGCCCTTCTGTAAGATGTCCACATCATTTGGGGACTCTACTACGACTTCTAGTTTGCAGTTATCAGCGAACTTTGTTAGCCAAAGGCCTTCTGTGTTAGCCTGTACTTCAGAGAAGTAGATACCAAACAGGAGAGGTCCCTGGATTGAGCTCTGCGGTACTCCACTTGTCAGTGGTTTGAAGTCAGATTTGGAGTCTGCAACTTTTACAGCATGGGTTCTGTCAGTGAGCCAGCTGGCAACCCATCTTGTGATGTAGGGCTTTATACCTAGTTTAGTGAGTTTAGCTATAATTCCAGAATGGGGGATGGTGTCGACATCCTTGGAGAGGTCAAGATAGGCTGTGTGAACCACCTTACCCTCATCTACGGCTTTGACTGCCTCAAGGTCGATCAGGTTCAGGAGGCATGGCCTACCTTTCACAAACCCGAACTGGGTGGGGTCCAGAGTTTGGAGGTTACCAATGTCTTTGTTTACGAGTTCCATGGTCTTACAGACCAGGCTCATCAGGCTAATAGGGCGATAGTTTCCAGGATCAGTGGTGGCTCCCCCTTTGTGGAGTTGTGGAGTGGGATAACTGTTGCTGTGCACCATTCAGTGGGCACAAAGCCTGATGTGAGGCTATGATTGAAGATGGTGCTTAGGTGGGGAGCCAGTTCATTCTGAAGTTCGTGTAAAATGCAGCATGGGATGTTGTCTAGTCCCATGGATGCTGTGTTTTTGGCTTTAGAGAGTGCAGCTTTTACCTGCGCAGTTGTGATTACAGGGACTCTGCATTTTTCCTGTATAGATATGGGCCCTTTAGGGGGTGAGAGGGGAGTAAAGTTAGCACTGAATCTCTCTGCCAGGATGTTGGCAATATCAGTTGGTTCTGTATTTTTCGTGCCATTGTGCTGTAACTCAGAGCAGATCTGGGTGTTGCCATTGAGATTCTTGACATAGCTATAGAATGCTTTGTGGTTGTCCCTAAAAATCACTGGCTATTTTGTTTTCGTAGCTAGCTTTGGAGGATCTTATAAGGGATCTCTGCTTCTGTGGCTAACCAGGGAGCTCCTCCACTCATGGGAGTTTACTCCCTTTTGCAACAGTTTCTTCCTTCTGTTGTAAAGTTTGTCTATGGCAGAGGACCACCAGATTGGCTTCCTTTTTTTGGAGGGTAGTGTCTTGGTTCTGTTTGGGATAGCACAATCCATGCCCTCGTGTAAGTGCTTATAGAGTGCATTTGTGTAGGATTCAGCAGTCGTAACTGTACTGTTCATCTGCAAGGGTGCAAGTTCACCATGAAGCATGAAGTTGGCTTTGGAGAAATTTATCGTGGTTTCCTTAATGGGGGGTGGGGGCAGGACATGGATATCTAGGGTGATTAGCTTATGGTCGGATCTGACCAACGAGGAGTTGACTTCAGGTGTGGAACACCAGTCCCTCATGTTGGTAATGACTAGGTCTAGGAATGGTTGCCCCTGTTGGGGGTGTGGATAGGTTTATCCAGGGCATTGGAATTTACGAAATCCAGAAAGCATTGAGCAAAGGAGTTGGTACAGGAGTAGTTTTTCAAGTTAATGGTGGGGTAGTTGAAAATCACCCATTATTAGGGTGTTTGGTTGAACCCTAATATTTTCCAGTACATCAAGAAAAGAGGAGTGGGAATCCTGGGGCATGGTGGAGGATCTGCAGCAAGCTACAATTTGGATTGCAGTTTTGCCCAGAGTTAGTTGCATTTGGATAACCTCAGATGCATTATGCTGAGCAACTAGCCTGGAGGTGTGGATATCCTTAATGAATATGGATACACCTCTGCCTTTGGTGTTCCAGTCTAGGTTAGATGGTCAAAAAGTGTGGTACAAGTTATAGTCTGGTAATGCAGGGGTGCTCTCTGGAACCTTGAACCAGGTCTTGGTCACTGCACAGATATTGATGTTCTCCATTTTAAGAAGTACCCTGAGGGAGTGTATTTTGAGATTTAGACTTCTTGCACTGAGTAGCATTAGCCTCAGTTTTTGCTTGCCTGTTCTTGTTATGGTGGTGAGTTTGTCATTTGAACCTTGCCTAAAAAAAGGCACTATAGGGGCGGCAAAAGCCTAAGGCAGTATCCAGAATTCCAATTGTGACAGGTGCAGGCCATCTCTGGCAAAGCATTGTGGTCTGTCGACCATGTCATCACAGGCAAGCAGATATTGGATCCCCTTAGAATGACACCAGAAGCTTAGTCAATTGTTGAAGTTAATCATTTTGTCCTTGTACTGCGGTATCATTCTAGGCAATGGCAGGATGCTACTCAGAGCTAGGGTCTTACCTGCCTGGGCTACAAGATCGGAAAGCTCTTCCATGTCTCTTTTCATGTAGTCCAGGGAGGTACATCTCAGGTCATTCACACCAACATGGACAATGAAAGAATCATATTTGTACTTGTTGTGGAGTGACCTGAGTGCGTGGGGTCATGTGGCGGATCCTGGCACCAGACAGGCAGCTGACAGCAACCTTCTCCTCATTTAGCTTGCAGAGTGGGACATCAGTGTGCCTGCCTATAGAGTCACCTATGACTAGTGTGTTGGGTACGTTGTTTTGCCTTATAGGCTGTGGTTGAGTGGAACATGGAGTCTGTGGGCTGTGTGTCACTTGGGTTGTGTGGGGGGGGGTGGAGGTTGCTTGTGTTTCTGCTTTGGAGGTCTCTGTTGCTTGAGCAGATTATTACTGAAAGCCTCCACGAATCCTTTTGTGTTTCTATGTGTGGATTTTGGTGGTGTAGGTTTAGTGGGACTATGATGTGTGGTGCAAGTGTTTACCTTCTCCTCTTGACTGTCAAGTTCAGTCTTGGTTGGAGAAAGCTTTACCTCCAGTTTGGCAAGATAAGTGCATCTCTCACAGGTTGTAGTGCTGGGTGGTAGGAGGAGAGGGTTGTCTGTGTACATGAGGAAATTGCTACATTGCCCCCAGATGCCCAGATTCATCAGATAGACAGGAGAGTACAGTGGGAACTGGCCCTTAGACATGCCTGAATAAAAAGCTATTTTCCTCTAGATGAGCAAGGAGTATAAGAGCTGTTTTTCTCTAAGCAAGTGAGGAAATAAGTACAAAAACTGTTTTCCTCTAGGTAATGAGGAAGATTGAGTGCTATAGTAATTTGTAGCTTATTTAGTGCTTATAAGTTCTGAACAAGCGTTGAGCATGAATAAGCAAATTCAAGTGCTAAAACTAAATCTGTATCGGAATTAGACTAGTTACAGGAAAAAAACAAGTGAAAATGTGGGCTTTTAAATCAGAAAGTTGAGAGAGATGGAAAAATTGCCCAAACGGCCAATAACTAAAATTTCCGGGCCCGAAAACACTCCTTATGCGGTAGATAGGTTACCTAGTGCTTACCACTCCACTAATAAGCCAGCAGGCTTCCCTCCAGCACAGAAAGGCTTGGGGGCATCAGGAGCTTACAAACGGTCCTGGATATAGCAAATCTGTATCTGGACTACACTAATTACAGGAAAGGGGGGAAAACAAGTGCAAATGCGGGCTTTTAAATCTGAAAGTTGAGATGGAAAAACTGCCTAAATGGCTAATAACTACAATTTCTGGGCCAGAACCACTCCTTATGTGATAGATAGGCTACTGGGACACCTTTAATAAAAAAATTCCCGTCTGTAGATGCAGTAATAAATTTGTTTGGCCTCCAAGGAACAGGTTCCACTTAGTCTGGAGACTCACACACCTTTCGACTGACTAATTCCATGAGCTCGTCGAATGGCGGAGACACCCAAGTGGCAGAAGGGGGAGACCCAAAAGCCTTCAGGTATAAAGACTCCTCCTCAAAAGGGCTGATGGGCTCCCAGCAATCTCTCTAAGGAT
This sequence comes from Protopterus annectens, assembly GCF_019279795.1. Classification (NCBI taxonomy): domain Eukaryota; kingdom Metazoa; phylum Chordata; order Ceratodontiformes; family Protopteridae; genus Protopterus; species Protopterus annectens. The sequence goes on along the minus strand of NC_056732.1, from coordinate 1,895,863,444 downwards.
TTCTAGGATGTCAGCAAAGGAGACATCCTCAGAGGGCAGATTTCTAGGATGTCAGCAAAGGAGACATCCTCAGAGGGCAAACATGGGAACCCTTCTGACTCAAGGTTTGTGTCCAAAGTGACAGACTCCTCTGGGGAGTCTAAATGCTTCTTCTTGCAAAGTCTCTTATGAGGGACCTCTTCAGAAGGGTATTCTGGAGAGGTTTAGGAAGAGAGAGTGGTTCACCTGATGGGACATCCTGGGGCCTAGGGACTCCACGTGTCTGTGGATGGTGTGGTGCAGCGAAAAACACTAGTTCCTTTGGGGGAAGAATGTCAGGACCCAAGAATGCAGTAGCCTGTGGAGACAGAACTCATCACCTCAAAAACTCCCATCCCCTAATTAGATGACACCTCTGGCTCCGAAGAACTAGAAGGCATCCCCGGAACCAAGAGGGCTGGCTCCAAGGCCGATGCAGGAGCGGAGCTCACCCACGACGAAGCACCAAGAGGCAAGTTCTGATCTGACAAATGTCAGATCAGACTCTCCTCCCCGGACCCAATCTGCACCTAAACTCCTCGAGTTTAGACAGAACCGAGGATGTTGGAGCGGATGTCGGGGCCGAAGATCCCGGAATGGGTCTTAGCACCAAGGGTTCCACTACGATAGGTTCCAGACATTCCGGCTCAGAGGTCCCAGGTTAGCTCGGGGGAGGAATAGACATAGAAGTGGAGGTGAGTTCCTGGTTGGTTCAGAATCCCTCAGGGTTGGAGCAGATAGCGGTTTGGCCAGTGTCCTTAAAAGTCTGCACACCAACTGATCCACGTCAACAGACGACTCCTGGAGGACCAAGAGGATAGGGCAGGAGATCCTACTGGTTGTTGTAGAGGTGATCTTAAAGTAGGTGAGACCGGCTCTATAATTCAAACTCACAGACATTGAAAGAGCAGATGAGGGAGATTTTCCATGCCCAGCAATCTTCGGGTCCGGAGATGCAACTTTGGTCAGCTTTTTTGCTGGCTCTGATTAGCCAGAAGGAGATTATCATTTTGCAGATCTGTTAGACTTCGATGAAGGAGACGTGGTCAATTCTGAACAGCCCTGCCCTCCTCCTAATGCTTTAGTGAAGGAGGACTTCATTAAATGTCTTACTATAAAGCTTATTCTTCCTTTCAAGCACTACTCTACAACTAAAAGAGCAGTAAATAGAACAGGATCCTTGCAGATGCAAACCTCCTCAGCAATATACACAAATAGTGTGTCCATCCGTGATGGTCATTTTTTGGTTACATTTCACACACTTTTTAAACCCAAACGGTTTGGTTTCTTTATGCTCCTTAGACAATCAGTATACTAACAGACAAGTATAAGAAAAGTGTACAACTACTCAATAGTCTAGTAGACAAACCAAAGCTATCACTATACTATAGATATATATATATATATATATATATATATATATATATATATACACACACACACACATATATATATATATATATATATATATATATATATATATATATATATACACACACACACACACACACACACATCTATATAGCTTTTTATATAGATTTTATATATATATATATATATATATATATATATATATATATATATATATATGTGCGTGTGTATGTATAGGTGTGTGTGTATATATATATATATATATCTATATATATATATATATATATATATATATATATATATATATATAACAAATCAAAAAACCAGAAGGAAAGAAACAGAATCCACGCTGTATTGATTTTAAGCGCTTTCATTTTTTAATAAAAACTTCCTCAGAATACCATACCAAACGAATACAAAACTTTTCAAGACTGACTCAATTTATATTAAATGCATTTGTAAAATTAATGACATTATAATTAGAAAATGAGCTGATGATTTAACCCTTTTGTTACATCAAATTGTTCAATAGCTCTAAAATGCTTCATTAAAACACCCTATGTAATGAATAACATATATTTTAAAATGTACTACATAATATAAATGTAGGTATACTACACTATTTTTATACAACAGTAGCCTACCATTTTAAGCCTAAGTACAGAACTAATTCCAAATAATCATTAAGGGGACCCCCTCTATCCCCCAAAATAACCTGATTGAGCACTGAAAATTTAAACATGTGCCCTATGTTACTCTTAATGTGGCTAGCCAATACATTTTTCATGTCTTCCTTTTTAATGTCATAAAAATGTTGGTACATCCTGCTCCTAAGGGCGTTTATTGTTTTGCCAATATAGAAACAGGGACACTGAGTACACATCCCTATATACACAACTCCCTTACTACCACAAGTGTATTTTTTCTTGTAGCAATATTTCCCAAAATTAGGTATTCTTAATTCAGTCCCTTCTAAAATATACTTGCATTGTGAGCAAAACCCACATTTAAACATACCCCTAATCTCAGGACACCCTTCTTGCACTCTTTCCAACATATTTTTTATGGTTGTGCCTTTTTTTATAAACTATATTGGGGCCAATTCCTACTACATCCAAATGTTCCTGAATGATACCAAACAAGTTCCAATTATGTTTTATTACATAACTTATATTTGTAAACTGTTGATTATATTTGAAAATAGCTGCTTTTTTGAATGTATTATTTTCCCTTCTATGTTCACCTGAAAAAGTGACATCACATCCCTTTCCTAACAAGGGGACAAAAATCCCATGTTTTCTTTTATCAATAAACAAAGCTTGAAGGATAACCTCTGTTTATTAACATTCCCTTTAATGTATGTGTTTGATCTAAAAACTCATCCTAGCCAATCTCATTCCCTGTCCTTTTACCAGTGCCTTCATTTGCCGAAGTGGATGGAAACTGGTAAAATGCAGGAGTGAGTTGGAGTAAGTGGGTTTTCTGTAAATAGTAGTCTCGAAACAATTAAGACTATTTTTGTAGATGGTAATATCTAAATAGTCTATTTTTTCTTCTGCTATATTATATGAAAATTCCAAAAAAGTTGTACTTTCTTTAATAAAACTCAAAAAATCATTTAATAGTTCAAGACTTCCATCCCATAAAATTATGATGTCATCTAGGTACCGCCCATAATATTTCCAATATTTTTTATAGGGGCTATCCATAATAAATTGCGTCTCCCAAAATGCTAAAACTATATTAGCAAAAATGGGTGCGCAAGTAGCCCCAATGGCTACACCCTTACTTTGTTTAAATAACTGTCCCTCATAAACAATTATATTAGTGTCCAAAATGACTTCCATAAGAATTCTAAGAGTAAGAATCCTGTCATGCTTCATTTCAGTGAACCTACATAGATATGAATAAAACCAGTCAATACCAGTTTCATGGGGTATAGGTTCATAGGTTCATACTAGGCTATCTGCCCAAGGGCATTTATAAGCCTAGCCCATAGTTATGTGGCTTTCGCCACCCCTTTAGTTTGAATAAAAACTATGCCTATCATTTTTCTGTGCCTCTGTCAAGCAGTGACACTGAAGTAATCCCTGGGGTATATCTGCGATCTCCCATCCATTGGTCAAGATTCCTCTTGAACAAGGCCAGCGAGGTGCTCTGCCTCACATGTACCGGGATTTTGTTCCACAGCATAGGGAGTCTCTGGGTGATGAATCTGTCCCTCCAGCACGTTCTATTTATAACCGTGTCAAGGTTTAAGTCTCCGCCCTTGTGGTTCTGAGGGATCTAGATTTTTTGAGGTGAAGCATATTCATCAAATCTGGGTTTGACATGGCCTTCTATGTCAGGCACAGGTCACCTCTGAGCAAGCGGTATGAGACTGAATAAAGCTGGAGTTCTTTCAGTCGGGCAGCATAAGACATATTTTTGAGACCCTTTATCCTTTTGGTGAGGAACTTTTGGGGCCTTTCAAGCTGCATCAGGTGTCTGGTCAGATACATTCGAACGGGCATTGTACTCAATCATAGGTCTGATGAGTGATGAGTACAGGGGACGATGACCTCCTTGATCTAGATGTGAATCCCTTCATGATCAGGTGGGCGATATAGAAGGTTTTCCTAACTACTTTAGCAACATGAGTGTCAAACGAAGACTACTGTCAACTTGGGTCCCCAGATCCCTGATGACTTTTCTGTGCTCAGTGGATTGTCACCTATATGGTAGCTAGGGGTAACCTTGTTTTTCCCGAAGGGTATGACTATGCATTTTTGGCTTAACTTCAGGCCATGGCTCTGGCACCAGTTATCCGTTTCTGTGAGGCCCTTCTGGAGGATATCTGTGTCAGATGTGTTTTCGACTATGGCCCAGTTTGCAGTCATCTGCAAACGTCAGCCATAACCCTCCTGTGTTTGCTTGTACTTCAGAAAAGTAGATGCCGAACAAGAGTGGACCCAGGACTGAGCCCTGTGGGACACCACTTGTGACAGGCTTTGAGTCTGACATGGCTCCAGCAACTCTGACCCTGTGGGTTCTGTCGCTTAGCCAGTTTGCAACCCATCTTGTGATGTATGGGTTTACATTCAAGCTGATGAGTTTTTCGATGATACCCGAGTGGGGTATTGTGTCAAGGCCTTTGCCAGGTCGAGGTAGGCTGTATGGACTGCCTTTCCTCATCAATGGCCTTGGTGACTGTCTCGAAAAAGTCAACCAAGTTTAAGAGGCAGGATCTGCCTTTGACAAAGCCAAACTGGGTTGGATCCAAAGTCTGCAAGTTCCCTATGTCTTTATTTATGAGTTCCATTATGATCCCCTCCATGGCTTTGCAGATAAGGCTTGTCAAGCTAATGGGGCGGTAATTTCCAGGGTCTGTGGAGGCACCGCCCTTATGAAGTGGGACCACAGTCGCCGTGCGCCACTCCTTGGGTACGTATCCTGAGGTGAGGCTAAGATTAAACAGCTGTCCTAACTGTGGGTTTAATTCCTCGTTGAGTTCATGAAGCACACAGCCGGGGACACCATCCGGTCCCATGGATGCTGTGTTTTTTGCCTTAGTGAGGGCAGTTCTCACCTGGGCATTGGAGATGTTTGGGGGGCTACAATCCTCTGGAATAGATTTCTCTCCTTTTGGGGAGGGGGAGTTTGCACTGAACCTGTCAGCCAGTATGTTAGCAATGTGTGTAGGTTCAGTAATTTTCACATCATTTTGAACTAATTCTGAGCATATCTGGGAGTTTCCTCCTAGGTTTCTAACATAGCTAAAGAAGGCCTTATGATTGTCTTTATAGTCCTTTGCAATTTTTCTCTCAAAATTTGCCTTTGATGATTTTATGAGAGCTTTTAGTTTTTTACTTATAATGATCAAAGGTGTCTTACCTTTCAAGGATTTTGGTCTATCTTGTAGTAGCTTCCTCCTTTTGTTGTAGAGCTTGTTTATGGCTGGGGTCCACCAGACTGGACGCTTGCCTTTGGTACAGAGAGTCTTAGTTTTGTTTGGGATTGCCTGATCCATGCAGTCCTGTAGGTGCTGGTAGAAGGCATTTGTAAGTGATATGTATGATGGGTATGACGGAAAACAAGTCCTTGACGTCTATAGTTACAAAAATAAGACTGTTTATACATATTTTTGTTCAACTTTTTTAATAAATCCCATGAGTCCTTGATGATCCAGTTGCAACTGTTTAATGTGTTTTTCAATTGTAAGTCTATAAAATTTAGCAATAAAGTAGGTCTTTGATGCTTTAGCATCTACTATGGGTCTGGGGGGGGGGGATTTACATCTTTGTGCAACTTTGGTATACCAAAGGTAGTGGCAATTTTTGGACATTTTACTTCCATATAGGTACTATGGGTCTGGGGGGGGGGGGTATTTACATCTTTGTGCAACTTTGGTATAACAAAGGTAGTGGCAATTTTTGGACATTTTACTTCCATATAGGTCCATTCATCTAGTGTCATTTGTCTATTCAGAAGAAGTTCTTCTAATATAATGTCCACTTTCCTGTAAAGAAAGTTTTTTTCATTAACACTGATTTGACAATACGTATCAGTGTATAAGATCTCAAACATTTTGTTGATGTATAAATTTTTATCCATTATTACTAACCCACCCCCCTTATCCGGTTTCATGATCCTTATAGACTTATTTTCACACATTTCCTTTAATAAATTCATCTCGTTTTCATTTAAGTTGTTTTTTTCTTTTTCTACCCTACCAGTTGTTTTAAACATCTTGCGCATATCATATTCACACATTTTTTCAAATGTTTGCACAATAGGACACAAAGGGGGGTTAAAGGAACTAGCTTTTTTACATACATGTACAGTACTATTGCCAAAATCACTTTCTTTGAAATAAAATTGAAAATTTAACTTTCTTGTATAAAGTTTTAAATCAATCAAACTTTCATCCAAACCTCCTTTTCCAGAAGGGACAAAAGACAGTCCTTTCAAAAATATCAGCAATATCATTATTGAAAATACATGAACTGTAATTATAGATTTTATAATCACAGTTTTTGTTACACAAAATCTGAAATGAACTCATTTCTATGTTGTCATCATCACTAAAAACATTACATGGATCATTGTACAAGTCAATTTCTTCACTTCCATTGCCCACTAATATTTGACTTATTGAATCATTTGTTGTAGTCCATGGGTCAATTTGTTTTAATACATTCTCCCTCTCCCCCTCCCCATGTAATTTGCCTTTTATTTCCCCATTCCCCCTCTCTGACTCTTCAGCCTTTCTGACCTCCTCAGAGGGGGAAATTCTAAAGGGTTGAAATCAGAGTCTCTGGTGTCAGATGTCTGATAGTTGTTACCATCATTTTCCCCATCAAAAACATCACATGAATTGTTGTTCAACCTGTTTTGACTAGGGGGTGGT